>NC_045982.1:28710482-29018482 GCF_010909765.2 Amblyraja radiata
AGACATTCCATACACATTCTTTACCAATTTATCAACTTGTGTTGCCACTTTCAAGGAGCTATAGGCTTGGACACCAAAATATCCCACTGTACCTCAATACTTTTAAGAGTCTTGCCATTAACTGTATGCTGTGTCATTCTAACTCCCATGGTGACCATGTCAAATATGCTACTCTATTTAACCCACCCTCCTTACATTATTCAGTTTTAGTGAGATACAACACTTCCTTAGCAGATCGGTGACAATGTTGTTGGTGCTTTGAGCTCCTCAGTTGCAGCCAGAGACAACGGAGAAATAGTAGACAGAGCTGGAGGGATTTCCCCCCCTGTTTCCTTTACAAGCCTGTGCTACAGTTTATCTGGCCCTGGTAATTCATCCATCATTCAAGATGATGCATGGTAATTCATCCTCTCTCTATATATCTCTTTATTAATTCCACAAATTTGCATTGTTTCTCCTTAATGTGACTATCATCTCCCACTTCTGTCAAAATAACACAATAAATTAATTTACAACTATCCATGTTTACTGCCTCCACACCCAGACTATGGTTTTGTTCAGCTGAGTCTTACTTTATGATAGTGACATTTAAAATTATTTTAGATATACAGGGAATGAATGGATATGGATCACATGCAGTCAGAGGAGATTAGTTTAACTTGGCATCATGATTGTCATGGACAATGTGGGCCGAAGGGCCAATTCCTGTTCTATGTTTAGTTTTGGTCCCCTAATTTGAGGAAGGACATTCTTGATATTGAGGGAGTGCAGCATAGGTTTACAAGGTTAATTCCCGGGATGGTGGGACTGTCATATGCTGAGGGAATGGAGCGGCTGGGCTTGTACACTCTGGAGTTTAGAATGATGAGAGGGAATCTTATTGAAACATATAAGATTGTTAAGGGTTTGGACACGCTAGAGTCTGGAAACATGTTCCCGATGTTGGGGGAGTCCAGAACCAGGGGCCACAGTTTAAGAATAAGGGGTAAGTCATTTAGAATGGAGAAGAGGAAACACCTTTTCTCACAGAGAGTTGTGAGAATGTGGAATTCTCTGCCTCAGAGGGCGGTGGAGGCAGGTTCTCTGGATGCTTTCAAGAGAGAGCTAGATAGCGGAGTCAGGGAATATGTGGAGCAGGCAGGAACGGGGTACTGATTGGGGATGATCAGCCATGATCACATTGAATGGCGGTGCTGGCTCGAAGGGCTGAATGGCCTACTCCTGCACCTATTGTCTATTGTTCTATTGTTCTATTTTTCCTTCGTCTTATTATTCTTCCATTTTATTAAAAATGCTCTCACTTCCTTTGAAAAGCCAAGAGCTTGCATGAAAAATAAAACTGCACTATCTTGGCTGTCTACTGTATATAGTTGAGATTTTACCTTATTTCTACCATAACCTTCAGTTAACAGGAGACACGAACTAGGTTTGAAAGTCAAATTTTCCCTCTGTTCATCAGTCAGTTTCTTCTGAGATTGCCCATTTGATTTTTTGATGCCAGTCCTGCCTTGTGGTCATGCATCGATCTTGTGACTATCTTATGATTGTCCATAGTTACACCTTGTAGTGAGTGATCGGCATTGTCAGAGAGGAGGCCAAATTGAGGGAGCGCAGATAGCAGGTAGAATTACCATACAATACGATATGATAGAACCTTATTCATCCCAGAGGGAATTTGCTCTGCCAACAGTCACAACACACAAGAGTCGCGACCCTTCTTCAGTCCCGACCTGAAACGTCACCTTTTCTCTTTTCTCCAGAGATGCTGCTTGACCCTCTGAGTTACTTCAGCATTTTGTGTCTATCTTTGGCATAAACCAGCATCTGTAGTTCCTTTTTATTGCATCAGAGTAATGGAATTACTTGAGAAGGACTGGAATTGGGCAGGGATGAAGAAGGATTTTGGCCCGAAACGTTGCCTATTTCCTTCGCTCCATAGATGTTCCTGCACCCGCTGAGTTTCTCCAGCACTTTTGTCTACCAGGGATGAAGTCTTGATGGCTGTGTGGTGACAACAACTTTAATCATTATTTTTAAGGAAAAGTATAAGGATAATGCTCAGTGAAACTGGCCTGCAAGTATTCAATCTGAATTAAAAATAAAATTCTGGGCAGATAATATCTGTAGAGAGAGCAACAGAGCTAATGTTTCAGGTCAACGATCTTCCATCAGAATTCAATGATGCTCCTTCATAATTCTATATTCTTCATGTTGAGTAACATTTGCATGCCGTCTGGAACAGTGTGTCTGATGAAAATAATAAAGAGAGTCCAAGCTCAGGGTCCATGGAAGCAGATCATTCATCGTCTCAGAACACTAATTCTGCTGGCACTTATAAAATGTTCCCCCATAGTTTTGAAAGTTTGGCAGTGCTGGCTCGAAGAGCCGAATGGCCTACTCCTGCACCTATTGTCCATTGTCTACTGTATGGATGTAACTCTCAATATTAAGAGATATTTATTTCCTGCAAATTAAGCAAAGTTCAGGTTGATTCCATGTTGGCCTTCTTTAGTTTATTTTAGAGTTACAGCGCGGTAACAGGCCCTTTGGCCCACCGCGTCCGCGCCGACCAGCGATCCCCGCACACTAACACTATTCTACACACACTAGGGACAATTTACAATTTTACTCAGCCAATTAGCCTACAAACCTGTTTGTCTTTAGAGCGTGGGGGGAAACCAGAGCTCCCGGAGAAAACCCACGCAGGTCACTGGGAGAACTTACAAACTCAGTACAGAGATCACCCATAGTCGGGATCGAACTCGGGTCTCTGGTGCTGTAAGGCAGCAACTCTGCTGCTGCGCCACCATGACGCCCCTTCTCTTTCTCATAGTACATTGGATATTCCTCAATATTGCTCACCGGACTAAAATTTGTGTGCAAGGTGAAAATTTGCAGATATAATAATTTTGCAATCTTTTTTGATTGATTGAATGATACTGCATGAAAACAGGCCCTTATACCCACCGAGTCCACGCCGACCATCGATCACCCGTTCACAATAGTTCTGTGCTATCCCACTTTCTCATCCACCCACTACACATTAGGGGCAAGTTTGCAGAGGCCAATTAACCTACAAACCCACACGTCTATGGGATGTGGGAGGAAACCGGTGCACCCACTGAACAAACCCATACAGTGAAACGGAGAATGTGGAAACTCCACACAGACAGCATCCAAAGTTGGAATCAAACCTGGGTCTCTGGCGCTGTGCGGCAGCAACTCTACCAGCTGCACCACTGCGCTTTCAATGCAGAATCTGACAATTACCTCCCATCAGAAGAACAAAGATGTGCAGTAGCACAACTGGTGGAACTGCTGCCTCACTAGGCCAGGGACCCGGGTTTGATCCTGACCTCGGGTACTATCTGTGTGGAGTTTGTGCGTTCTCCCTGTGACCGCATGGGTTTCCTCCCACATCCCAAAGACATGCAGATTTGTAGGTTAATCAGTCTCTTATGTGTGGGAAGTGGATGCAAAAGTGAAATAACACAGAACCAGTGTGAATGGTGGTCGATGGTCGGTGTGGACTTGGTTAGCTGAGGGGCCTGTTTCCGTTCAATCCTCCTTCAATCAATCACAAAATGGAGAATGGAATGAATGGGATTGCTGACTCTGGCAGCCATCATAGATATAGTGGGCCAAATAGCTTCCTTCTGTGCTGTTTTTAGGTAAGCTCTCTCTCCTTAGTGACTCCACTCTTACAAAGCTTGAAAGGATATGCACTATTTTTTTTTGTGCATTAAAAAAAAGAAACATAGGCCATCACAACTCCTGTAATAATTTGGAAAATGCATTGGCAAGACCAAAGATGAAGGCGTTGGAATCATTTACTGTATGTTAGGCAGAGATCCCCTTATAAGCAAAGGGCATGTCCCGTCTCACTAGCCTGGGGTGCAGTGTGATAGTATATCCCACAGGCAAAAAGCAAATGGTGGAAGCTAACGGGAAAATTCCATTTGTGTGCGTTTCTTTCCGAGCTCCTAGGATGTGGAGGTCATGAGCAAGGTTGGAATTTATGGTCCATCCCTGGATCTCTCCGAGTAGGTGTGTGAATCACTGTAGTCTTGCGTTGTGAACATACTCCTTCCACAATGCTGTTAGGTGGTGAGTTCCAGGACATTGACCCAGTATTAATAAAACACGCTTACCGTAAAATTATAAACCCATCGACGAATCTGATACAACCTGCACCTTGTGAAAAATCCTCCCTCATCATTTGACTCATTTAACTTCACTGGTGTGAAATATAAAATGTCAGTGCACTGTTCTATTGCTCAAATAATTGCAGGTATCTTAAAATCACCTCATATTTAGTTTCATTTTCAATTTATTTTTGGGGTAGATATGCACTGGTACCAAAGGCAGGATTTATTGCTCTGTCCATAATTGCCTTTGAGCTGTGTGGCTGGTTGGGGCAGTTCAGAATCAAGCAAATAGGTCAGACCAAGCAAGGATGGCTAATTCCCTACATTAAAGGACATCAGCGATCAAGATGAGTTTTTAACGACAATTCAATGGTTCTCGTTACCGACGACTAGTTTTCTTGTTTAAAAATTCCAGATTATTGACAGTTTAAAATCCGCAGCTGATATGGTGGGATGTGAATTTAGATTGTTGAATCAGAGCAGGTTAAACAATAAACGGTAGATCTCTGGAGAGTGTTGTCGAACAGAGAGACCTCGGGGTACAGTTTAGTTCAGTTTAGTTTATTGTCCGTGAAAAGCTTTTGTTGTGTGCTAACTAGTCAGCGGAAAGACGGTACATGATTGCAATCAATCCATCCACAGTGTACGGATACATGCTAAAATAAATAACGTGAAAAACGTTTAGTGCAAAGTCCGATCAAAGATCGTCTGAGGGTCTCCAATGAAGTAGATAGTAGTTCAGGACTGCTCTCTAGTTCTCATGATCATGGTCCTCTGAAAATAATAACATGGGTAAAAGGGATGGTTAAAAGGACAGACACAAAGAGGTGGAGCAACTCAGTGGGTCAGGCAGTATCTCTGGAGAAAAGGAACAGGTAATGTTTTGGGTCGTTACCCTTCTTCACAAGAAGGCATTTGGCACATTTGCCTTCATCAGTCAGGGCACTGAGTACAAGAGTTGGGATGCCATTACAACTGAGCAAGCCGATGGTATAATCACACTGGAAGTATTGTGTGCAGTTCTGGTCAGCTAGCAATGGATAAGATGTTATTAAGCTGGATAGTGTGTGGAAAATCTTTGCAAACATTTTACCGGGATTGGACTGCTTGCATTCTAAGGGGACTGGACAGGCTGGGGCATTTCCCCTGGTGTGTAGAAGGCTGAGGGAGTGCCTTATAGAGATTTATAAAATTATAAGGGCCATAGATAAAGTGTGTGTCACAGTCTTTTTTTCCCCAGCAGGCAGAGTCTAAAGAGGGTATAGATTTAAGGTGAGAGAGGAAAGATTTTAAGGGGAGCTGAGGGGCAATTTTTCTCAGAGTGGGCATGTGGAACGAACGGCCAGAAAAAGTGGTAGAGGCAGGTACAATTACCAGGTTAAAGAGCATTTGGACAGGTACATGGTTCAGCAAGGTATGAGCCAAATGCAGGCGAGTGGGACTAGCTCAGCTGGACATCTTGATCAGCATGGATGAGTTGGTTTCTATGTAGGCTTCTGTGCTATATAACTCTGTGACTGTATAAGTATTAGTTGGATCTCCGAATTACTTGGGGAGTAACTGTTACCTCACCTCCGCACACGAGCCAATTACATGTTTTCTCATTTGCTTGTGACAGTAGTTTGAAAAGTCCATCATAATACATTATTCATACTAAACAAGTTCTTGGTGAAAGCAAGCCTAGTGTCTATACATGTTAAAAGATTCCTGAGCAGATGTGACAGCTTCCACTTGGAATTGGTTTGGCAACTTTAACACTTGTCTGGATCCAGGCGGTACTGAAAGATCAGTCAGATTTCTACCATTTCAGCATCTGCAAAAAATGTCCTTTCATCAGTCTGAGCACCAGGTTGCGAGGAAACAAAATGCAGAGGAACTTACAGGGTTGCCTCTTCCTGTGTGAATCATGAATATTTCTGACTAGGTCACACCCACTGAGTTACTCCAGCACTTTGTGTCTTTCTTTGGTATAAACTAACATCTGCAGTTCATTGTTTCTACATGTCGTCTGCTTCACTGGGAAATCTCCTCAGGGTATGGCTCCTTTGAAGAAGTTTTCCTCCTCTCTCTGACGCGAGTTCTGCAACACCCTCTCACTGCTCCCCTTCTGTGTGGCTCCAGTTCTTCACCTCCCCCCCTCCACCTCCTGCTTTCAGTCTGAGGAAGGGTCCCGACCTGAACAGTCAGCCAAATCCCAACCTGCCTGCTGTCAGGGATGTGAGCAAGTGGCATCCACACAGTCGATTGTCTTCATACATCAGCTGGGATCCACCGCTACCAAAAACTCACCTCGTTGGTGACCCTCGGACTATCTCTGATCAGTCTTTACTGGCTTTATCCACGTATCATGTATCTATACACTGTAAATGGCTTGATTGTTATCATGTATTGTCCTTCTGCTGACTGGTTAGCACGCAACAAAACCTTTTGACTGTACCTCGGTACACGTGACAATAAACTAAACAGAACCTGATTCTCGTGGATTAAAACAAGCTGGTCCTCCATTTGGGAGAATTCCTATATCTACAATGGAAAATAGAACATAGTACAGTACAGCCCATGAACAGGCCCTTTGGGCCACAATATCCATCCTGAACATGAGACCAGGTTAAACTAAATACCTCTGCCTGCATGTAATCCATTTTCCTCCATTCCCTGCATATCCATGTGCTTATCCTAAAGCCTCTTAAATCCCTTCTCCTCGTATCTACCTCCACCACTACCAAGGCAGTGTGTTCCAAAAACACATCCCTCTCCGTGTAAAAAACATGGCTTGCACATCTCCTTTAAACATTGCCCCTCTCACCTAAAAGCTATGCCCTTAGGAGCAGCTACATCAAGTGACAGAAGTCATGTTGGAGAGGAGATATGGAAAAGCGAGGCTATCAGAGACCATAGGGAGGGAGGGCGAGAGAGAAGAGGAGGGTGAAAAGGAGAGGGAGGGATAGAGGGGGAGTGGAGATGGGGGGGAGGGGGGTGGGGGGGGTTCAAGAGGCCATCCACACATTTGCTCCAAAGGAAATAGTAGCAGGCAGCTGTGGGGGTGAAGGTCAGGTGCCAAGCATTTAATGAGTTAGATGCAGGGCTGCCAAAGGTCAGTGGCCTCAGAGGCTGCCTTCATTGCTGCCTCATCCACTGCTCAATGAATGGTATCACCATCACTCACAATCGGCGGGGACCCGGCCGACAGACAGACGCCGTAACCGGGAGGGAGCTGGAGACATCGGACGCAAGGAGCAAGAGCAGGTGGGAGGGTGAACCGGGATTATTGCCTCCAACACCTCCAAGGTCAGCTGCAGGAGGCACCGCTCCGGGACACAAAGATGGCCGGGCGAGGAGAGGGACGTCAGTTTTGCGGGAACTGCTCCAGTCCATCAAACCTGCGGGCCGACCGGACTTCAGACTTTGAATAATGGCACCAATAATGGCGGCGCCTGTATGTGTAATATATGCAAAAATAATTTAACTGTGCAGTTGCATATATGATACGATACAATAGACCTTTACTTATCCCACGAGGGAAATTGATCATTTGGGAAATAAATCATATTGGAAATTGATCGTATGGGATAAATTGAAGGCACTATTGAACTAATGAACCATCGATCACACTCAGGTTAAAGTTTATTTGTTCCCTGGACCAGACCAAATGACCACAGGTTGGCACCTTGTCACAATCCTCATTTCTACTGCTGACTCCATCCAATCCTGATCTGAAACATTGCCTATCCATGTCCTCCAGAGGTGCAGCTTGACCTCGAGCACTTTGTATTTTTACACAGATTCCAGCACCTGCAGCCTATCTTGGAGGCATTACCCCAGTTCACCCTCCTACCGCCCATTTGCTCCTCGGGTCCGACATGTCCAGCTCCCGCCTGGTTACACTGGTTACAAGCCAGCATCTGCAGTTCCTTGTGTCTGCACGAGGCCTATTATCCTCTCCTCCACGAGAAATTTGTCAAAAATATTCACGCTGCCTCCGCATTTAGTGATTTACTGCATTTCACTTTCATTTCTTTATATCCCATAATATCTTCCTCTGGAGTTCAGACTTTGTCCCAGCGTTGGTGATATGGTCAACAGAACTTTCTGACACAGAAATAGCAGTATTTCCAGCATTTGCTGTTTTACTGCAATTTAGCATATGGTATGTTTTTCTATTGAGAATCTGCTCTTAATGACACCGAGTCAAGTCTCCCAAGTTCACGTCATAGGAGTAGAATTAGGCCATTTGGCCCATCAAGTCTACTCCGCCATTCAATCATGGCTGAGCTCTGCCTCCTAATCCCATTTTCCTGCCTACTCCCCATAACCCTTAACACCCGTTCTAATCAAGAATTTGTCTCTATCTGCCTTCAAAATATCCACTGACTTGGCCTCCGCAGCTCTCTGTGTTCCACAGATTAACCACCCTCTGGCTAAAGAAGTTCCTCCTCACCTCCTTTCTAAAAGAGCGCCTTTTAATTCTGAGGCTGTGACCTCTGGTCCTAGACTCTCCCACCAGTGGAAACATCCTTTCCACATCCACTCTATCTCTACCTTTCATTATTCTGTAAGTTTCAATGAGGTCCCCTCTCACCCTTCTAAACTCCAGCGAGTACAGGCCCAGTGTTGTCAAACGCTCATCGTATGCTAACCCACTCATTCCTGGAATCATTCTTGTAAACCTCCTCTGGACCCTCTCCAGAGCCAGCACATCCTTCCTCAGATATGGTACCCAAGTGTTCTCTGTTCCAAAGGGCAGGCTTGCCCATGCTAGGAAATATATTGTCAATTTGCTGTCTATCTGAAGAAGGGCCCCAACCTGAATTGTCTACATTCTCTAGAGATGCTGCCTGACCCGCTTAATCATTCCAGCACCGTGTCCTTTCTTGTCAATAATTTTAGGTAAATACTGCGAACCTTACAGAAGGATTTGGAAGAATTATGCGGAAGTAAGATTTCATAAGAATGCAGGACTTGAATAAGCAATAATCATTGGTGCCTTTACTTGAAATCTTCATCCAATAACTCTTGTTGGAGCACTTCAAAACCAGCGATCACCCTCCTTGTAATTGTAAATTTAACCTGATCCAATTAATGTTGTCAAAACTCTTGTATGATTATGCTTTACCTTTGGTTCATTACAGCTAAATGTGATTATGCTAATGTCTGGATTCTATCAAAGTTTGTTTAATGTACCTGATTAAAGTTCAGTGTTAGTTCAGAAACGTAATCATTAACACTTTGAAACGTGGCAATGTACTCAAATGAAATGTGCCCACTGTGACGGCTGTGTGGTTAAACTATTACACGCTAAATCTGTCTTAGTTTGAACTCAGTGTTAAATCGTTTCTTCCTGAGCTCAGCAATAATCTCTTCATTCCTCTGTTAGAGTTACAGTGCAGAAACAGGCCCTGTGGCCCACCGAGTCTGCACAGACCAGCAATCCCCGCACATTAACATTATCCAACCCACACTAGGAACAATTTACAAATATATCAAGCCAATTAACCTACAAACCTGCACGTCTTTGGAGTGTGGGACGAAACTGAAGAACTCGGAGAAAACTCACGCGGACATGGGGAGAACATACAAACTCCGTACAGACAGCACCCGTAGTTGGGATCGATCCCAGGTCTCTGGCGCTGCAAGTGCTGTAAGGCAGCAACTCTACCGCTGCGCCACCGTGGCCACCCTCTTGCGCAATGGGGGAGGGGAGAAGAGGGAGTGACCGACCTGAGACCCATCCTTGATTATGCGGGTGGCCTTGCGGAGGCAGCGTGAAGTGTAGAGTGAGTCGCTGGATGGGAGGTTGGTTTGCCAGATGCATCAGGAAAACGCCTGCACAGTTATCACAGTCGGCTTTAGTTCCTTGTGTGAAGATGGCCTATTTAATTTTTTGCAGAACCTAATGTACTCATGCGCTATGATTTGCCTGGATAGCACACAAAATCCACTGAGATTGTGTCTCAGTGGATACGACAATAATAGATCAATACCAATACCCATACAACTGTCACAATCTCAAAATAACTTTGTTGGCTATAATTTATTTTGGGACACCCTGATGTGAGAAACATGATACAAGTGCAAAATTATCTTTCTCCCCTCTGTCCACTAAATTCTCCAACAAAGCCCAGAGATGCAACTGGTAGAGCTGCTGTCTTACAAAGACAAGGATCTGGGTTTGATCTTGACCTTGGTGCTCACTTATCTTCCTCCCCCGTGACCTCTGGGTACTCTGGTTTCCACCCACATCCCAAACAGGTTTGTAGGTTAAATGTGTAGAAGAGAACTACAGATGCTGGTTTATACCGTAGATAGACACAAGTTGCTGGAGTAACTCAGCGGGTCAGGCAGCATCTCTGGAGAAAAACGATGGGTGACGTTTCGGGTCGGAACCCTTCTTCAGACTGAAAGTAGAGGGGAGGGAACCAGAGGTAGGAGAAGGGCAGAACAAATCGCCGGCAACATATGACCAAGGAAGGGTGGAGCCCACAATGGTCCATTGTTGGCTGGGGGGATAAAAAAGTGTTGGGTTGTAAGTTGCCCAAGTGAAATATGAGGTGCTGTTCCTCCAATTTGCATCAGGCCTCACTCTGACAGTGGAGGAGGCCCAGGACAGACATGTGTGTCTAGGTGCCTCCAAAAAGAAACTATATTTAATACAGCAGGACTTAGTTACACTGGTGCCATAAATAAATACATCAGCCCATGTTCCTGTTTACTACTTATTAATAAGCAGTGATCAATGAAAGTGATTGGTTCGATCTTTCATCTAACCTGAGTCTCAGCATAGTGTCACTTTTGTTAAATAAGGTTTTGGTTAATACAGTCTTGAGCAAAACACTAAGTGCTAGAGAACTCAGTGGGTCAGGCAGTGTCCGTGGAGGGAATGGGCAGATGATGTCCTCCCCGCCTTTACATTTCACTTTACTTCTCTCCTTATCTGATATCCATTTGTCTCTCCTTCATCGCTAGCCTTTTGTAGGGGTTTCGTTTCCCTTTACTCCACTTCGGGCCCAACTGCCCGAGTTATTCTCTCCCTTGTCGGAGGGTCAAACGGCCACCACTCCACTCGAGCGGTTTCCAAGAGAGAGAATACAACAAAAGGGATTCCCCTAGGTTCTAGGCCTCGGAATTATGGTGGGATATGATAAAAGGTTGAATTGACCAGAGTGTGCTGATGAGAGAAAACAGAAAACAAGATGGACTCAAAGCAAGTCTAAAATTTACAGGCTTTATTAAACAATGAGAAATCGAATCTCACCAACACTACATAATACGTGGCTAAACTTATGCTTTAAACTAAGACTATGGACGGAAAACTATCGGGCACGTCGTAAAACTTACTTTACACAATTTTACCCCCCTTTTCCCTTTCGTCTCTCAACTATCCTATTTCGGGAACTTCACCAGGTCACCGGGATACTTACATGCAGGCTCACGAGCCGTCCAGCAGAGCAGAAAGAGAGTGAGTTCTGGCTTGACTCCGGCTTTTATACCTGAGCTTCCTTTGAAACCCCCCAGGGCTGGATAAAAGGGTTCTTTTGATGATTCCCAGTTTCGATCTGGCATGAACAATAGGCTTCCGATGATAAGGAGTTTGCTGATGTCATGATCCCTCAGCCTGATCGTTATCCCATCGCCTACATGGGCTCCCATTGTCCTGATGGATGGGTCATCCACGATGGTGATTGTGCTTGCTGCTGGCCTGTTTACCACCGTCTGCTGAGGCTTGGTACCTTCCTTTGTGTTTCCAAGATAATCTCGTTATCTCCGTCTCAGCCTTTCCTGTCCACACCATTCGCTTAGTTGTGTGATGCCCAAGTCCACAGGCCAGACAGGTTTGAAACTTGAAACTGATTCTTTCTGTGGATTGGGGGGTTTTCCGTTGCAGCCAGCAAATCTGTCTTTTTAAAATGTCCATGTCCTTATCCGAGTTCTTCCATAATTTTGGAGGATTTGCTCCAATAACTTACATGCCCCTACGATACGTCCAGGCTTGCACGGACCGTATCAATTGACAAAGTTAGTGGGCAATCCTCCAGCCTCAAGAGCTGTAAACACTCCTGGTGAGAAGGTGAAATTATGTACCCCGAAAGTCCCCTTAATTGCTAAACTAGGCCCTCGAAGCACATTAACTTACACTATACACCTTTTACTTTACATCAATCCCACAAACCATACAGTACCCTCACGACCATTCCCTGAAAATGCAGGGATTACAACATATGTACAAAAACTATTGCACTAGAGTACAGACATTTTACAGTGATGGGGTGTCGTTACGGTGTCGTCGGGCGGCTCGATTTACCAGCTGTTGTAATTTGGCCATCCTCCTCCGCCTTTTAAATTTGCAATTAATGCATAGCAAATACAGCACAATTATCATCTGGCAGATGATCAGGACATGGGACATGATGCGGACCCATGCTGGAACTATGATCCAGGACTCCAGGTCCCACCAACGTGGAGACTTGATCTCTTCGATCTCCCTGGCTATATCCAGAGTCTTTTGTTCCAGGGAGAAGAAGTGTTTGTGCGACAACTCGACCGCCACCAGCAACTCTTTTAATTTTTCATTCACTGGGGGAATATCATACCCGAAATGGGCAACATAGTTAAATAAGTCAGTTACATTTTCTCGTACCGAGAGGTGAACCGAAGAAGGTTCCGGGATGGGTAATATTCGCTGCTGTGCCACATGGACTTCTGCCCTGGGTTTAAAACAGAAGCTGCTGTGCGGTATCGGGCACCACAGCTGTGATCTGTGCTGATACCGCTGGGCACTTGTGGTGACACAGTACATCCCACTGCCTATATACGCCACCTGTGGAGGGACATGGTCTGCCGCCATCGCCTCCATGGTGCAGTTTATAGGCTGTGCCCCAACAGCCCTGAACCCACACTGAGGCCTAGCCTCAGCGCCCATGTGCTGGGGACACAGGATTACCTGTGCTCCCCGGCTCCGACAACCCAAAAGGTCAATGCCTGTCACAGCTTGCTCCCTCACTATGACATAGGGCGGGACCTTCCCGTAGCGAATATGCACCCCCCCATGAACAACTCCCACGTTCTCCACTCGGTACAGAGGAGCTGGTCGTGCCAAGGTTCCCATCACCGGGATTCTTACGACCACTCCCATTATGGTGTGATTGGATTTTCCACAATCCACCGGTACCGGGTAGGCCTCGGAGGCCACACGAAGCTGACAAGGACTCAAAGTGCTGTTATAAGGGTGTAGTGCTGCTAGGTGCTGGTTGCTTATCCAGGAGGGGACCCGACCTTGCCTCAGGTCTTCCAGGTTGCTCCTCCCCTCCCCCAACAACCACGCACCATACAGCCCACACACCTCATTCTGTGCAGCCTGATCGGACGCATTCCGGTCCTCTTTAATCAAAGCGTTTATCGTTTTTGCATGTGTCTCCAATTGTGCTATGATTTCTTTTAGATGTAGAGTCATTGCCACCTCTTCGTGCAGTCCCGATCCTACCACCGCATTTTCCTCCCCCAGAACCTTTCGCAACTGGCCCTTCAACTGATTGATCTGCAAGGCCAGTTCTACGTTGTCCATGCTATTAATAATAGATGTCCCCATGTTAAATGCTGTAAACCCGTCGTTAACCACCCCTCGTCTTTGCCTACCGGACCCCAAAGTGAAATCCCCTCCCCCGCGGTACATCTCTTCTATGTCTATGTCCCCAAAATCCAGGTTGTGGAATTTCTGGAACATGTCTTTTAGCAGGGCCTGATATAATAATTCCGTCTCGCGGGGGAGCCATGCGGGTAACCGCACTTCAGTCAAATACGATGGACTCCTCCGTGTCTCCGCGACGCGCCACGCACACCCGGAGGCACATCGTTGCCATCATCCATACGGCGGGGCTACTTATCTGGAAAACAAAGCAAAACACCTCCTTGCCTCCACAGAGCTATCTGCCTAATAATGGCATTTGGGGCTTTGATTTTGTCTGTTATGGTCTACTTGTCCCACAGCACATCCCTTCGATCCCGTACTGTCTGTCCCTGTACTCCCCTGTAGCGAGTTCTTCCATAATTTTGGAGGATTTGCACCAATAACTTACACTTTGTTGCTTACTCAACTCATCTGCCGTTCAAGCCATGCCCGCCCACCTGTATCCACCTATCACTTGCCATGCTTTGTCCTGAACCCCCACCTCTCTTTTCCAGCTTTCCCCCTCCTACAGCTTCTGAAGAAGGGCCCAAACCCAAAATGATATCTGCCCATTCCCTTCACAGATGCTGCCTGACCCACTGAGTTCCTCCAGCACTTTGTGCTTTGCCATCTTATTTACTTCATGTTTAGTTTAGTTGAGTTTAGTTTAGAGATACAGCATGGAAACAAGCCCTTTGGCCCACCGAGTCAGCACCAAACATGATCCCAGCAAATTAACACTATCTTACACACCCTAGAGACAATTTACATTTATACCAAGCCAATTAAGGCTGTAAGAATTTGGAGTGTGGGAGGAAACCGAAGATCTCGGAGAAAACCCACATGGTCACGGGGAGAAGGTATAAACTCCGTACAGACAGTACCCGTGGTTGGGATTGAACCTGAGTCTCTGGTGCTGCAAGCGCTGTAAGGCAGCAACTCTACCGCTGCGCCACTGTGCTGCCGATGTTCCATAGGTTACCTTCTAAAGACTTGGTCCATAGGTTACCTAAAATATTTTAATTCTTTTACGATACCTGCAACTTATTAAAAGAATCAAAGAAAACCTGAAGGAATAATCCTGTCAAATGTGGAGGCATTCTGGTTTATGATGATGTGACATCACATTATGCATGTGTCACCTAATACGTATAAAGGATGGATTTGCCTTTGTTTCATTGGTAAACTAAATGCATGGACAAGTACAATTGTGGGAAAGACTGCCTGCCATCCAAGTGAGAATATCCTGGTCATGAAATGATTGAAGTGTAAAATATTTTATTAAGTAAAAGATTAGCTTGACTTTTTTTTGGGTTCTGAATAAGCTGAAGTTTGTTATTCTGGAGTAGACTAGAAAAGATGTGGTAATCAGGAAGCCTGCATCCTAAAGTTTGTGATTGATATAACCATAGATGACAAGTATTGTGTCAGTGACAAGTATACTTTGAGTGGGTACAGCCTGTGATTGATTTGTGTTAAGGGCCTGTCCCACTTACGGGACCTTTACAGGCGACTGCCGGCACCCGTCATAGGTCGCCAAATTTTTCAACATGTTGAAAATTCAGCGGCGACCAGAAAGATGCTACGACTCTTTGGAGACCTCTCATGACTCTAGGAGACCTCTCATGACCACGGTCGTGAGGGGTCTCCTATGGTCATGAGAGGTCACCCGCGACATGTCGCCAGGGGTTGCCTGTATGGTCATGAGAGGTCTCCAAAGAGTCGTAGCATCTTTCTGGTCGCCGCTGAATTTTCAACATGTTGAAAATTTTGGCGACCTATGACGGGTGCCGGCAGTCGCCTGTAATGGTTGCGAAAGTGTCATTAAACGTCATTGCTGCAACTCTGTATAAACATGTGACTCCGTTTCCAAAATACTATAAAAGCTGTCTGTCTTCCTTCATTAGAGTGGTGGCTCAGGGAGAGTTGAGTGTCTGTTGCATACTTGACTCTGTATCCCTGACACTCTCGCCGGCAGATGATCAGTCAAGCTTGTGTTGGTTTACCTAACCCATTGTGAGTTGTCTGTCTTTAAGAAATGAACCTTAACACAAGGACAGATGTTTATTTTCCACAACCCCTTTGCCAGAGAAACAGGATGTAATTGCTGTTTACCATTATGCAGATATAAAAAATATACTTCAGGTGCATGAGATCAGCAGTATGATGTTAGGAAAGAACAAGGTAGTTAAACTCAATAGAAATCTGGTGCTCACAAAGCACGGCACATCTGTGCTTTATGAAGATAAAGATGTTTAATGTTACAGGAAAGATTATTTCCAAGATGTGTCCTATCATCAAAAGAGATTAGTTAGACTCAGCTGTTATCCACTTCTATCATGTTGTTTTCAATTGTGATGCCGCATTCAATCCAGCTTGCACACATACTCCCTCTCTTCCTGCATTTTATTTTCAGCTCTGTCCATAATAAATGGTGAGAGCATCTTAATCAATCGTTGATACAAGAGTATGTAACATATTACTCGGACTTCCTCTCTCCATGGCCATTCACTGAATCTGCTGCCGCTATTCCTCCTCTATGGCCCATCTATGGAGATTGCCTCACCTATCCCACTACAAAAAGCATGCCATTTTAACTTCACGCGACTTCCTCAGATGTTACCTGATGTCCACCACTATCTCCTTCATTTACAAGTGTCGTTCGTTCGCTCGTGTGTCAGACACGTGTAGCTCGCTGTTGGCTTCTGTCGTCGTCCAACATGCTGACAGAATTGGTCCCCCGACGTGTCACAGATTGCATCGTGTCATCGTTTCCGGGGATCGCCACGAGGAGGCTTCTATCATGATCCCCATTTACGTGTCAATATATAGTGTTTTTATTCATAACAGCAAGAATATAATCTTCTTCTTCGGCGGTCCCTCAATATACTTTCGGTCATGGAACCATTGTGAACTTCAGCACATAAAAAGGCCCTTCGGCACTTCAAGTCTGACTAGATTGGCCAAGATCAAGTCAGTCCCATCAACTACCCATTTGACCCAATCTCACTTTTCATTCACACCATGTTCTCATGAACTCCAATCAGATTCTGCCACTTACTTGCACAAGATGGGCAATTTACACAGCCAATTAACCAAATAACTCATTTGTTTTGGGATGTGAGAAGAAACCAGAGCACCCCGGAATAAACCCACAGTCACAGGGTGACTGAGCAACTCCACACAGACAGCACCCGAGGTCAGCATTGAACCCACGAATTTCACATTCCTCCTACCTGAAATAGGAGGTGCCTGATAGGATGAATGGTGGGCAGTTTGCGATGTGGTGCACTCCTTCCGTAGATTATGGTCCGAATGCATGGAGGTGAGGAATATCAGGAATATCATCCTCCACACTTTGAGTGGTCATGGGTCAGAGATTCCCAGGAGTCTCCGGTTGAATTCATAGAGGAGATTTTGAGTGTATCTGTAAATCTTTTCCCGTTTGTGCCTTGGTAATCTCTTCCAAAGTTAGAGGTTGGAATAGTGTCTGTTTCAGGAGACGTATCAGGCATGCAGCCAATGAGGTTTGCCCATCATAGCCAACTAAGTGTTTAGGCCTCACCGCTGGTGGTATTAACCTGGGAGCGGGCACTAAAATTGGTGCACACCCCTTCACTAAAGATGGAGCATGACAGCCACAATGGTGGTGTTTTTATAATAAGCATTGAAGTGTCTGCTCCAGAAAATCCACAATTCCGAAGCACAGCTATGGGCCGGGATATCTGCTGCTCATTAGACATCGAGTTTTGTCACAGATCTTGATCTTCAAGCAAACTTTCCTCAATTGGTCAATGGCTGAGTTGAACGTGCAGTGAATCCAGAAGGAGCATCATTTAACATCATGCACGTTGTCCCTATGACCACATGGGTTTCCACTGGATACTCCGGATTCCTCCCACATCCCAAAGGCGTACAGGTTTGTAGGTTAATTGGCCACTGTGCAATGCCCCCTAGTGTGTAGGGAGTGGATGAGAATGTGGGATAGAACGTGTGTGAATGGATGATCGGCGTGGACTCTGTGGGCTGAAGGGCCTGTTTTCACGCTGTATGACAATCACAATCACAATCAGTTTTATTCGTCACATTGCACACAAAGTGCAAGTGAAATGAATTTGCCAGCTGCAGTACAATGATAAAGAATGCACAAAAACACACAAAAAAATTAAACACAGTATTCATCACTGCAGTGGAAGGCACAATATTTGGCCAGTCCTCCTCCAATTTCCCCCGTGGTCGGGACCTCAACCCTCCGCAGCCGTCGCTGCGGGTGTCCAGATGAGCAGACAGGTAAAAGTCCAGGTAAGTCCAGAATCGGTTCTTCCCCACCGGAGACTGCGGCTTCAGGTTGGTGGAGGCCGCAGGCCGGCGGTCAAAGATTTAAAGTATTCATAAATGTATCTCTAAACTAAAACATCTTGGTTTAGTTTAGATAGACACAAAATGCTGGTGGGCAGGCAGCACCTCTGTATAGCAGGAATGGGTGACATTTCGGGCCGAGACCCTTCTTCAGACTTAGTTTAGTTTAGTGTCATGTGTACAGAGGTACAGTGAAATGTTTTTGTTGCATGCTAAAGCGGCTCTCTCACGGGGCGACTTGACGCAAGATGTAACCAGAGTGAAGTGGTCATGGTCTAGCACGATATCACACGATATAACGGGGGGTAGATAAAGAGATCCCACGGGTACTCGGCATTTCTGTTATTTGTGCGAGTGACTTGTCCGTCTCCCGAGCTTTCCCGTTAAATCTTGAATGAACATTGTGAACTGTGAAGTGTTGTTAAATCATCACGTGGCACAAATGATGTCACTTTTTTTTTCACACACTATAAATATCCTCCCTTGGTTGAATTGTCTCATTTGGAGACATGCCTGTACTAAGTAGTTTCGAGTACAGGATGGTGGTGTTTTTCATTGACGCGCTTTATGCAGCAGCCCTCTATGTGAATCGAGGACGCTTGCGTGAAGGCAGAAGGGTGAGATTAATTAAAAAGAGAATTAAGAGGAAGTCTCACTGGGTGAAGCCCATCTTTCAACGGAGACCTCTATTTGGACAATATGATAAACTGCTTAATGTGCTGTGCGAAGAGGATAAAAGTGCATTCACAAACTTTGTCAGAATTTCACACGAGCTCTTTAATGAGCTGAAGAATAATTTGGGACCTCTGCTGAAGAAGACTGACACTGTAATGAGAAAGGCACTGGAACCAGGGTTGCGCATAGCAATCACCCTCCGCTACTTGGCCTCAGGCGATTCTTATAAAAGTCTATCTTACAACTTTCTTGTCGCTACCAACACCATCTGTGGTATTGTCCGAGAAACCTTTCCATAGATGGTCCTCTGATTCGTGAACCATTGCATGAGTTGGTCATCTGCATTAAAGTAGAGTGGTGGAATTAAACAGAACTTCTAGCATTGGATGTCTTCCGTTATATTAAAAGTTCTGGACAGTAAATAGAGGCCTGTTTAAGAGCCTGCCCTCCGCATTTAATGTGATATTTCTTGTGCTTCTTGGATACCTGAGCACAAGTTTGTAAATACAGATAGCCTTTTTTAAGACAAGCATTACAAGTGAAAATTGCCTGCCCTCATGCATAATTTATTTTATGGCTCTTGGAGACATGATTCCAACTTCAAACACAGAGCGTGTAAAATCTGTCTGCGACTTTTTTACTTTGCAGCTGCAGGGCACAGACACACTTATAAGAGAAGTTTAAGTTAACTGCAAAAACAGCACTTTTACATCAATAGCAATGTATGTTTTTAAATCATGGATAACATTAAATGGTTTTCCTGTTGATGTACTAATATATCGTTATATATACGCACATGAGCACCCGGGATACTCCGCAGCCTTCGTCTCCAGCAGGTTACGTTTTTTCTCCCTGTTTCTGTAATCCTCTCTGGATTTATCGTAAAGAATTTTGTTGAATTGGTACCATTCTACAAGTTCCCCCTCTTGTTCCCTGGTGAAGTTATATGGCCTTACCTTCTGCCATCTTCCCTTTATATACGCGTCTGTTGAGGCTATTCCTACAACGGCTACTGGGGAGGCAATCTGAAATCCACCTTGCTCACCCTCTCCCTGTTCCAAGGAGCCCACAGGCAGTGTTATCTGTGGCATCTCCTGTTGCCTCTCCACCTGTCTCTCTTGCTGCGTCTCCTCCTCATTCTCCTGCATGGCAAAAACCTTTCTGACATGCTTTACCCCCTTTCTTTGAGCTTTTCTGGGAGCCATCTCTGCAAGTGTTCCAGTGAAAAAGATTCTCCAACAATGACAATGAGGTGGGACGTCCTCGATGGACACATGTTCCATTGGCGATATTGAGACCACCTTTTTTACTCACCTTCTGTCCCCTCTGTCCAGCTTCCGGGTTCACCGTTCGCAGGAGTTCCCACGGTAAACGCAAGAGTTATTACGGATATCGCACTGGCCACTACGTCCATATAATGTTTCAATGTTCAACCACAAGTGTACAAGTCACTCTTGGAGAAATTCAAGCTTGCTTGAATTTTCTCCCGAGTCAACAAGTTACACGAGTACCTGCCGTTAGCGCCACGGTGGTCCACGGTGGTCCACGAATGCCATACGGTTATCGTACGAGGTTCCCACGATGTTCAACTCTGGTTACCTCTTGCGTCAAGTCGCCCCGTGAGAAAGGCCTATAACCAGTCAGCGGAAAGACGATACATCTGGCTGCTACAAATGCGAGAAGTGCATCCAGGTAGAGCTCCTGAAGGGCCGTGTTGGGGAACTGGAGAAGCAAGTGGATGACCTCCGGTTCGTCCGAGAAACGGAGTCGTTCCTCGACAAGTCCTACAGTACGATTGTTACACCTAAGGTACTGGAAGAGAGAAGGTGGCAGACAGTGAGAACGGGAGGGAAGCATGGAATGCCAACGTCCCCGGGTGTTGTACCTCTTGTGAACAGGTTCACGCACTTAGAAGCTGTCGGGACAGAAGAGGTGTTTACACTGGGCGGCGGACTGGCTTGTGATGCGAATAGGGCTGTTGAGCCAAAACCAAAAAGGCCTAAGGCAGGCAACGCCATTGTAGTGGGAGACTCCATAGTGAGAGGTACGGACAGGGGTTTCTGCGGCAACAGACGGGATGCGAGGATGGTGTGCTGCCTTCCTGGTGCCAGGATCCAGGATGTCACGGACAGAGTGCAGAAAATCCTCAAGGGCGAAGGTGAACATCCGGAAGTGGTAGTGCATGTCGGCACAAACGATGTCGGAAAGAAGGGGATGAATATTCTGCAGCGTGACTTTAGAGAGCTCGGAAAAATGCTGAAAAGCAGGACCTCCAGGGTTGTTATCTCCGGTTTGCTTCCAGTTCCTCGTGCTGGCGAGAGCAGGAACAGGGAGATACGGGACCTGAACGTGTGGCTGAGGAACTGGTGCACGGGGCAGGGATTTAGATTCTTAGATCACTGGGATCTGTTTTGGGGTAAGGGGGAACTGTACAAAAGGGACGGATTGCATCTTAACAGGTGTGGGACCAGCATTCTGGCAGGCAGGTTTTCCACTGCTACACGGGTGGTTTTAAACTGAATAAGGGGTGTGGGGTGTGGAATGGGATAGTGGAGGATGGAGTTAAAGGGAAAGGGTTTCTTAAATGTGTGAGCCTAGAGACAGAGGGGTGTAAAATGAGGGTAGAAGCAATAGGTAGCAAGGTGGAAAAGTAAATGTGGCAGGCAGACAAAACCAGGGCAAAAATCAAAAAGGGCCACTTTTCAACATAATTGTATAAGGGGTAAGAGTGTTGTAAAAACAAGCCTGAAGGCTTTGTGTCTCAATGCAAGGAGCATTCGTAATAAGGTGGATGAGTTGAATGTGCAGATAGCTATTAATGACTATGATATAGTTGGGATCACGGAGACATGGCTCCAGGGTGACCAAGGCTGGGAGCTGAACATCCAGGGATATTCAATATTCAGGAGGGATAGAGAGAAAGGAAAAGGAGGTGGGGTAGCGTTGCTGATTAGAGAGGAGATTAACGCAATGGAAAGGAAGGACATTAGTTTGGAGGATGTGGAATCGGTATGGGTAGAGCTGCGAAACACTAAGGGGCAGAAAACGCTGGTGGGTGTTGTGTACAGGCCACCTAACAGTAGTAGTGAAGTTGGAGATGGTATCAAACAGGAAATTAGAAATGCGTGCGACAAAGGCAAAACCGTTATAATGGGTGACTTCAATCTACATATAGATTGGGTGAATCAAATTGGCAGGGGTGCTGAGGAAGAGGATTTCTTGGAATGTGTGCGGGATAGTTATCTAAATCAACATGTAGAGGAACCAACGAGAGAGCAGGCTATTTTAGACTGGGTATTGAGTAATGAGGAAGGGTTAGTTAGCAGTCTTGTTGTACGTGCCCCCTTGGGCAAGAGTGACCATAATATGGTTGAGTTCTTCATTAGGATGGGGAGTGACATTGTTAATTCAGAAACAATGGTTCTGAACTTAAAGAAATGTAACTTTGAGGGTATGAGACGTGAATTGGCCAAGATTGACTGGCAATTAATTCTAAAAGGGTTGACGGTGGATATGCAATGGAAGACATTTAAAGACTGCATGGATGAACTACAAAAATTGTTTATCCCAGTTTGGCAAAAGAATAAATCAGGGAAGGTAGTACATCCGTGGATAACAAGGGAAATCAGGGATAGTATCTGTTACGACTCCCGAATGCAAGTACTTCAGAGCCGCGTAACACAAGTCAAGAACCAGGTTCAAGTTCAAAAACAGTTTTAATTATTCATTGGAACACAAAACCCAAACCTGATTTTAAACAACCCAGTCAGGGATATGGATGAACTGACAAACAATTTAACAATGCTCCAGCCAGCCACGTAATGGGCCGTCGAACCGGAGACTCTAAAACCTGCCTAAAGAGATATAACCCTGACACAAAATACACGAAAACTCTAAGGTCAGCCCTTATCCGTCCCAATTCAATATCTGTTAACAAGGAATGGTGAAAGTACACAAAGTTCTATGCCATGTGGCCAGGCTTTCCTCAGCTCACACCAGCAGTCTGCTCATCAGTCAGGGCCTACGTAGAAGAGAGAGAATCCTGGGAAGCTCTGGTATTTATGCTTCAGATGAGTCACCCGTCACCTGACACAGCTTGGCCAATCGGGTACAGGAGCCTTTAACCCCTCGATTCCAGACTCACAGCCACGAGGCCTGTACTCGGGAGAGAAACAGAGAAAGGTAAGTACATAGCATTCACCAGGAGGGGGAAGCGCCTAACAGTATCAAAGCGAAGGATGATGCGTACAAATTAGCCAGAAAAAGCAGCATACCGGAGGACTGGGAGAAATTCAGAGACCAGCAGAGGAGGACAAAGGGCTTAATTAGGAAAGGAAAAATAGATTATGAAAGAAATCTGTCAGGGATCATAAAAACTGACTGCAAAAGTTTTTATAGATATGTGAAAAGAAAGAGATTAGTTAAAACAAATGTAGGTCCCTTGCAGTCAGAAACAGGCGAGTTGATCATGGGGAACAAGGATATGGCGGACCAATTGAATAACTACTTTGGTTCCGTCTTCACTAAGGAAGGCATAAATAATCTGCCGGAAATAGCAGGGAACTGCGGGTCAAAGGAGTTGGAGGAATTGAGTGAAATCCAGGTTAGCCGGGAAGTGGTGTTGGGTAAATTGAATGGATTAAAGGCCGATAAATCCCTAGGGCCAATAGGCTGCATCCCAGAGTACTTAAGGAAGTAGCTCCAGAAATAGTGGATGCATTAGTAATAATCTTTCAAAACTCTTTAGATTCTGGAGTAGTTCCTGAGGATTGGCGGGTAGCAAACGTAACCCCACTTTTTAAGAAGGGAGGGAGAGAGAAAACGGGGAATTATAGACCAGTTAGTCTAACATCGGTAGTGGGGAAACTACTAGAGTCAGTTATTAAAGATGGGATAGCAGCACATTTGGAAAGTGGTGAAATCATTGGACAAAGTCAGCATGGATTTACAAAAGGTAAATCATGTCTGACGAATCTTATAGAATTTTTCGAGGATGTAACTAGTAGCGTGGATAGGGGAGAACCAGTGGATGTGGTGTATCTGGACTTCCAGAAGGCTTTCGACAAGGTCCCACATAAGAGATTAGTATACAAACTTAAAGCACACGGCATTGGGGGTTCAGTATTGATGTGGATAGAGAACTGACTGGCAAACAGGAAGCAAAGAGTAGGAGTAAACGGGTCCTTTTCACAATGGCAGGCAGTGACTAGTGGGGTACCGCAAGGCTCAGTGCTGGGACCCCAGCTATTTACAATATATATTAATGATCTGGATGAGGGAATTGAAGGCAATATCTCCATGTTTGCGGATGACACTAAGCTGGGGGGCAGTGTTAGCTGTGAGGAGGATGCTAGGAGACTGCAAGGTGACTTGGATAGGCTGGGTGAGTGGGCAAATGTTTGGCAGATGCAGTATAATGTGGATAAATGTGAGGTTATCCATTTTGGTGGCAAAAACAATAAAAGCAGACTATTATCTAAATGGTGGCCAACTAGGAAAAGGGGAGATGCAGCGAGACCTGGGTGTCATGGTACACCAGTCATTGAAAGTAGGCATGCAGGTGCAGCAGGCAGTGAAGAAAGCGAATGGTATGTTAGCTTTCATAGCAAAAGGATTTGAGTATAGGAGCAGGGACGTTCTACTGCAGTTGTACAGGGTCTTGGTGAGACCACACCTGGAGTATTGCGTACAGTTTTGGTCTCCAAATCTGAGGAAGGACATTATTGCCATAGAGGGAGTGCAGAGAAGGTTCACCAGACTGATTCCTGGGATGTCAGGACTGTCTTATGAAGAAAGACTGGATAGACTTGGTTTATACTCGCTAGAATTTAGGAGATTGAGAAGGGATCTTATAGAAACTTATAAAATTCTTAAGGGGTTGGACAGGCTACATGCAGGAAGATTGCTCCCGATGTTGGGGAAGTCCAGGACAAGGGGTCACAGCTTAATGATAAGGGGGAAATCCTTTAAAACCGAGATGAGAAGAACTTTTTTCACACAGAGAGTGGTGAATCTCTGGAATTCTCTGCCACAGAGGGTAGTCGAGGCCAGTTCATTGGCTATATTTAAGAGGGAGTTAGATGTGGCCCTTGTGGCTAAGGGGATCAGAGGGTATGGAGAGAAGGCAGGTACGGGATACTGAGTTGGATGATCAGCCATGATCATATTGAATGGCGGTGCAGGCTCGAAGGGCCGAATGGCCTACTCCTGCACCTAATTTCTATGTTTCTATGTTTCTACATGATTATAATCGCGACATCCACAGTGTACAGATACATGATAAAAGTAATAACGTTTAGTGCAAGATAAAGTCCAGTAAAGTCCAATTAAAAATAGTCTGAGGAGGTAGTCCTCAGACTATATTTTGGAGGTAGACAAAAATGCTGGAGAAACTCAGAGGGTGTGGCAGCATCTATGGAGCAAAGGAAATAGACAACGTTTTGGGCCAAAACCCTTCTTTAGACTGAAGGTATTCTGGCTCCTGAACCTAGCATCACTATTCACCAGTAATCACTGCTATTCTGCCCACCATGACTTCAGTGAGTGGACAAGAAAAGAATGCATGAGATTTTATGTTAAAATAAAATGGTCACTATTCACAATAAAATTCTCTCCTAACTACAATGGAATGTGCAGATAGGGTTACGTGGGAGGCTTTCGAGAGACTGAATGAGTATGGTCAAACATAGAGCTCATTGTGCATGCAACACTTATTTAATGAAGATATGAACTGACCCTTCTGTTCAATGTCTGCAGGTGCTGCAAGGCCACTGGAAATCTGTGTCAGTAATGAACCAGAACTGATGCTAGAGTCAAGTGAGCTTTTCAGCAGATGTGTTTAAAATAATCATCTGCCAAGAGACTCCATCCATGCTTAGCCAAGACACTAGACTATCCTCCAGCACTCACTAATTGAGGAATATATGTCTTAGCTCCGGACTGTCAGTTACAACACATGCCCTGACAGTTTGAACTTGTGGGAAATCTCATCCGAGCACCAATGACATGGATGAAGAAGGGTCTTGAAGAATGGTCTCGACCTGAAACGTCACCCACTCCTTCTCCCAGAGATGCTGCCTGACCCGCTGAGTTACTCCAGCATTTTGTGTCTATCTTCGGTTTAAACCAGCATCTGCAGTTCCTTCCTACACTAATGATTGATGGGGGCCTGATTGCCGTATCTATGTGGACTAGTATGATGGGCCAAAAAGCCTTATTCCATGCTGTATTTCAAAAAAAAAAACTAGCTCAATACCATGTATCCAAGACCGCATGAAATTGCAGAGAATTGTGGACGCGGCCCAGACCATCGCATAAACCAACCTCCCTTCCATTGACTACATTTACACCTCATGCTGCCTCGGCAAGGCCACCAGCATAATGAAGGATGAGTCTCACCCTAGTCACTCCCTCTTCTCCCCTCTCCTATCAGGGTTAAAGGTATGACAATGCACATCTCCAGATGCAGGGACAGTTCCTTCCCAGCTGTTATCAGGCAACTGGGAAGTTCTAGTTGTTATCAGGCAACTAGGTGTTCTATCAACACCTAGAGAGAGGTCCTGAGCTACTATCTACCTCAATGGTTGGAGAAGGGGATAAGGCACCAGCAAAAGCAAATTGGGGAAAAGGGGAGTGTCTAGTACTAGAGGGTTTTGGGGAGGTGTGAGAGAACTTAGCGAGGAAGAGGGCATTTGTAAAGGGAGAACATTGATAAACAAGTAAATGTGCAATTAGGGGACAGGGGTGGGACTTGGGGAGGATAGATGAGCAGTGAATGTGTAGAGAGCTCGAACAAAATGGGAATTTGGGAAAGGGGAAGGCTGTAGATAGGGAATTTGGAAATGAGGGGAGGATTTTGAGGTCACCTGTTGAAGGATAATAGAGGGAGTGGGAAGAGCAAATAGATTAGGATGAAAGCAGAATTGACATTTTAAGGGCTTCAGTAAAAGTGGAGCTCAGGAAAGGAGAATAAATGAGGATAGGGGAGATCAGTAAATATGGGGTATGGAGGGGGGGGTGGGAGACACGGCAGATAGAACTAGAGGGCATTGCTTTAATATAAAAGGAGATGTGTAGGGCATGTATGTTTACATCGAGAAATCGAGAAATGGAGGGCACCTGAAACACACTGAAGTACACTGAGATAGTATACAAGTCGACATATTTTAGCACCATTTTAGGGAACGAGCATTAGCGAGTAGCTAATTTTCAAGGGGGAGTGAACAACGATGAGGGGAGGGAGAGGGTCTTTAAATGCAGAATCAATGCAAGAAAATTGCAGAGAAGATTGAGCACAGTGGGATCAGAAACAAAGTGCAGTGTAATTCTCCCATCTCAACGTTCCCTGCTTAGAGCGTGCAGGGTCCCTTTGCTTTGTATGTAGCCATTGTGCTGGGTTTGAAGCATTTCCATAAGAAATGCAACATTAATCAGTAAATGATGAATTCATCGTCAAATTCTTGCACACCAGCTGTTTCTTTTAAACAAGCCTGCTGCCATGTAGGGACACAATCCAAGCCATGATTTCAAATGTAGTGTAATCCTATAAGGAGAAATTTGATGTCCATCAGCAATTTTTGTTCACTTTGCACATTTTGAGCAAATTTCTTTTTTAATTCAAGGTTGAGCGAGGGCAGTTTACCAGGCTCTGACGGAAGCCTTCAATCCCAGTTGGAAATTTGGGAGTTTCAAGTCAGATATTTGCATGTCCTAATAGATTTTTGTGTCAGTCTGACATATTGGAAGTTCGGGATATTGAAAATCAACCTCAGACCAGCATGTGTATCGACTGCGGTTCTATGTTTGCACACTGACCTTCCATCAGAAGGTTAGAAGCTTCAGTACTTCTCCAGGGACTTCAGTAAGTAAACCATGCACTGACAGGCTGCACACTTCCAAGGGTGACATCTTGCAGGTGAGATGTTAAGCCAAGGTCCTGCCTGCCTTCTCAGGTGGACATGGAATCTTTCAAAGTTTATTTGAAGTAAGGCAATGAAACTCAAGCATCACTAAAACAAAATCTGTTTTTTTTATCCATTGCTTTGTGAGTAGATGCAACAGTGAGTGCACATCAAGGGTGCAGCTGGTAGAGCTGCTGCCTCACAGCGCCAGGGACCCAGGTTCAATCCTGACCTTGGGAGCTGCTTGGGTCCCAAATTGCATAATTGCCCCAAGTGTGTGAGAAAGTGGGATAAGATACAACCAGTGTGAACTGGTGATCGATGGTCAGTGTGGACTCGATGGACTGAAGGGCCTTTTTCCATGATGTATCTTTCATTCAATCAATTAATTCACTGGCAATAAGCACTTTGGAATTTCCTGATGAGCACTGCACAAATGAAGGCTATTAATTTATACAGTAGCTGGCATTTAGCGAGATAAGGTACATTCCTATCCTTCTTGATCACATTTGTAACGGAAGATGGGAGGTAGAAAAATGGCTAAAGCAGTTCTGCTTTCCAATCTACATTGCCGATCAATGGCACAGAGCCAGTGACACAGGTCTGATCCTGACCTTGGGTGCTGTCGGTGTGGAGTTTGCGCGTTTTCGCTATGAACACGTGGGTTTCCTCCGGGTGCTCCAATGTCTTCCCACATCCTAAAGAGGTGCCGGTTTGTAAGTTAAAGATAGGCACAAAGTGCTGGAATAACTCAATGGGTCAGGCAGCATCTCTGGAGGAAAAGGATGGACGGGTCGAAGATGGGTCCGAACTTGAAATGTCACACATCCTATTTCTCCAGAGATGCTGCCCCACTGTTATTCAAAGTATCAAAGGTATTTTATTGGTCACATTCACATACACCCAGGTGTAGTGAAGTGAAATGCTTCTTGCCATTTTGCAGCACATAAAGAAGGAATACAGACATAACATTAATAAGAGTTTTAAACACAAAGAACATCCCCCCACAATGGCTCCCACCATGAGGGAAGGCACAAAGTCCAGTCCCCAACCCCAGTTCACCCATAGTCGGGCCCATTGAGGCCTCCACAGTTGCCTCTACGGAGGCCCGATGTTCCAGGCCGTTCTCGCCGGGTGATGTTGCTCCGGCGTCAGGAGAGTCCTCTCAGCAGCTTGGGAACCCTGGAACGGCCGCTTCCGCACTGGAGGCCGCGGCTTCCGAAGCCAACAAGGCCGCGCCGGTTGGAGCTCCACAACTGGCGATCTCATCTAGAGATCCCAGGCTCCCGGAGTAAAGTTCAGCGCCGCCACCCGCAGCTGGTCGCTCCACAGTCCCGCAGCTCCGCGATGTTTTCCCCAGCGAACTTCAGCTCACCGGAGCTCCAGCGCGGCGACCCGGGCAAGGCATCGCCCGCTCCGCGATAGCGCTCCAGCGCTGTGCCGCCGCCGAAGCTGAGATTCTGGGCGGTCCCCGACAGGAAACGCCGCTCCAGGCCCGCTGGTAGGCCGCGAGGACAGGTTGAAGCTGCAGCCCGGAGAAAAGCTGCCTCTCCGACCAGGTAGGGACCCTGAAAGGTAGTTTCCCCCTTCCCCACCCCCACCCCCCACATAAAAAAGTCTAGACCTCCAAACAAAACACTTTAACTAACTAAAATAATTATAAAAAGATGAAGAGACAGACAGCTGCTGGGCAGCCGTGCACAGGACAGCGCCCCCTAGAGGTTCCAGCACTTTGTCTATCTCCAGTATAAACCAACACATGCAATTCATTGTTTCTACAGGCTTATATGTTAATTTGCCTCTGTAAATTGCCCCTACTGTGTAGGGAGTGGATATGAAAGTGTGATAGCATAGACCTAGTGTGAACGGGTGATGGACTTAGTGGGACGAAGCGCTTAGTTCCATGTTGTAAGTCTAAACTAAACTAAACTAAACATCATAATGACCTCAACAGATCACGATAATTTATAAAGCAAAAAGCAGCAGATGCTGGAAATGTGAACAGAAAAAGGTTGAAATATTTTGCTTTTCTGTCAGTCTCTGTGGAGACAGGAAACACAGTTGAAGTTTCAGGTCGATGTCCTTTAATGAGGAATTCCTGAATATTTTGTTTTTATTCTAGCTGCTCATGCCGTAGGCAGGTGTGGGAGGCTGAACTGCTCCTGCCTTCCCTGGACCAGCACTATTGTCCAAGCAGCCAGAAGTTGGACCCCTAGATGGAGCCAAAAAAGGGAGACCTGATCATGCTGTTATCTCATAGATGCATCAAAAAATATATTTGTTTTAATTTAGCACAACACCATCCCACTTCTTGCTGTTGACATATTTACTGCACAGACCACCAGTGATAGTTTTGTTGTAATTTGTTGTTATATGATATTTAGAATACTTTGAATAAAATTACAATAATTTTCTGATTGACAAAAGGTACATATTTCTGAAAAAAAAATTGTAAATCGAAATGGCTGGGGCTAATTCATGGGTGGATGTGTTAGTACATGGAATCTCGTGATCAGAAAGAGATGCACTATTTTGTATAATGTAAAACTAACTTGTAATTCAAAGGTACGCATTCCCAAAGAGGCAATGGCATGATGGGGTCAAGGAAAGAGCGTTCACGTCGCGACCATGTTTTCACCAATCTTTCCACCATCATGCACAAGAAGCACAAGAAGCGACAAGACAGACTCCGTTGTATGCAGACGCCGAGAATGTGTTCAGCTCTGGCTGAACAACTTCTAATCTTGTGTGTGGACTCGATAAGAAGAAGAATGGCATGATAGCAAACATTTTGTAACCGGGAATACCTGCACCCAACGCTTATGGACTTGCTTGTTACTCCCATGGTACCAGTGCTTGTGGTTGCCCAGGTATCTCCTCATGCTGTTTGCCATGAACAACGTGTGGAGGAACAGTCTGAGTCAGGTAAAAGGGAGGTATAATGTGTATGAAGGAACTGCAGATGCTGGTTTAAATCGAGGATAGCCACAAAATGCTGGAGTAATTCAGCGGGACAGGCAGCATCTCTAGAGAGAAGAAATGGGTGATGTTTCGGGTCAAGACCCTTCTTCAGACTGATGTCAGGGAAGTGGGAGGTACATAGATAAGGAAGTGTAAGGTGTGAAAACAGGACAAAGGGAATGTAGATCAAGGAAAATGTAGAGATGTAGAATACAACAGGAAGATATGGACAGGCCAGAAACAAACCCCACCTGCCAAACCCCACTGGGGATAAGACAGCCGGAATAGCCCAGATCCCCCGTTTTGTAAACTGTCAAAGCTTGAAACACTATACATATTCCTGAATGTATCTGATATTCAGAATAATTTATAAAATATTAACAATGAAATAATATTAAAAATATATTGTAAATCTGCCCACAAAAATCAATTAAGCCAATCCAAAATATAAACATTAAAGAAATCACAAATAATTAAGAGCTTATTTGCTTTTGTTTTCTGACTGTCTGATAGCTGTCACTGAAATCATTTCAGCAACACAGTTCATGCATCAGATCTACCCAGTGCATGATCAATCAGCAGAGTCCATGGTCAGTGCAGGCGGGAACTCGCCCAACACGTTTGAAATTGTTTCACCTGACTTGGAATCCTCAAACCCTTCGGCACGTTTAGTTTATTTTAGTTTAGTTTAGAGATACAGCGCGAAGCCAGGCCCTTTGGTCCACGGGTCCGCACTGACCAGCGATCCCCACACATTAATACCATCCTACACACACTGGGGACAATTTACACTTATACCAAGCCAATTAACCTACAAAACTGTACGCCTTTGGAGTGTGGGAGGAAACCGAAGATCTTGGAGAAAACCCACACAGTCACGGGGAGAACGTACAAACGCCGTACAGACAGCACCCGTAGTCGAGATTAAACGCGGGTGTCCGGTGCTGCAAGCGTTGTAAGGCAGCAACTCTACCGCTGCTCCACCGTGCTGCCAGAAATATGTACGCTGAGAAATCTTCAATTTAGTTCAGTTTACTGTCACGTGTACTGAGGTACAGTGAAAAACTTTTGTTGTGTGCTAACCACTCAGCGGAAAGGCCATACATGAATCGTTCGATGTAATGTTCGATGAAAGATAGTCCTGACAGTACTGTGAAAAGCTGATTTCATCACCTTAAGCCCAGGCCCTCATATTTGACATTTCCAGTTGCACTCTTAATTACAGCTCAGAAAGGCACAGACACAAAGAACATCTCGTAGAGCAGTGATAGATTTCTCAAACAAGTCGGTTTATTTAAGGCCGTCACAGTATGCACGGAACACCCTCAAGAGGACCCAAAGTGTTTCAAAATTCGCAGCATCCACAGCATTTTTATATTCCCACAACAATGGTTACATGTGGATTTTGTACCTTTGAAACAATTTACCATCGATTAACGTTTAACCTTTGGTTCCTTGTCATTGGAAAACAGTCCCTCCATATACCTAACAAATGGATACAAATGCTACACACAATTCACCATTGATCAACGTTTAACCTCCTGTTTCCTGTCAGTAGGAAACAATTCCTTCATTTAAATAACAAATGGGTGCAATAAAGGACACCTCGATTTCTGGCTCCAAGTGGAATTTAAACCTGATAAATCTATTTATCACTTCTCCTAACATCCTCTGCATTTTTTCCCAGAGTGCTTTCCCAGTCCATAAACTCTTGGGTTAAACATATTACAAACTACTCAAGATAGACACAAAGTGCTGGAGTAACTCAGTGGGTCAGGCAGCAAGGAACCCTCCTTCACTCTGAAGGTTGAAGGGAGGGAACTGGAGGTAAGAAAAGGACAGCACAAAGCACTGAGGAAGGATGGAGCCCATAGTGGTCCATTGTGGACTGGTGAAAACGTGATACCGATGTGATACAAGGATGGTAACAGTGGAACTAATAGGATGACTTGGGGGGGGAGGGGAGGGAGGGGGGGAGGAAGTGCAAGGGGAGATCTTATAGAAACTTACAAAATTCTTAAGGGGTTGGACAGGCTAGATGCAGGAAGATTGTTCCCGATGTTGGGGATGTCCAAAACAAGGGGTCGCAGTTTAAGGATAAAGGGGAAATCTTTTAGGACTGAGATGAGAAAAACATTTTTTACACAGAGAGTGGTGAATTTCTGGTATTCCCTGCCACCGGTTCATTGGCTATATTTAAGAGGGAGTTAGATGTGGCCCTTGTGGCTAAAGGGATCAGGGGGTATGGAGAGAAAGCAGGTACAGGATACTGAGTTGGATGATCAGCCATGATCATATTGAATGGCGGTGCAGGCTCGAAGGGCCAAATGACCTACTCCTGCACCTATTTTCTATGTTTCTATGTTTACTTGAAATCATAGAAATCAATGTTCACACCGACGGGTTGTTTACTGCCCAAGCGAAATACGAGGTGCTGTTCCTCCAATTTGCATTTGGCCTCACTCTGACAGTGGAGGAGGCTGAGGATGGAAAGGTCAGTACGGTAATGGGAAGGGGAGTTTGGCAACTGGGAGATCACAAAGGCCAAGGCGGACTGAAGATAGGTGTTCAGCGAAATGATCGCCGTGGCAGCACTTGGTCTTGCCGACATATAGGAGCCCACACCTGGACCAATAGATACAGTAGATAAGGTTTGAGGAGGTGCAAGTGAATTACTGCTTTATCTAAAAGGACTATTGGGGTCCTTGGATGGTCAAGGGAGGAGGTATAAAAGACAGGTGTTGTATCTCTTGCGGCTGCAGGGGTTAGTACCTATAGAGGGGGTGGTTTGGGTGGGAAGAAATGAGTGAAGCGGTGAGATGCAGAGGGAACGGTCTCTGCAGAAAGTAGAAAGGGGTAGAGATGGAAAGATGTAACTAGTGGTGGGATCCCGTTGGAGATGGCAACAATATTGGAGGAGGTGTTGTATGTGACAGCTGATGGGGTAAAAGGTGAGGACTAGGGGGACTCTGTCGATGTTATGACTGGGGGGAGGGGGAGCAAGAACAAACTACTCATCTTTGTTATAATGTGCAGAATTTTCTACACCAACATGGTCTAGCCAATGTTCTATAAAGCTGCAACATGTTGGCTTGACTCCTATACTCAATATTCTCTCTGTCTAACTAACTAAAAATCATCAAAGGCAACTAGTAACTACATAATCAGGAAGCCACAGTAATAAAGGGCGAATATTGATTGAAACAAAAATATTCCTCAGTTTTTGACTGAATCTTTGTAATCAAATGGATCATAGAAACATAGAAACATAGAAAAATAGGTGCAGGAGTAGGCCCTTCGAGCCAGCACCGCCATTCAATATGATCATGGCTGACCATCAATGTAGGGATTAAATCAGTTAAGAATCTGACAGATTCAACAGTTCTCTTGTTAAATATTCATTGGTGATTGACTGTGTGGGATTTGAATCTTGACATTTCGTAATTATGTATAAATCCTGTAAACTATTTTGATCACTCAAATGCGAGACTGAATACTTAGTTTGACTGGTGTGTGGTAAAAAATGTAGAGATTAATTACAGGTTAATTGAAAATCGGAATTTTGTTTGAAAGCAAGGGAGTTATCAGATCCTTAGTCTTCAAATAACACATGTAATCTTGACAAACCCTCAATCATAAATTAACAAAAGTGTGTAAAAGGATGTCATCATATATTTCTGTTGGGTATAACTGGACAGTGGACCTCTGAGCTATAGAAACATAACAAAGGTCTCTCCATTCTCCAACCCTCCCTCTAACACCCTCACCTCTATCCCATTGCGGATATTGGACTTTGTCTCTGGAACTGATACGCTACAATGCGGAGAATTGCAGCGAACTATGGACACAGCCCAGACCATCACACAAAGTAACCTCAGCCTCGACCCGATACGTCACCCATCAGTCTGAAAAAGGGTCTTGTCCCATTCCTTCTCTCCAGAGATGCTGCCTGTCCCGCCGAGTTACTCCAGCATTTTGTGTCTGGACCTTCGGTTTAAACCAGCATCTGCAGTTCCTTCCTACACACTCCCTTCTATTGATTAATTTATACCTCACGGTGCCTCAGCAAGGCCAGCAGCATAATCAAGGACATGTCGCACCGTGGACACTCCCTCTTCTCCCCTTTCACATCAGGCAAAAGGTACAGAAGTATGAAAATGCACACCTGCAGATTCAGGGACAGTTTCTTCCCAGCTGTTATCAGGCAACTGAACCATCCTACCACAACCAGTGCTGAAATACCATCTACGTCTTTGATGACCCTTGGATTATCCTTGATCAGACTTTGCTGGCTTTATCTTGCACTAAACATTATTCCTTTATCAAGTATCTATGGGATAGTAATGGCTCAATTGTAATCATATATTGTCTTTCTGCTGACTGGATAGCACACAACAAAAGTGTTTCACTGTACCTCGGTACACGTGACAATAAACTAAACTGAACCGTATCTTCCCCTTTTCTCTACCTATTGTACTTGAAATTGGCTTGATTTTATTGATGCGTAGTATTATCTCATTTTATTGGATAGCATGCAAATCAAAGCTTTGCACTGTACCTCAGTATTCCTGACAATAATCAACCCATGACAGACAAAAATTCTGATGTGAGGGAACGGGTCAGGCAGCATCAGCAGAGAAAAGGAATAGGTGACGTTTCAAGTCGAGACACTTCCTCCTAAACCAACATGGTTGGTAAAAAAGGAGACTGATAACTGAATTAAATAATTACATTTAACTACAAACACCTTGTGACACCAGAAGTGCAGTTTCCTTGCAGAGCACACACTTTGAGGCTAAGCTGTCAAAGATAAACTTTAGTGAACCGAAGAGGAAATATGTGAATTTTTCTTGCTGGTCAACTTCCAATCTCCTCATTGAAGCATTGGAACAAACCACGTTGATCTGAATGGATACAGAAAAGGTGCCTGAGGCTAGTAAGTGTTGAGAAATATAAAGCAAGAGATGTGATTAATACCCGGTAAATTGGTGCTGCTTGTGTTGGGAGAAGAATGTCAAAGCTGCAGGTTTTTTGATTGATTCAATGAAAGGTACAGCATGGAAACAGGCCCTTTGGCCCTCTGAGTAAATGTTGGCCTTCAATCACCTGTTCGCAACAGTTATCCCATTTTCCCATTCACTCCCTTCACACTAGGTGTAATTTACAGAGGCCAATTAACCTAAAAACCCGCACGTCTTTGGGGTGTGGGAGGGAACTGGAGCACCCGGAGGAAACTGGAGCATCTGGAGGGAGAACGTGCAAACTCCATACAGTCGGCAAGCGAGGTCAGGATCAAACCCGGGTCCCTGGTGATGCGAGGCAGCAGTTGTACCACTGTTTTTTTGGGGAATTGTTCATAAGAACAACAAAGTTTGTGCTGTTATGACAAAACACATTGAAGATCCTTCCTTCAACCTGTGCTTTATGTGACACATAGGGGAAGTAATGATGGCTTACCTGGGCATTTCAAAACAATGATCTGTTCTGAAGGATCCAGTCACTTTCTATCTTTCATCCTGACATTTCTATGCACAAAGTGTACTTTCTATTTTTCATTCCAACAATTCTACGTACAAATTTCATGTACAAAGTGTTTGAAGCATGTAAAAATCTACTTTTATTTTAAATGCAATTCACTGATGTGTAAAAGGCTGAATTACATGCATTTTATCATTAAGTGGAGCACAGAGCAAAGAGAAATATTGCATGGAAACAGGACCTTTGGCTCATTGAGTCTATACTGACAACAGGCAACCACTTACTAGCACACAGAATATAGAGCATAGAACAGTACAGCATGGAAACAGGACCTTTGGCCACTGAGTCCACACCAGTCACAAGCACTTATTTACACTCCTCCTATGCATAGAATGCAAACCTTCGTATAAAATCATGAGAGGAATAGATTGGGTACATGCACAGTCTCTTGCCCAGAGTAGGGGAATCGAGGACCAGAGGACATAGGTTCAAGGTCAAGGGGAAAAGATTTAAAAGGAATCTGAGGGGGTAACCTTTTCACACAAAGGGTGGTGGATGTATGGAACAAGCTGCCAGAGGAAGTAGTTGAGGTTGGGACTATCCCAACATTTAAGAAACAGTTAGACAGTTACATGGATAGGACAGGTTTGGAGGGATATGGACCAAGCGCAGGCAGGTGGGACTAGTGTAGCTGGGACAGTGTGGGCAAGTTGGGCCGAAGGGCCTGTTTCCACATTATATCGCTCCATGATTCTATAGTGCCCTTGATGTCTGTGCTGAACCTGATGCCAAATATTAATCCCATTTCTCTCCCACATTCTCATCAATAACCCTATTTTGAATTTGTGTAAAAATTGGTGTTTTATTTCTCTCTCCATTTTGATCTCCATTGATGCTATAATACAAAGAGTGCATTCACGATAATCTTTTCTAGATAGTCAGCCAAATTCAAGGGCCTCCTCCACTGTTAGAGTGAGGCCACATGCAAATTGGAGAAATAGCACCTCATATCTCGCTTGGGCAGCTTACACCCCAGCAGCATGAATATTGATTTATCCGATTTCAAGTACCCCTTGCATTCCCTCTCTCTCCATCCCTCCTCCACCCTCGTACAATACAATACAATACAATACAATACAATACAATACAATACAATACAATACAATACCGTTTATTTGTCATTTGAACCTCACATGAAGTTCAAACGAAATTTGGTTTCTGCAGTCATACAAGAAAAGAACCAAGACACACACCAACACAATTTACACAAACATCCATCACAGTGAATCTCCTCCTCACTGTGATGGAAGGCAAAGTCTTGTCTCTCCCCTGCTCTCCATTCCTCTCCCGAAGTCAAAGTCAAAGCCCCCGGCGGGCGCTAGCAAGTCCCACGGTGACTTAAAGTCGCGCTGGGTGATGTAAGGCCCTGCTCCGGGTCCCGATGTCGGAGCCCCCGGCGGGCGCTAGCAAGTCCGCGGCCATTTAAAGCCGCGCCGGGCGGAGTAAGGCCCCGCTCCAGGTTACTTTCAACCCCGCAATTCGAGCGGGAGAAGTCGCCGTTGCCGATGCCCCGCAAAGTGGTCTCCCACTGGGGACCCGCGAGCCCCCGGTGTCACCTTCCACCGGAGTAGGGTCGCAGCAGCGCGCCACCACAGCTCTCCACGCTCCGAAGCTGGCCAGCTCTACGATGGTAGGTCCGCAGCTCCGCAGGCTCCGTGACTTGAGCTGTCGTTCCGGTTGGAGGCCGCTCCACGGTGCTAGGCCCCAACGACAACGGAGACCCGACAGGGAAAGGTCGGGTCCCCGTACAGGGAAGAGATCTAAAAGTTTCCCCCACCCACCACCCCCCGCCCCCCACACATACACAGTCAAAAACCCACCACAAACTATACACTCAACAGGACAATAAAATAGAAAAAGACAGACGGACTGCAGAGGCCGCTGCGACGTCGGTCGCGCCGCCAACCCATGTCCTTTCATAGTCCTGCTAGTTTCACTGTTTGTTTATACCTTCGTTATTACCTTCTGCACAGCCAACAATGGACCTTTGTGGGCTCCTTAGTGCCGGCTCTGACTTGTTCTGTACCTTATCATACCACCAGTATCCCTCTCCCCTGACTCTCAGATTGACGAAGGGTCTCGACCCCAAACAGCACCTTTTCCTCTCCTCCAGAGATGCTGCCTGACCCGCTGTGTTATTCCAGCATTTTGTGTCTATCTTCCCTGAAACTAAACTAAGATTCTGCTTGACCAGTTGAGTTCCTCCAGCACAATGGGAGAACACCTTAATTGAAGAAGGGTTTTGACCCGAAATGTTGCCTATTTCCTTCGGCCCATAGATGCTGCCTCACCCGCTGAGTTTCTCCAGCATTTTTGTCTACCTTCGATTTTCCAGCATCTGCAGTTCCTTCTTAAACACCTTAATTGACAAAATGCCTTTGAATATTCCAACATGTGTGGATAGTTGGTTGAGATAAAATCTCAGACACCCAAGATATAGTTATTTTATCACAGTATAGACAGTCCCTGAATATACAAATACCCAGAATATTAATTGAGAGAACAAATAAATCTTTAACTATTTGCTAAGTGGCAGTAATATGTCTTCAACCAGGAGTTAAATGGTAGGAATCTCTCTTTAACTGTGAGCTAAGTGACAGGGAGGATAGTTAATCTCTTCCCTGATCTCCATCCTGGGACATTCAATGTGGGACGATTAGCATAAACATTTATCTGTTATTTTGCTCGGTGTGATTTATAATGGTGCCTAAAGCAGAATCTCCCACACCCAATGGGGGGTTTAACTGTTTTTGAAATATCAATAAATGTTCCAATGTTCAATAAAATATGTTTTACAAGTATCAACAGTGGAGGTTGCATTTGCCAGTTTCCAAATTATAACTATAAAGTGATTTCCCGCTGTGAACCAAGAGCTGCAGCCGCAGTAGACAATTGTGTCTCTTTGATGACTGCTTCTAAATTACATGGAAGCAGTTTTTTTGAAGACTAGCTCTCATTTGTATTAATTGCCACTATTGTGGACATGGAATTTGTCAATGGCACATGCTCTACAATGCTGAGATCTACATTCTGCACTCAGTATCTTCCCCATTGCTTACCTAATGTACTTGAGTTTGGCTCGATTGTATTTAGAGTCGTACAGCACAGAAAAAGTCCCCTTGACCCAACTTATCCATGACGACCGAGATGCCCCATTTAAAGTAGTCCCACTTTTCAATGTTTGGTCCAAATCCCTCTAAACCATTGCAATTCAGGTCCTCCGAGGGTCTCGACCCGAATTGCAAAGGTTTAGAGGGATATGGACCAAAAGACCAATCTCAACATAGAAACATCACCTATGCATTTTCTCCAGAGATGCCGCCTGACCTGCTGAGATACTCCAACCCTTTGCGTTGTTTTGTGTATTAACCAGCATCTGCAGTTCCTTGTTTCTACATGGATAGGAATATGGACTAAACACAGGCAAGTGGCACAAGTGTAGATGGGGCATGTTGGTCAGTGTGGGCAAGTTGGGCTGAAGGGCCTGTTTCCACAATGTAATACTCAATGACAATGAATAGTCATCTTCAGTATCTTGCAATGGGGCTCATTTGGTCCATCCTGAAACGTCACCCATTCTTTTGAGATGCTACCTGACCCGCTGAGTTACTCCAGCTTTTAGTGTCTATCTTCGGTCTAAACCAGCATCTGCAGTTCCTTCCTACACATGCTGCCCGACACGCTGAGTTACTCCAGCGTTTTGTGTCTATGTTATGTTCAGATAATGTTCTTTCTGAGCGGTGGCCGGAATATATTAACATTAATATTTTCAGTTTGGTGACCTGTGCTGACAAGTATGTGACAGGCACCACACAAACTACCCGCTGCATGGAGTAACCCGGAGTATATGCTCCCCCGAGCAGCTGGCAGCTGTGAGCACATTCGCAAAATGAAGACACAGTCTCACCATCCTGCAATAATTGCAGGTTCCTAACAGCAGACGCTCCAAAGGTGGAAACGTTGACTCCTGTCATTGCTAATGGCTCTTTTGCATCCGATAACAATGATTCTGACTGTGCAATTGAACCGACGGAGCACATTAAGAGATCACAAGCGACAAGAAGCAGACAACTCTAAGCTCCTGGACAAGCAGGAGATAACATTACATCCAACTATCGCTTTAATTCCCTCTTGAACTTATTAGTGATTGTCACATATTTATAGTGAAGGATCGTAAATCTTCTCACCTTCAAACGATAAATTGGATAATTGCTTTGAATATCACTGGTGGTTTTCCCTTTTGACACTCTGCTCGAGAGGATTTTAAAGTCCTGCAGTAAATCTGAAGTGAAGATTAAGATAGGTTGCGGCTGCTCCAGGAATAAAAACTGCCTGCACAGTTGAGTTGTGAAGGTGACTGATATATTAAGTCGATAATGCCTAAAGTACATAAAACAACCCACTGCCGCTTCCTCTGAAACACAAAAGTCAGAAGGCTCCTATTGCAAGGAAAGAGGAGGCCGACTTTGATATGAAGTCTTGAAGGAATCTACAGCAAGTACTGCCTCCACAAGGTAGCTAATATTATCAAATGGTCACCCCACCCTGGACAGGCTCTTATAGAAACATATACAATTATAAAAGGACTAGACGAGCAGGATGCAGGAAAAATGGTCCCAATGATGAATGTCAAGTCTTCTAATGTTTTTGTGCAGATTCCCCGCTTGAAAGGGATCTGATTCATCCACCCCGAAATGATGAACTGGATTTCACTCAATGACCAAACCACTTCTTTTCCATTTTTTTTTCTCCTTTTATTTTGGCAGATTCAGCAATTAATTGACAGTTTCACTTGATTTATTGCTTCAGCCATTACTTTGAAGGCATTTGGATGTTGTAGGTCTTAAAGGTATTTAACAGTTTAGTCTTTTAGCAGCTGAAAAACTGGCTGCCAATCGGGTGCTGTAGATAATCAGTCCTGCATGCCTTCGCTGGAGATCGCGGCAGATTTTAGGACGGTCTCTTAGATTATACTGTTCAAGTTTTTAGCCGCAAGTCAACTTCCTTCTTTTTCCTTGCTTCCGGTGCTGTGTGCCCTTTTTTAAAGCCCCGGGCGGAACTCGGCTTATCTCCGCTACTCTGTTCACGGTCGGGCTGACTCTGCTCCCGACCGGGCTTTCTCTGCTTTCTCCCCCCACCGGGTTGACTGTTCCCAGTTGGGCTGAAGACTCAGCCTCTTGTCGGTGGCTTTTCTGGACCTGTCCGTGGCCGTAACGGTACTAGGCCCCCACCCGACGTCTGTGGCTGCTGCTTGGGCTTGGCTGTGGGCTGCACAGCCCTGGATACATTCCAGATAAGCTGACACTGTGCTTGGTGACCCTTACTGCCCCTGCTTGTTTTCCTAGCTCTTCCCTGAGCTATTGCTTCCCGTTCCTACTTTATTCTTTTTGGCGCCAATTCAAAACCATTTGGCTTGGTGCTGTTCCACTTGTTTCCAAATACTACTTCTATTTTTAACTTTTGTTTTCGATTCTTCTTGCTGGCCTTGTTCTTATCTTCGTTCTTTTATCCTCGTCGCCAATTGTTGTATATTCGGATGCTTTGAACAGTCTTGAATAAAGGCTCGGACACGGGAGGAATCATACAAGCTTCTTTACTGCAGGACGCTACCTTGTCTCTTCTGCTCCTGCGTACTTGCCCCAGACATCACAAGACACCAATTACTTCCCCTAATTATCCCATACCTAACACTCCTCCCCCTTTAACTTGGAGGCAGGTAATACCTTTCATTACAGTTTGACTTGACAATGAAGGAGTCCAGAACCAGGCCACGGTCTAAGAATAAAGGGGAGGCCATTTAAAACTGAGGTGAGAAAAAACATTTTCACCCAAAGAGTTGTGAATTTGTGGAATTCTCTGCCACGGGAGGCAGTAGAGGCCATTTCACTGGATTAATTGAAAAGAGAGTTAGATAGAGCTCCAGGGGCTAGCAGAATCAAGGGATATGGGGAGAAGGCAGGCACGAGTTACTGATTGTGGATGATCAGCCATGATCACAATGAATGGCGGTGCAGGCTCGAAGGGCCAAATGACCTCCTCCTGCACCTATTTTCTAAGTTTCTATGTTTCTATGTTTCCCGTGCTACCATCAGCAAGGAGGTGCAGGAGCTGAGAACTGTTAATTCCAGATACATGGTTGGCTTCCTCAATTAAGTTCTTGGCAATAAAGGACGGCACTGTGGTGCAGATGGTGGAGCTGCTGCCTCACAGCACCAGGGAATCTGGTTCAATCCTGACCTCGGGTGGTGTGTGTGTTTGTAGTTTTTATGTTCTTCCTATCCTGCGTGGGTTTCCTTCGGGTGCTCTGGTTTCATCCCATATCCCAAAATGTGCAAGTTTGTAGGTTAATTGGCCTCTGTCAATTACGTCTCGTGTGTTGGTGTGGATGAGAAAGTGGGATAACATAGAACAAGTATAAATGTGAGGTTATCCATTTTGGTGGCAAAAACAGGAAAGCAGACTATTATCTAAATGGTGGCCGATTAGGAAAAGGGGAGATGCAGCGAGACCTGGGTGTCATGGTACACCAGTCATTGAAAGTAGGCATGCAGGTGCAGCTGGCAGTGAAGAAAGCAAATGGTATGTTAGCTTTCATAGCAAAAGGATTTGAGTATAGGAGCAGGGAGGTTCTACTGCAGTTGTACAGGGTCTTGGTGAGACCACACCTGGAGTATTGCATACAGTTTTGGTCTCCAAATCTGAGGAAGGACATTATTGCCATAGAGGGAGTGCAGAGAAGGTTCACCAGACTGATTCCTGGGATGTCAGGACTGTCTTATGAAGAAAGACTGGATAGACTTGGTTTATACTCGCTAGAATTTAGGAGATTGAGAGGGGATCTTATAGAAACTTACAAAATTCTTAAGGGGTTGGACAGGCTAGATGCAGGAAGATCGCTCCCGATGTTGGGGAAGTCCAGGACAAGGGGTCACAACTTAAGGATAAGGGGGAAATCCTTTAAAACCGAGATGAGAAGAACTTTTTTCACACAGAGAGTGGTGAATCTCTGGAACTCTCTGCCACAGAGGGTGGTCGAGGCCAGTTCATTGGCTATATTTAAGAGGGAGTTAGATGTGGCCCTTGTGGCTAAGGGGATCAGAGGGTATGGAGAGAAGGCAGGTACGGGATACTGAGTTGGATGATCAGCCATGATCATATTGAATGGCGGTGCAGGCTCGAAGGGCCGAATGACCTACTCCTGCACCTAATTTCTATGTTTCTATGTTTCTAAGTGTGTACGGATGATCAATGGTCGTCGTGGACATGGTGGGCTGAAGGGCCTGAATCTATGTTGTATCTTTTAATCAAAACCCTCTGAAAACTAAACCACAACCCTACCTCAGGTCTATGCCACAAATAAGTTACCACTAAACTTTATGCTTTGCACTATCACGGTCTAATTTACTTACAAAAATATAATTTATGGTATTATTTCGTCTAAAGTGCCTGTAAAATTTTACAAGTAAGAATTTAATCGTTCCAGTTCAACTCTGGTGCATATGACAAATAAACTCTCTTGACTATCGTGTGTGGGCGAGTGGTGAGAAGGCAGAACTATGCCTCATGAATATAAGGTTGCCTTGGATAAATTGGTAGCTGCCCAAGTTTTAATAGTTCGGCGTGCTGTTGTTGCATTGTGCTCCACTAAAATGGCCCCAGCTTACGGAATGCGTCTATAAGTAATTGTGACTTTCGGCATGTTTACGATTTGTGGTCTAAAGCTGGGCATCAGCGCACAGCACTGACAACACATCTGAAATATTTACACAGGGATCACATACTGGTGGGAACAAGCTGATAAAATCCTGCAAGCCACTATTGGGTCAATAGCAGCACAAATCAAGGCAACAGAGCCTTGTAAAATAGCCATCTGCCTTTTACACTTAGAGATTGATTTTCATGCATTTTGATATGCCCCAGTTCATCAGGCTTCATGGCACACAGCGTCATGGGGCTAGAACGCCCTGCACTTGCTGTCGCTGGCTGAGACTGAAGTTGCCATTGGAAAGGGTTGGCTCCACAATCTGACTCTGACCCTGATGAGTGCAAAAGGGAACGTTACTTTTAAACAGAACTTAATCTGATCAGCCAGAGGGATCTTCAGCAAGTGCATTGCAGGTGCTATGGAAACCTGTTTAAACCTTAGGCTTTACTCCTCTTACAAGCATCTGAGGCCCTAGGGAGGCTGAGAGCTATTGGCAATTACTCCTCAAATAAAATCCCACAAATTATTCACACTTTCCGCTCAACTTCTCTCTGTGGAGTTTTAACCAGAGCCCTTTCACTCACTGGGAATTGGTGGAAAGTATATCTGTTAGACATATCTGTTAGATACATCCGCTAGATATATCTAGTAAAGCCATAAGTGAAATTATCCAGACCAACCTAGGATTGATGACAAAGCAAGGAGCTGCAGACTTGCTGGTCTTCAAAACCAAGTGCTGGAATAACTCGGAAGGTCAGGCAGCATCTCTAGAGAACATGGATAGGTGAGGTTTAGGGTCTTGACCTATCTTTAGACCTTCTTCTCTAGCTTTGTGCAATGGGTTGATAATAATGGTTACGATGCAGGTAAAGAAGGAACTAACATGACTTTATTTGGCTTCATCTCCACATCACGTCAGTATCTATTCCTGGACAATTCTTCAACCCTAGTCAAACAGTTGGGAGAAATCCGGGTATTGATAAAGACAAGACGATGAGTCCCTTTTATTGATTGGACTTTATCCTTCTGTCACCTTGTTTTGTGAGCTCTAAGGTTATTAGTTTGAAAGATACAGAATGGAAACATGGTCTTTGGTCGACCGAGTCCATGCCGAACATCGATCGCACGTTCACACTAGTTCTTTGTTATCTCACTTCCTCATCCACACCTTACACGCTGGAGGCAGTTTACAGAGACCAATTATTCTACAACCCGCTCTTCTTTGGGATGTGGGAGGAAACGAACGCCCGGGGGAAACCTATGAGTTCACAGGGAGAACATGCAAACTCCACACACACCGCACATGAGGTCAAGATCAAATCTGGGCCTCTAGCGCCGCGAGGCAGCAGCTTAACCAGCCGTGCCATTGTGTCGTCCCGCAACATGAACGGAAGGAGAAAATCAAATGATCTCCATGGAATTATTGACTCTGACGAAAAAATTATTACTTACCTCATTTCAACAATGCTGAAACTCAGGAGGAAAATCATTGCCCCATTAATATTTCTGAAAACTTTTTAACATAGAACACAACAGCTTGGAACAGTGAAAGGTTCGGATAGAGTGGAGAATAGTGAAAGGCTTGGGTAGAGTGGATGTGGAGAGGATGTTTTCACTAGTGGGATAATCTAGGACTAGAGGTCATAGCCTCAGAATTAAAGGACGTTCCTTTAGGATGGAGATGAGAAGGAATTTGTTTAGTCAGGGTGGTGAATCTATGGAATTCTTTGCCACAGAAGGCTGTGAGGCCAAGTCAATGGATATTTTTAAGGCAGAGATAGATACAATATTGATTAGTACAGGTGTCAGAGGTTATGGGGCGAAGGCAGGAAAATGGGGTTCGGAGAGATAGATCAGCCATGATTGAACGGTAGAGTAGACTTGATGGACTGAATGGCCTAATTCTGCTCCTATTACTTGTGACCTTATGAACAGACCCTTTGGCCCACAATGACCATGTTGAACTTTCAATCAAATCAAAATCATCTCCTCAGCTGGTGTGATCCATATCCCCATGTGATCCATATCCCTCCAATCCCTGTATATCCATGTGCCATCTGCCTATTTAAATGTTTCTTAAACACTACTATCATATCTGTCTCCACCGCCACCCCTGGCCACGAGTTCCAGGCACCCACCACTATCTATCTCTATCTATCTCATCTCCTTTGAATGTTCTAACCTTTGACATTTCCACCCTGAATAAGAGGGTTCTGACTGTCTATCTTAGGGCAGCACGGTGGCGCAGCGGTAGAGTTGCTGCCTTACAGCGCTTGCAGCGCCGGAGACCCGGGTTCAAACCCGAGTACGGGTGCTGTCTGTACGGAGTTTGTACGTCCTCCCCGTGACCGGGGAGCTGGGTGCAGGACATAGCCTGGCAGGTAATAGCCCTGCTGGTAAACCTGGACCGCACCCTCCCCAAAACCTCCTCACGCTTCCTGTAATGGGGCGACCAGAACTGCATATGGGGCGAAGAGAAGTTTTCTTCACACTTGCAGAAGTAGTGCAGGCAGGGAAGTTGGGATGAACGGGGCTGAGAGAGGGCAGTTCAATTCCTGACCCATCCTGCAATCAGCAGGAGGCTGAAGCAGCGGTTCCCTTTGCTAATCTTCTCTACCCCATTTCATTTCCGATTATCAGCAGCAGTGACAGTCCTTGCTCCCAGTCACAGCTTCCTAATCTTAATCAGTGTTCATTTCTTATCTACTCTTTTTGAAGTTTCGCTGCAGCAATTTTTATTTAATAAGGAAGAATGGAATAGGGTGAAAGAAAAGCAAACAGGGACACCAATCAACAGCTTTGGACAAGATGGAATTATTTGAACTTTGTGAACCTTATGAAGCACATTGCAGCGAGAGGCCTGTCAAAAACCCATCAAGATTGAAACTCATTTACTGCGCTGAGGCTCAGTGTGGTAAACAAACCCAGGGCCAGAGTGCATATGGCTTCAGCAAAATACAAAGTGCTGGAGTAACTCAACGGGCCAGTTAGCACCCGTGGACGGAATAGACAGGCAACGTTCCTGATTGGGATCCTTCTTCAGACTGAATGGATGAATTTAACTAGTTTTGCAATCTGCTTGGTGCTTGGCCAGCTTTACAACCCAGCGGTATGAATATTAATTTATCTAATTTCAAGTAACCCTTGCATCTCCAGTCTTTCCAACCCTCTCCCACCCCAGTTGTCCTGCTATTTTTACTCTTTGTATCCCATCGTTATGACCTCCTTCACAGCCAACAATGGATCTTTGTGGGCTTTTTGGCCATCGGTACTGGCTCTGATCTGTTCAGTACCTTTTCATGCCTTTAGTTTCCCTCTCCCCTCACTCTCAGTCTGAAGAAGGGTCTTGACCCGAAACGCCACCTATTCCCTTTCCCCACAGATGCTGCTTGACCCGCTGAGTTACTCCAGCATTTTGGGTCTATCTTTGATGCTATTTGCAATATTATTTTGACATTTGGTTTACTTTGAGCATTGGATGTTGCTTACTTGAGACCCGAATGGGAGGAGATTAACTGAAACAGTACCCTAGACCATGGCATAGAGAAACTGATATTGGTTGAAGAGATGAGTGAAGTTATCTAGATTAATCTGGTTACGAGGCAGGGAAAGAAGGAAGTATTATAAAGGCCTGTCCCATGGGCATCATTTGTGCGTCATTTACGCGACATGTTAAGAATTGGTTGGTGCTATCGTGAAGCGTAGCATGGCGCGTGGTGTGGCGTGGTTGCGTATGCAATGATGCGCAGTAACGCGCGGCGCCCCAGGATTTTGGAAATCTTAAAATCCTCGTGCGCCACCTGCTTGACGTATCCCTTGCGCATGCTGACGTAACTGATGGTGTACGCTGACTTACTGACGGCGTACGTGTAGCGCGTGGTGACGCATGGTTACGCATGGTGACGCACGAACATTGCATATGCTGATTTATTATGCGTCACCGTGCATCATTGTCCATAACCATGTGCCACCCGTACGCTGTCGGCGCGTCATTTGCGCGTCATTTGAGCGCCGCACCACGTGACCACCCATGTATAAAGTGCGCATAGTTTTGAAAAATTTTCACTGTGAAAATCCTTGCCACGGAGATTGGACTAACATCGAACAACATCGCAAATGGCTCCCAAAAGAAGCAGGGCACTCAAGAGCATTTGGCGCGCGACTGTTGTACTGCTAGACAATTTTCGCGCGACTGTCACGACCGGCCTGTCGCGTAAATGACTCGCAAATGACGCCCAAGTGGGACAGGCCCTTAACTTTGCACTTTGTAAACTGTCTTAAAGTGTGGTTGTGTGGAAAAGTAGCATTTAAGTTTTGTAAAGCTGCAGTGAAAGAACATCAGTGAGTTCAATGACAAATTAATCACGTTTGGTTCAGGAATCAATGTTATTCGTGATAGACACAAAATGCTGGAGTAACTCGGCGGGACAGGCAGCATCTCTGGAGAGAAGGAATGGGTGATGTTTTGGGTCGGGACCCTTCGTCAGGCCGACTGAAGGATTGATTGGAGCTTTAGAATATGGTTACATCCAGATGACATAACATCTGCACTGCAGATCTCCTAGGTTGTGGCATTAACCTCCATTACCTGCTTAAACCTCCAGAGTGAGTTATGGTTCAAAATATTCAAGCAAGGTGAGAGGCAACTCTCTGAAAGCAGAATGGAGGAAATCTGAAACTGTAACAGAGCACAGGTGTGATTCTCAGCAGTTCTGGCACCTTCCCACTCCACCATTTTATTTGTCTGCCATATACTTTAGTTTAGTTTAGAGATACAGTGCGGAAACAGGTCCTTCGGCCCACTGTCCACACCGACCAGCAATCCCCGCACATTAACACTACCCTACACACACTAGGGACAATTTTACATTTTACATGTATACCAAGTCAATTAACGTACAAACCTGTACGTCTTTGGAGTGTGGGAGGAAACCGAAGATCTCGGAGAAAACCAACGCAGGTCACAGGTAGAACGTACAAACCTAGGATCTTTGGTACAAACTTCAACAGTTTAAAACTAAAGAAGCAAGCCTGAGGCAATTCAGAGCTTCTGCACAGCTTTGAACTTAATTTCAGAATGTTACTCATGGTCATCGTTTCATCCAAGTCTTACTTGCAGCAGCACACAGGACTGTGAAAATAATACTCAATAGATAATATAATAAAAAAAACAAAAGAATAAGTTTAATAAATAAAATAATCTAATATAGTGTAAAAAAACACAACAAAGCCCAAAGCCTCGAGTGCAGTTTGTACTTTGGTGTTTAGTTGGAGTTCGCAGGTACTTCCTTCTTTCCCTGCCTCATAACTATATTCATCAATCCCATGTCATTCTAGATCAAAGATAGACACAAAGTGCTGGAGTAACACAGCGGGTTAGGCAGCATTTCTGGAGAAAAAGGATGGGCGATGTTTCGGATTGTGACCCTTCATCATCCAGGTTCTCCCGGGAAGCTGCCGGTCCCGTTGACTTATTCCAGTGTCTTTTGTTTGCTATAAACTAGGGGCAATTTACAGAGACCAATTAACAGATAAAGCTACACGTCTTTGGGATTTGGGAGGAAACCAGAGCACCTGGAGGAATCCCATGCAGTCACACAGTGAGAACGTGAGGGCTCCACACAGACAACACCCATGGTCAGAATTGAACCCTGGGTCTCTAGCGCTGTGAGGACGCAGCTCTACCAACTGGGTCACTCTGCTGGCCTTTGAAGAAATCTTGAGGAGTTAAAAAATAAAGATTGGCAGATCTGGCTGCTCGTTCCCTGTCTTGTGTCATGTCTCTGCGTCGGAGAGCAACGAGGACTGTCGGAGAGCAACCAGGACTGTCGGAGAGCAACCAGGACTGTCGGAGAGCAAAGAGGACCGTCAGAGAGTGAGGAAGACTGCCGAGAACAAAGGGGTATTAGGAGGATGGGGGGGGGGGGAGGGAGGGGATGGGGGGGGAAGGGAGGGGATGGGGGGGGGGGGGGGAAGGGAGGGGATAGGGGGGGGAGGGGGGGGGGGGGAAGGGAGGGGATGGGGGGGGGGGGGGTCGTGGAGTGGATAGGATTATTCGGTGGCGACACTTGTGAACTGCCTGGGTAAGGTGTGCTGTATAATTTTACCGGGTTGTATGCAAAATAGAGCCTTTCACTGCACCTAGGAACATGTGACAATAAATATCATTGAATTGAATCATAGAATAATTGAGATGAAGTTTGTCAACCCCCACACCCAGCTTGACAGACAAAGAACTCTCCCGTGCTGTCTTTCGGCTCAGAATTGCTCCATTTTAACTTCTCATTAATTTCCCATTAATTAATTAACTTTAAACATATTTCTAATTAGCATTTTATTTCAATTTGAATGCAGGTCTTTTAAAGTACAGAAGGAATATTTTAATTGGGATTTGATTTGAATCGTTCCACTGTGGTTAATCAGCTGGCATTTGATTTAAATTAGCACTTGTGACTAGATCCTGTCAAGGAAGTGATTAAACTGGCCTCACACTTCACTAATTCCATTGTATTTTTACATTAAGTTTCCAAATTGGTGTCTGATGACTTTAGTAATTGAATAACTTATTGATTCTTTTGACAATTAGCATAATATTCTGAGGTACTGTTATTTTAACAATGGCACACTTTTGTGCTAAATGTTTGCTCAGCCTCTTCCACTGTAGGAATTGGCAGTTGTGATGAGGCTGAGAATTTTTCCTTCCATTTCATGTAATTTTCAGAAGTTGGAGCTGAAATAGAAGTTGCCTTCACCAACTGAAAGGCCTGGATATAGTGGAGAGGATGTTTCCACTAGTGGGGGCGTCTAGGACCAGAGGCCATAGCCTTAGAATAAAAGGACGTGCCTTTAGAAAGAAGACCACAAATTTATTTAGTCCGAGGGTGGTGAATCAGTGGAATTATTTGCCACAGATGGCTTTAGAGGCCAAGATGGCTTTAGAGGCCTTTAGAGGCCAAGTCGATGGATATTTTTAAGGCGGAGATAGATAGATTCTTGATTAGTGCAGGTGTCAGTCGTTGTGGGGAGAAGGCAACATAATGAGGTTGAGAGGGAAAGATAGATCAGCCATGACTTGATGGGCTGAATGGCCTAATTATGCTCCTATCACAATGTAACTTATAGGTATGTATAAGAAAATATACTTTATTCACAAATCAATTATTTAACACTAGGACCCAACACAAAGTGCTGGTGTAACTCAACAAGTCAGGCAGCATCTGTGATGCAAATGGACAGGTGACATATTGCATTGTCTAAGGAAGGACAGTCTGAAGAAGGGTCCTGACTAGAAGCGTCCATTCCCTCCATAGATGCTGCCTGACCCGGTTAGTTTAGTTTAGTTTAGTTTAATGACAGCATGGAAACAGGCCCTTCGGCTACCGAGTCTGTTCTGACCAGCAATCAATCGCCTGTAGACTAGTTCTGTCCAACATTCTAGGGACAATTTTCAGAAGCTGGTTGATCTACAAACCTGCATGTCTTTGGGAAGTGGGAGGAAACCAAAGCACACGGAGAAAACCCACTCGGTCACACGGAAACCGTGCAAACTCCGTACAGATAGCACACACAGTCAGGATCGAACCTGGGTCGCTGATAATGTACGGGAACAAATCCTCCGCTGCGCCACTGTGCCGCCCTGGAGTTCCTCCAGCATTTTGTGTTTTGCTCATGATTCCAGTATCTGCAGTTCCTTATGTCTCCACTTAGAACTAGGAATTGATAAATGTTATAAACCCACGTTGGGAAGCAATGGAACACACTGTTTCAATGCCTGTGAATGTGAGCTACATTTCAACCTCATGGATGGTTTATTGGTTTAAATTGCTCCTGAATAAATCAGATTACAAAATAATTAGAAAATATTACACTGGCATTAAGGTAAATGAATCTCCGCTCCTTTACACCACAGGGATGGATTTCCAAATGCATGCCTTGAATCGCAGGAGAGGCTCAACATGTGTCTTAGCACTCCCATTAATTTCAGTGATCTATGATCGTTCTGTACAGAACTGAAAGTAAGAAAGCTGTTTGCTTTTTGTTATTGAAATAGTAGACGTAAGCTAGTTCATGAGGACAGCCAGATCAAATTTACTTTGTCAAACGGCAACCTAGTGTTTATTCAGTGCCTTTACTCAATGTTTATTTGTACATTAAAGCAGGAATTTCATTTTGTTTCTGACATTGGGTCTTGCCATGCACGATTCAATTGTCTCTCCGCCTACAAAAGGGAGTCGAAGCAATTGTTTGTGGAAAACTTTGAGGATGTAAAGGCCTATTTGATAATTAACAAAACACACAGAGCTCGGTGAACTCAGCAGGTCAGGCAACTCCACACAGACAGCACTGGAGGTCATAAGGTCATAAGGAATAGGAGTAGAATTAGGCCATTCGGCCCATCAAGTCTACTCTACCACTCAATCATGGCTGATCTATCTCTCCCTCCAAACCCCATTCTCCTGTCTTCTCCCCATAACCTCTGACACCTGTACTAATCAAGAATCTATCTATCTCTGCCTTAAAAATATCCACTGAAGGCCTCCACAGCAAAGAATTCCACAGATTCACCAACCTCTGACTAAAGAAATTTCTCCTCATCTCCTTCCTAAAAAAGTGTCCTTTAATTATGAAGGATGGGATTGGTCGGGATTGAGCCCAGGTCAGTGGAGCTGTGAGGCAGCTGCACTCTGGGCCATGCTAGTGTGCTGTCCATGTATCATGCAGCGGTCCACTTTATGAAACAGGTCTCTAGGAAGCATTATTATCAGCAGCAATGATGTGTACACTGGCATCAGCTGACTGTCCAATGCTTCAGTGTGACATTTAGTCTCTGTGTGAAAGATTCCCCTACATTATTCTTACATGCTGAACAATTCAGGACACATCATTTCTGCCTCTTCCTGCTGAAGGCCACTCTACTGGAGCGCTGGTTCGTGAGTTCGTTCCTCCTCTTGGTACACACGTCAGCACCTTAATTACGTGTATGAAGGAGCTGCAGATGCTGATTTAAACTGAAGATAGACACAAAAAGCTGGAGTAACTCAGCAGGACAGGCAGCATATCTGGAGCGAAGCAATGGGTGACCTTTCGGGTCGAGACGACTGAAGAAGGGTCTTGACCCTTTACTTCTCTCCAGAGATGCTGCCTGTCCCGCTGAGTTACTCCAGTTCTTTGTGTCTATCTTCAGCACTTTAATTATTCCAGCGTGATGTTGGATTTGAATTCTCGTCTGTGGCTGGAGGTCCTTCCTTGTTTTGGACCTCACCCCACAGCACCTGCCCTTTAGATGGTTGAACGTGTGCGGAGATCGGCCCAACTGATGTGTGCGCTGGGTCTCCGTCTCTGACAGGCTCAGTGGGGATCAGACATCATTCCAGCCCTATCTGTCAGTCTGCAGCAGCCAGTGATCCCTGGAGCAACATTCTCCCTTTAAATAACATCCATGCTCCGTAAATCAAATCATTACAAAACCATTTTGTGACAATAAGCTAAACTGATTTCTCTGGCCGGCAAGAGCTGCTGGATAATCTCTCTGGCTTAGCTGTGACTTTCTGTGACTGAAACTGCACTGAATCCAGTGCTGCCAGGATCACACTGGCACAGCTGATAGAACCACAGCCTCCCGGGTTCGATCCTGAAGTCCGGTGCTGTGCGTGTGGACTTTGCACATTTTCCCTGTGACCGCATGGGTTTGCACCGGGTGCTCCGGTTTCCTCTCACATCCTAAAGATGTGCAGGTTTGTAGGTCAATTGTTCCCCTGTAAATTGCCCTGAGTGTGTCGGGAGTTGATGAGAAAGTGGAATGGCATAGAACTAGTGTGAACAGGTGATTGATAGTGAGCATGGACTTGGTGAGCTGAACGTCCTGTTTCCGTGCAGTATCTCTAGGTATGTTGCAAAACTTACCTTCAGCGGCGCTGCAGTTCTGCCGCTGCCCGTGTGCGCAATTTTGGCGCCTTTAAGAGGGGGCGGGTTTTAAACGCGATTTTCTCTAGGCTGTTGAAATCGAGGTTGTTCAGCCTGCCTAGTTGTTGATGAAAAATCGCTGTGAGGTTCGTTCGCTGCAGCTATTTTTAAACTAAATTGGGTTATTTAATTGTTATAGTAGATTAAAAATCATCCTCTAAAGCCGCGAACGCCGACAACGGGACGGATCTCGTGTAGGGGACAAAGCAAGGTAGGTTGTTCATTTTTACATTAAAAAGTGCTTCTTAAGATCCCTTTATACAAAATGTTATGTTGCGAGTAACTGACTTGGGGGCCCATTCAATCCCACAGTATCTTTCATACCGACATGGGCTTCAAATCCACCGCAATGGCAACGTTCCAAACCATCGCGTTCCAGAAAATCCCACTCGCAAGCTAATTTAAATGGCCATTAATTTACAGCAATTGAACACTAAATTCCTTCCATTTGGCCTATAAATTAATGGCAATGAGATTTAAAAATCATGTTTTATTGTGAATTCTTGTGTGAATGTTCTTTGGACACTTAGGCTATTTAAAAATGTTAATCTTTCCTTCAGAAATGGATAGATGTTTAGATCTAGTAATTTAATTTTGGAATTAGCTACAATTGGGAAACTAACTAATTATATGCTTTAATTTCAGGTCATCCAAGTAAGATTGTTTAATATTTGTTTCAGAATGCTTCAATCTATAATAACTGAAAATTTATTTCAGTTCTCTTAATTTTTAATAAGGTTATGGGCTTTTAAATGTTCTCGATCACAGCTTTTGTGGTAAGTCAATGGAAAATCAATAGGGAACAAGATGCTAATTTCCGAGTATGAAAATAGACATCATTTTTTTAATACTGAAGATATGAAAGTGAATTAGGTGTCAAATTAAACTTATTTTTATGCTTTATCTGATGGGATAAATTGCAGACTTGATTTTTAAAATCTCAAAAATTTGTAACATTGCTAGTATCTCTTTTTTTAAACCATAAAACATGGAACATAGAACAGCATAGCACAAGAATAGGCCCTTCGGCCCACAATGTCTATGCTGAACATGATGCCAAGAAAAACGAATATCGTCTACCTGCACATGTGACAATAAAGTATTTATTCATTCATTCATCCACATGCTTAACTAAAGGCTTCTTAAACGCCCCTATCATATTTGCAATGACATAAACTGAAATGAACTGAAAGCCATATCTGTAAAGAATAATATAGGTAAAAAAAAAGATTTCATTCTGGATCTGGATCTGGCTGTAGTACGCTGAAACGCTCTAGGTAGAGCCTCACAACACTGGAGCCAAGCCAAGCCAAGACAAGCCAAGTAAATTAAGTCAATTAACCTACAAACTTGTACGTCTTTTGGAGTATGGGAGGAAACTCCCATACTAGAATTTAGGAGATTGAGAGGGGATCTTATAGAAACTTACAAAATTCTTAAGGGGTTGGACAGGCTAGATGCAGGAAGATTGCTCCCGATGTTGGGGAAGTCCAGGACAAGGGGTCACAGCTTAAGGATAAGGGGGAAATCCTTTAAAACCGAGATGAGAAAAACGTTTTCCACACAGAGAGTGGTGAATCTCTGGAACTCTCTGCCACTGTTGAGGCCAGTTCATTGGCTATATTTAAGAGGGAGTTAGATGTGGCCCTTGTGGCTAAGGGGATCAGAGGGTATGGAGAGAAGGCAGGTACGGGATACTGAGTTGGATGATCAGCCATGATCATATTGAATGGCGGTGCAGGCTCGAAGGGCCGAATGGCCTACTCCTGCACCTAATTTCTATGTTTCTATGTTTCTATGTTTCTATGAAACCGAAGATCTTGGAGAAAACCCACGCAGGTCACGGGGAGAACGTACAAACTCCATACAGACAGCACCCGTAGTCGGGATTAAACCCGAGTCTCTGGCGCTGCATTTTTCTGTAAGGCAGAACCCGAGTCTCTACCGCTGCGCCACCGTGACTCGTCTAAACACTTTTTTTGGTGGAGGTGCTGGCTTGTTCTCACCATTATCCACTATTTTCCCGGCTACGCTGCACTACAGATGGTCACATCTGGACTTCAGCTGTATATTTTATGAAGATCTCACTCGCTTTGTGGAGAAGTCATTTTTGGCTTCACTCCTCGAAAAGGAGGAAGAGCAATCTGTGGCATCATTCTCCAACTGGAAGTGTGCCTGATACTCTGTTATAATGAACCACGGAGCCACACATCCTTGCATAAATTGTGCAGGTTAACAGTGTACGTGAATGAATTGAGTTGTGAAATGCACTGAAGAAGTTATCACAACTGGAGGACTGTGAAAGCAGCATGAAATTATCATCAACGCAGACACTCCTGTAAACATGTTTGTGCAATATTCTTATGGTGCCCATTTAGAATCATAAAACGATATAGTATGGGAACAGACCCTTTGGCCCATCTGGTCCATACTGACCATCAACCACCAATTTACATTTAATCTTATTCCACTTTTTGTTCTCCGTACATTCTCCTCACTCTCACCCCAGTTAATACCCCTCACCCACACTTCAGGGGCAATCTGCAACGGCCAATAAACCTGCCAGCATCAGTACTAACTATTTATTCTCATTCACTGGTGATCAGATTATTATGTGTCATATTTTTCCAAAGTTGGAAATGATCCAATGAGTACTGGTGCCGCTGTTTAAAACGACCGCGGGAAATTTAACTGGATCAGTTAGATTAACTTGAAATAATCAATGGCATTTTTACAACAAAGGTGATCTGAATTCTTTATTGGTTGGACAAACCTGGCTTGGTTTCTCTGGAGCGTCAGAGCCTAAGGGGAAACCTGGAAGGTTTATGAGATCATGAGAGGCAGAGAGAGGGTTGACAGACAGAACATTTTCCCCAGGGTGGAAAGTTCAAATACCGACGGGCATAGCTTTAAGTTGAGAGGGGATGGGCGGGGCAAGTTTTTTTACACAGAGGATGGTGGGTGCCTGGCATGTGCTGGCAGGGCTGATGGTGGAGGCAAACATGATAATGGTGTTTAAGAGGCTTTCGGACAGGCACGTGAATGTGCCGGGAATGGAGGGATACGGATCATGTGCGGGCACAAGGTGATTAGTTTAACCTAACATCATTGGCTTAGTTTGATTATTGCCACCTGTACCAAGGTACAGTTTAACTTGGCATCATGTTCGGTATGGATATTGTGGGCCGAAGGGCCAGTTCCTGTACTGCACAGTTCTGCGTTCTATCATTGCCACTTCTCTCCCTTTGACTAGTGGTGTTTTGTTGGTCAAGGGTATATGGCCAGGGAGGAGGACAATTTGTAGGTCAACTTACAGCTCATAGAAAATTGCATCGACTCCACATTATAATGGGGGAGTACTATATTGATGTTGAATTTTAGACTTTAGATTTTAGAAATCTAAACTCTGCCAGCTGTTCCACTGTACTGCCCTAAACCGTCAACCTAACAGCTAGACATTTATATAGTGCCTTCAAATTATTAATGGATAGGACAGATTTGGAGGGATATGAACCAAACGCGGGACTAGTGCAGCTGGGACATGTTGGCCGGTGTGGTCAAATTGGGCCAAAGGGCTTGTTACCACATTGTTTCATTTAATGATTATGACACTGAACTACCATGTGGAAACAGGCCCTTCGGCCCACCGAGTCCGCACCAACCAGGGATCACCCCGTACACTTGCACTAATCTACACACTAGCGACAATTTACAATTTACAGAAGCCAATTAACCTACAAACCTGTACGTCCTTGCAGCGTGAGAAGAAACCGGAGCACCCGGAGGAAACCCATGCAGAGAGAATGTGCAAACTCCACACAGATAGTAACCGTGGTCAGGATCGAACCCGGGTCTCTGGTGCCGTGAGGCAGCAGCTCTACCAGCTGTTCCACTGAACTGCCCTGAATCTTCAACCTAACAGTAAGACATTTATATTGCGCCTTCAAATTAGTAATACCTCCAAAGACATTTTCACAGGAGAGTTCACTGAGAATGTGTCACATAAAGATTTGCGGAGCAGGTGACTGACTGAACTGTAGTGAAGTCAGTCAGGGATACTCAAGGACCTACTGGAGCAGACCAGCAAACAGCGCAGCATTTTCGACCGCTGTACTCCGCCCCCCGGGTGGATGGGTAGACCTCACGGCCCTCGACAACAGCACATTGAACTGGCTACAGCGCCTGGAGGGTGTTACATAACTTCTGCTGCCTCAAACGCAAGACGAAGAAGAAGAAGTATCTAGACTGGAGGAAGCCAGCCATCTCGCTGGATTGTAGGTCAAGAGCAGAGAACAGAGAGAACATCTGTAGAAGCACATGAACCGAACCATCACCTTTGTGCAGAAGATAGGCACAACTCAGTGGGACAGGCAACCAACAATGAACCAGTGTACATTTCCTCGATCATCGTCTGCTTTAAAACATAGAAACATAGGAAATAGGTGCAGGAGTAGGTCATTCAGCCCTTCGAGCCAGCACCGCCATTCAATATGATTATGGCTGATCATCCAAAATTAGTACCCCGTTCCTGCTTTCTCCCCATATCCCTTGATTCCATTAGCTCGAAGAGCTAAATCTAACTCTCTCTTGAAAACATCCAATGAATTGGCCTCCACTGCCTATTGTGCAGAGAATTCCATAGGTTCACAACTCTCTGGGTGAAACAGTTTTTCCTCATCTCAGTCCTAAATGGCCTACCTCTTATTCTTAAACTGTAACCGCTGGTTCTGGACTCCCCAACATCGTCTCACCAGGGCCCTGTACAACTGCAATAGGACATCCTTGCTCCTATACTCTAATCCTCTTGCTATGAAGGCCGACATGGCATTTACTTTCTTCACAGCCTGCTGTACCTGCATGCTTACTTTCAGTGACTGATGTACAAGCACATCCAGGTCTCATTGCACCTCCCCTTTTTCTAATCTGACACCAATCAGATCATAATCTGCCTTATTTTTCTTGCCACCAAAGTGAATAACCTCACATTTATCCACATTATACTGCATCTGCCCACTCATCCATCCTATCCAAGTCACTCTGCAGCCTCAAAGCATCCTCCTTGCAGCTCACACTGCCATCCAGCTTTGTGTCATCCGCAAACTTGGAGATGTTACATTTAATTCCTTTGTCTAAATCATTAATATATATTGTAAATAACTGCGGTCCCAGCACTGAGCGGCACCCCACAAGTCACTGCCTGCCATTCTGAAAAGGATCCATTATTTCCTACTCTTTGCTTCCTGTCTGCCAGCCAGTTCTTTATCCGTCAATACCCTACCCCCTATACCATGTGCTCTAATTTTGCACACTAGTCTCTTGTGTGGGACCTTGTTAAAGGCTTTTTGAAAGTCCAGATACACCACATCCACTGGCTCTCCCTTATCCATTCTACATATCACATCCTAAAAAAATTCCAAAAGATTCGTCAAGCATGATTTCCCCTTCATAAATCCATGCTGAACTGGACCGATCCTGTCACTGCTTTCCATGTTCGCTATTATTCCATCTTTAATAATCGACTCAAGCATCTTCCCCACTACTGATGTCAGTTTAATTGGTCTATAATTCCCTATTTTCTCTCTCCCTCCTATCTTAAAAAAGTGGCGTTACATTGGCTACCCTCCAGTTCACAGGAACTGATCCAGAGCCTATTGAACATTGTAAAATGATCACCAATGACTCCACGATTTCTAGGGTCACCTCCTTGAGTAGTCTGGGATGCAGACCATCAGGGTCTTGACCTGAAATTCCACCCATTCCTTCTCTCCAGAGCTGCTGCCTGTCCCGCTGAGTTACTCCAGCATTTTGTATCTAATTTCAGTGTAAACCAGCATCTGCAGTTCCTTCCTACACATCACCTTTGTGTTTCTGGATGAACACAAACGATTTGGTTCCTTGATTCCATGGCCTTGTTAAAGACTGAATCCCCACTCAGCTGACAGAGGAACTGATCAGAAATGGGTTATTTTGTCTTTAAATCGGGCCCGCAAATAGTACAGTGAAAGAAATCGGAGAAATAGTTTTGAAAGAATAATGAAAATATCAAGACAATGGGAAGAGCAACATTTTGAAGGAATGGATTTCCACTGAGATAGCTCAGATCACAAAAAAACAACATAATAGCTGACACTTGAAAGACACGAAATGTCATGTAAATTCATCAGAGAAATGAAATGAATGACATAAACAGTTGCAACATATCCTTTTCACCTCTTGAATCTGGCTTTGAATACAGCTAAAGAGTTTGATGGATCGTTTTCTCACTCTATTGCCTACTGAGGTTATCACACCCAGTTATTGCCGCATTGAAGTCTATGAACATCTAGAAAGTGGCAATGAACATCAAGCAAAATAAGTCTGGGACAGTTTTTGTTTTTTTAAATCCTGGGCTGTCATAAAGGATTGTCAGCTTCTGTGAATGTTAATGATTTTAGCAGTTATGCGATGGAGTGCGATGGTTTATCCTGAGTGAACACGAGCAACTGTAGTTTGAAAACCTGAAACTAGTGTGGCTGGGGTAATAACCACTCTGCATTATCTAGAGTCACGAGTGTTTAATGGTATTATGCACCAACAATGGAACAATAAAATCCACCTCATATTTTGCTTGGACAGCTTACATCCCAGCGGTATGAATATTGCCTTCTCTAGCTTCAAGTAACCCTTGCTTTCCATCTCTCTCCATCCTTCCCCATCCCAGTTCTCCGATTAGTTTCACTGTCCTCCTGAGTAAATTTTACTGATCGTATGCCTCGTTGTCACCTTCCCCTCAGCTAACAATGATCCATTTTACATTTTCCTTAATCATCGCCCCCTTTGATCACATCTTACCCTTCTATATCTCTGCGTCTCCCACTCCCCTGACTCTCAGTCTGAAGAAGGCTCTTGACCCGAAACGTCACCCATCCTTTCTCTCCAGAGATGCTGCCTGGCATGCGGAGTTCCTCCAGCATTTTGTGTCTAGCTTTGGTGTAAATCAGCATCTGCAGTTCCTTCCTACATAATTCTTAGTTTAGTTTAGTTTACTTTGGAGATACAGCGTGGAAACAGGCCCTTTGGTCCACAGAGACTACACCGACCAACAATCACCCATATACTAGTTCTACACACTACGGACAATTTACAGAGGCCATTTAACCTACAAACCTGCACGTCTTTGGAATGTGGGAGAAAACCAAAGCACCCGGAGAAAACCCCTGGTCACAGGGAGATCGTGCAAACTCCATACAAACAGCTCCTGTAGTCAACATAAAACCCAGATATCTGGGGCTCTAAAGCAGCAACTCTACCTCTGCGCCATGTCAAGGACATATGGGTTTGTGTGAGTTTGTAAGTCAATTGGCCTCTGCAAAATCCCCGCATTGTGTAGGGAGTGAATGAGAAAGTGGGATAACATCGTGGCTATCCCTCGGGTCGAGGATGATGGTCTACATTTTCGTGTTTTTATGGACTCTCAGATGGCTTATGAGTCCAATCCTGGCTTTGAAAGTTCTTCGGCATTCAGGACTGGTAATTCCAGATGGCAGATTGGGCTTTGGTTGTTGCTGCCTCTCTTTCCGTTTTCTTCTCTTTAGTTCTAATTCTGCGCATCTCTTGGCTTCGAAGGTCGTTGTTCCTTCTTGGTTGATGGTTCGCCAGAGTTTCCTGTCCTTGGCATTGGTTTCCCAATTGTTGATGTCAATAACATAGAACTAGTGTGAATGGGTGATTGATGGTTGGCGTGGACTCGGTGGGCCGAAGGGCTTGTTTCTATGCTGTACATTTCAATCAATCAAGAAGAGGGAAATGGGACTAATGTGATTGCCAGCTCTTGGAATTGGCATGGACATAGTAGGCCAAATGGCTTCCTCCTGTGCTGTTTTAGATAAGATCTGTTCTCGTGGTGTCTTCACTACAACAGATATTCAATGGAGAAGCTCCACTTGGTGAGCCGAAGGGCCTGCTTCCATATTGCATCTCGCAACCAACCAACTGACCAACTGACCAACCGACCAATCAATCAATTTACCCAATCAATTCACCCTTCCTTGGTCTTCCCTGTTGCCGGCCTTGCTTTGGTCTGGCCATTTTTTTTACCTCCAGTTGCCTCTCCTAAACTTTCAGTTTGAAGAAGGGTCCCGACCCAAAATGTCACCTACCCTTTTTATCCAGAGATGCTGCTGCTTTGCAGCGCCGGAGACCCAGGTTCGATCCCGACTAAGGGTCCTGTCTGTACGGAGTTTGTACGTTCTCCCCGTGACCTGCGTGGGTTTTCTCCGAGATCTTCGATTTCCTCCCACACTCCAAAGACGTACAGGTATGAAGGTTAATTGGCTTGGTAAATGTAAAAATTGCCCCTGGTGGGTATAGGATAGTGTTAATGTGTGGGGATCGTTGGTCAGCGCGGGCCTGGTGGGCTGAAGGTCCTGTTTCCGTGCTGTATCTCTAAAGTAAACTAAACTAAACTCACTTGCTGAGTTACTCCAGAACTTTGTGTTTATAATCAATTCCAACATATGTGTTTCACATATTGATTAAACCGCAATGGAAAACATTTCCCACTGCTCTTATACTTGCTCTGTATTATATCCGGACCATGTTGGTATTAAGATTTCCATTACTTGCCATCAAAAGGCCAATATGCTCTCGTCAACCCTATCTGACAGTCGACTCCACATCCGACTAGGTCTCATTGATATATTGAACGGAATAAATGAACGCTGCAACATTTGGATAGTGTAAAATCTCACTCTGCCCTTCCCCCATAATAAGCTTATTAGCCGACTGATTATAATCAATTAACCAAATGTTAGCTTTACGTTTCTTGTTTTGTTAAATTACAGGACGATAATTGCCCATTAATCTAGCAGTAATTGAATGGACTGATGGAATAATTCATGGATATCGAGTGAAGCCAGACATAATGTGTTCATGGATTGGATGGGACACTTTCAGTCAATATTTAATTACTTCAACTATTTTCCCCTGCCTTTGGGATTCTGCATCTTGTAGAATCCTGACTGCTTCATCCCTTGGCCACTTGAGCACCGGTTTCTAATGCCAATCTGACGTGGTTCCTTCAATCCCACATCTACCCAGGCTCTGCCTGTGCACAGTGAGAAGTTCAGCATTCTACAAAATCCAATATCTAATATTACTTGAAGAGTAATTGCCCCCTGCCGAACTATCATTAAATCTTCACAATCATCATTTAAGATATGATTCACACTATTGAATTCTTTATTCGTTTGCCTGCTTCATATTGTTAGCTGGCTAGACAGACAGCTCAAAGGATAGAGGCACAAATAATTGCAGATGCTAGAATCTTCAACAAGACACAAAGTGCTGGAGGAACTCAGCAGGTCGGGCAGCATCTGTGGAGGGGATGAATAGGTGGTGTTTCGGGTCTTGACCCCTGATCGGACTGGAATTGGCAGCACAGTGGCGCAGTGGTAGAGTTGTGTCCTCACAGCACCAGGGACCCGGGTTCGATCCTGATTACGCATGCTGTCTGTACGGAGTTTGTACGTTCTCCCCGTGACCGCATGGGTTTTCCCTGGGCGCTTTGATTAGTAACAGTGTCAGGGGTTACGGGAGAAGGCAGGAGAATGGGGTTGAGAGGCAAAGATAGATCAGTCATGATTGAATGGCAGAGTAGACTTAATGGGCTGAATGGCCTAATTCTGCTCCTATCATTTATGAATTTATGCACTTATACTCTGGTTTCCTCCCATATTCCAGAGATGTGCAGGTTTGTAGGTTAATTGGTTTCTGTAAAAATTGTCCCTGGTGTGTAGGGTAGAACTAGTGTATGGGTGATCGCTGGTCAGTACAATGGAGGGAGCCATTGGGGCAAAATAAGGGTGCTTTGTAACTTTGTTGGTGTTGTCTACGTGGTGACTCTTTTAATGCCCAGGTATGCAAAACAAAGCGTCTCACTGTGACTTGTCACATGTGACAATAAAATAATCTCAATCTCAAACCTGCAACCTGATCCATTTCTGTCCATAGACCCATCTGTAAAGTAATTTCCAGCATTTGGGACATTCAATCCGACATCTCCATGTTGGACCGCAGTTTAATCTCAATTCTCAGTTCAGAATCTTCCAAGTTATACTATTCAAGTGGTCAGTCATTGTGATGGGGGTATCTGCCTCCATCTCCCTGTCAGGCCATGATCTCCAGAATCCATTGTAGTTTTGGGTTGGCGGCGCGACCGACGTTGCAGCGGCCTCTGCAGTCCGTCTGTCTTTTTTTTATTTTATTGTCCTGCTTAGTGTATAGTTTGTGGTGGTTTTTTGACTGTGTATGTGTGGGGGGCGGGGTGGGGGAAACTTTTAGATCTCTTCCCTGTACAGGTCTCCGTTGCCGTTGGGACCTAGCACCGTGGAGCGGCCTCCAACCGGAACAACAGCTCAAGTCACGGAGCCTGCGGAGCTGCGGAGCTGCGGACCTACCATCGTGGAGCTGGCTGGCTTCGGAGTGTGGAGAGCTGCGGTGGCGCGCTGCTGCGACCCGACTCCGGTGGATGGTGACACCGGGAGCTCGCGGGTCCCCGGTGGGAGACTGCTTTGCGGGGCACCGGCAACGGCGACTTCTCCCGCTCGAATTGTGGGGTTGAGAGTGACCTGGAGCGGGGCCTTACACATCGCCCGGCGCGGCTTTAAATGGCTGCAGACTTGCTAGCGCCCGTCGGGGGCTTTGACTTTGACTTTGACTTCGGGAGAGGAATGGAGAGCAGGGGAGAGACAAGACTTTGCCTTCCATCACAGTGAGGAGGAAATTCACTGTGATGGATGTTTGTGTAAATTGTGTTGGTGTGAGTCTTGGTTCTTTTCTTGTATGACTGCAGAAACCAAATTTCGTTTGAACTTCATGTGAGGTTCAAATGACAAATAAACGGTATTGTATTGTATATTGTATTGTATCCACAACGCCTTGAATGGGATTATGTTTCTCCTCAACAAGGAGCACAGCAGATGTAATTTCCCAACTTCGGCAATCTGGGTTTAATCCTGATCTCTGCCACTGTCAGTGTGGAGTTTGCATAGTCCCCCTGGTTAATCCTTGCTACAATCCCTTCAGGTAGGACTAAGTGTAGGAGGGAATTTTGTGCTAATTTGTGCTATACCCATGCTCTATATCTGGCTTTGCTCAGATAGGCATAAACACAAATTAAAAAAGCTCATCGATCAGAGGTGAATCCATCGAACAAGTTGGCTTATTGAAGCCTGATCAGTGGGCACTGATAAACACTCTGCGGAAACCCAAAGTGTTTCAAAGATTCAGAAGCACCTACAGCATTTTTATGTTCTCATGACAAAATGGTTGCTTGTGGAGTTCAAATAAGTCATCATTGATCGATGTCTCTGTAACCTTTCATCGTTGCCTTTACCTAGAGTTTAACCTTATGTTTCCCGTTGTTATGAAAGTATCTATCCCATATATCTAACAAATAGTTACCATAGATGTCAATATCCGTGTGGGGAGGACTGGTGGGGTTTACGTGCCTGCTAAACACAGTGACAGAACAGCTGTAATCTCAAGGTTGCAACGGATAAGAACACAGACAGAACTGCAAAAGACTATCACTCCCTTAATAAGCATGGTCCCAAATCAATATTTAATTGTAGCAAGGCATCCGTACTGTTGCACTCCAGCATTGGCTCCTGCTGCCTGGATTAGCGTGTATTAAGGGCCTGTCCCACTATACGAGGTAATTCAAGAGTTCTCCCGAGTTTCCCCTGATTCAAACTCAGAGAATTACGGTAACAGCCGCTCGTAGGTACTCAGGGCTCTCGTGGACATTTTTCACAGTGCTGAGAAAACTTCACGAGTTTCCGCGTTTCCCAAGTACCTGCCGTAGGTATTACTTGCCGCTACGAGACGTCCATGAGCTCAGACGTAGCCGCAACGTACATCTACATACTTACCATGAGTTTGATTTATTTTTAACTCGGGAGAGCTCTTGAATTACCTCGTACAGTGGGACAGGCCCTTAAGTGGTAAGGTTGAACAGACTTGTAATGTTTTCTCTAGAGCTTTGGAGGTTTAGGGGAGGCTGATAAATGCATATAAAATTATGAGAGGCATAGATGTAATAAAGAGTTCAAACATTTTTCCCAAGGTGGGAATGTCAAAGACTAGAGGACATACTGTAGTTGCAAAATCACAGGCAAATATCTCCATCGGGTGGCACCACCGCAGTGGCTGCCTCGCCAGCAGCTGTTAGGCCTTTCACCCTTTTTGTTATTTTTAGTGTGTCTAATTGTATGTTTTAAATGGCTCTCACCATGTATTATGTTGGGGGTGATGGTTGGGGGGGGGATAGGTGGAAACCATTTTTCAGTCACTTACCTGGACGGAGATGCGCCTTTTATCCTTGTTGCATCTTCGCCCCCCCCCATCGCGGTCTACCAACTGGATTGGCACGGCCTTTCCTACAGGAGGCCGGCCAGAGCTTCAGCAGTGGCGCAGAACTGAATTACCATCGCAGAGCGGGGCGATCCCTTGCCGGGGACCGCCAATGTTGGAGCTCCGGAGTGTTGGGCCTGCTGACTTTAACACCGTGGAACTGTGGTCTGCGAAGCTTCTAGCCGCGGGCGCGGGGCTGATGTTAACATCGCGGAGGCCTGGGATCTTTTGCCGGGGATCGCCAGTGTTGGAGCCACGTCCAGCTCGGCCTGTAGTCTTTGGAAGCTGCGGTCTCTGGTAAGAAGCGGCCGATTCGGAACCTCCAAGCTGACATTGGAGTTCCGATCATCCCGGCGAGAGGGCCTGTACATCGGGCCGTCCGTAGCAGCGACTATGGAGGATTCAAAGGCCCCGACCACGGGTGAACAAAGACGAAGATGACTGAACTTTATTGCCTTCCATCACTGTGGGAAACATTGATTCTGCTGTGGTGGATGTTTATGTTAAATTCTATCGTGTATTGTGTTCTTTTATTTGTATGGCTGCATGGTAACTCAAATTTCACTGTACCATTTGGTGCATGTGACAATAAATGTCAACAAACTTAAACTTGAACTAAAGGAGATGTGCAGTGCTAGTTTTTTTTACAGTGTGTGGTGGATGCCTGGAATGTGCTGCATCAGCCTGCATCTCTGGAGGACATAGATAGGTGATGTTTTGGGTCAGGATCCATCTTCAGCCTGAATGAGTTTCTCCAGCATGTTGTGTCTTTTTTTTGTAAACTAGCATCTGCAGTTCCTTGTGTCCACAAAATCATACCATACATGAGTAAATCAGGGACTGCAAAAGAGAATATAAAAATACAGTGCTGAATACTATGCTGACCTGCTCTTTGTTCTATGCTCTATGTGCTAGGTAAAGCTTGTTTTTTCCATGAGTGTTTGGGCTGTGGACCGCACTGTGAGCTGGTGGGGAAGAAACAGTGGTTGCTTCACAAAGTTTAGTTTAGTTTAGTTTAGTTTAGTTTAGTTTAGAGATCTGACAGGGCAGTTGATGGACATTGTGTCTGAACCATTCTCAGATGTGGATCTGACTGACAACACTTGTATTCACTGCCCACCTCTGACCAGCTTGCTGACAATGTTGTGAAATAATATAGGTTACAGATGAAGGCAGCAGATGATCCTCCCCGACAACTTAGTATTTTCATTGTCACTGTTCACGATCGTAGATATTATTTTTTATGTAATTACTTTAAATTTATTTGCTCCTTCGATGATCATTCAATATGGATCTGTATCTCTAGCCGTTAGTTCATGCCTCCCAAACACTAGTCCAGTAACATCGCCACTATTCTACCTGGTAATCTGGATGGCGATTGATGGAAAGTGTCTGACTTTACTGAGTGTATAACAGTTCCTTTTAGTTTGGTTTAGTTTCAGATATTTCCTTACTTGAGACAAACAGAGACTGCTCTTAAATGACACCATGGAATTAGATGAGGTAACACTCACATTTGGGGACATGTGAACATGTGAATCAATTTGCTGAAAACAAAACCTTTGCACCTTACCAATATTGCGGCAGCAACTCAAACGTCAGCGCAGAAGCACCTTGTGAAATGCCATCATCTGACTCTTTTCCAAACTGAAGGTAGGAAGGCAAGTGAGAAAAAGAATAGGAAGCAGAGGTCAAAGTGAGATTCTGACTGGCGTGCAGACAGGATGAAAGACAACCTGCTGAACCGTCCAGGATATGGATATGTGTAGGAAGGAACTGCAGATGCTGGTTTATTCCGAAGATAGACACAAAACGCTGGAGTAAATTGCTTAGTCTGAAGAAATTGCTCTGAAGAAAGGTCTCGACCCGAAATGTCACCCATACCTATCCAGAGATGCTGCCTGGCCCAAGATAGGGACATGATCAGTGAAGAAGGTCAATGAGAGAAAGGCATTGGGAATATATTCCTAGCACATAGGACGTTTCAGCAAATATGCAAGCAAGCTACAAATTGAAGTCCTAAATTGTGGCAAGGCCAACTTTGATGGTATTAGACAGGAACCTTCCAAAGTGGATTGGGGGAGGCTGTTTGCAGGAAAAGCGGGAGATTTTTAATAATGAGATGGAGAGAGATTTCAGGACCAGCATGTTCCTGACAGAGTGAAGAGCAATGCTGGCAGGAGTAGGGTTTAGACGACGAGGTATTGAGGGTCTGGTCAAGAAAAAGGATGAAGTGTATGTCAGGGTTCAATGGAATTGCTTGAAGCTTATAAGACGTATAGCAGGGCAGTACAGTGGTGCAGAGGTAGAGTTGCTGCCTTACCGCAACAGAGACCCAGGTTCCATCCTGTATGGAGTCTGTCCATTTTCCCTGTGACTGCGTGGGTCATCTGTGCACATTCGTTAGGTAAATTGGCTTCTGTAAACTTCCCTAGAGTGTACGATAAAATTAGTGTAAAGGGCCTGTCCCACGAGCAAGCGACTGCATGCGGCAAGCATGACCTAACGTGGTCGCTTGAGCCGTACGGCCTCGCGGGGCCGGTCCCACTTCAATCGCCGGAGCCGTATGGAGTTGTCTGGAGCTGGTCCCAACATCTCACGGGGCTCTGGAAAACTGACAGTTCAAAAATGCCGCGCGGCAACGGCCTGTCGGCCCGCAGCCGCAATGAGGCCGTACGCACCGCCTCGACGGGTGTGCGCAGCGTCTTGACGCCGTATGCAGCGTCTTGACGCCGTACGTCTCGCGCGAACTCCGCGCGGACTTCGCTCGAACTTCACGTCACTCACTTGACCTCCACGCGGCCCCCGCTTCTGGTTTGGTCGCGCTCGCCGCATGCAAGTCGCATGCTCGTGGGACCAGCCCTCTACGGGGATCAGTCGACCTCCGCGCGACCCCCGCGCGGCCCTCGCTTCCGGTTTGGTCGCGCTTGCCTCATGCAGTCGCATGCTCGTGGGACAGGCCCTTAAGGGTGATCGTTAGTCGGCATGGACTCGGTGGGCCGAAGGGCCTGTTTCCAAGCTGTTTCTCCAAACTAAACTAAACTAAGTACACTTAAGAGTGAAATCAGGAAATCAAAAGTGGCTGTGAGAGTTATGGTAGGGAAGTTATAGGAGGATAAATAGAGATTCCACTCATATCAAAGCAAAATTGTAACAAGGGAGAGAATAGCTCTCCTTAAAGGTCAATGAGGTTGTCTATGTGTAGAGCCACAGGAGATGGGTGAAGTGTTAAATGAATATTACTCACCAATGTTTACTGTAGAGAAAGACATGGATGTCAGAGACATGGGGATGTTAATAGGATGTCATAAAGAGAGTCCACGTTACAGAAAAGGAGTTGCTGGAGGCCCTAGAACAAATTAAGGCAGTTTAAATGCCCAGGTCCTGATCTAGTGGATCCTAGGACATTGTGAGAAGCTAACAAATTGTCGGATCCCTGGCAGAGATAGGCTGAAGAGGAAATATTGTGAGGGTTGACAGTAAAAGACCGGTGATAACTTGGCTAAAGTCTCTATCTTAGACTTTATGATGAGGACCTGGTGTTCTCCTGTCATCTATTGAAGGGGCTTCAACCAGTGTAATCTGTGCTTCCACATACGTTCTCATCATGTTATAAGCAGGTATGAAGTTTCAGTTTCCTCGATGATGGGTTATTAAAATGACAATCTATAAAGACACTGTGCCAGTACTGACTGGGATAAAAAATGATTGGATTGAGCCTGTAATAGCTGACTTGGAAATTCATATTTACAAAAGCAATCACTCTCCTTAGTCCCATGGCACATGACATTAATAAAGAGCTCACAGGCAATTCCATTGATAAGGAAAGCAACTGGCTATTGCTTTTTGACAATTCCTTCCCTGTTGAAATTAATGATATACTTTTTATGAGCAGATGTACAAGATTATTGTCTGGCATTGCTTAAAAGTTTGCATTTTAATTAATTTATGGATTACTATGCCCCTCTGAGTTTATGATGCATGCATGCTGCCCTCCAGTTTTCCATTCAGTGTAAAAGTACTCCTGTACCCACGAACTGCATGGTTAATTTTAACAGTATCCGTTATACTGAAGGGTTGGGCAATGATTGTTCAATAATCCATCTGTGCTCGTCAAAATGTCACAGTCCATGTATAGGTAGCTCACTTGCGCCTGCTTTCATCTTCAATCGTTCACTACAGTCTGTGCAGTCCAAATTACATTTGCAATGTTTCGTGAATGGTTCTGGTCTGCAGTCTAACTCATTGAGGAGCCCTGGTCTTCGGTGCAAGGTTCATCCATTGATAGGAACCAAATTAGGCCACTCGGCCCATCAAGTCTACTCCGCCATTTAATCATGGCTGATCTATCTCTCCCTCCTAACCCCATTCTCCCGCCTTCTCCCCATAACCCCTGACAGGCGTCTCCATGAGCGAAAAGATGCGTGAGCCATGAGATGGTTACTGGTCAATATCACTCAAACATGCATTAAGTTGATTGGGAAATGGGGGAGAAGGCAGGAGAATGGGGTTGAGAGGGAAAGATAGATTGGGTATGATTGAATGGGGATGGGCCGAATGGCCTAATTCTGCTCCTATAACACATGAACATGTAATATTGAGGAGGTTGCATAATGGCAAACACAAAATATAAGAACAACACCTCATAGTCCACTTGGGTAGCCTACAGCCCAGTGGTATGGGAATGGGGTTTTCCAATTTCAGGCAACCCAAATCCTCCTTTCCTACTCCATCTGACCATCCACCTGGATTTCTTCTTCCCTTGCCTACACTGTTATCCTCTCCGAAATTTTGTCCAACATCCCTCCCTTACCTGTTTACACTCAAAACCTTCCAGTCCTGTCTCTATCATCTCCCCTTCCCTCCCCCCACTACTCCGCTCCATCTACCCATCAGGTATAATAATAAATAATAAACTTTATTTATAAAGCGCTTTAAACAACCGCAGTTGCCACAAAGTGCTGTACATGAGAACTCATGGACAAAAAGTTATTACAAACCATTAAAAACCGTAAAACGAAGGACTAAAAACAGTAAAAATTAAAAGACATTAAAAGCACTAAGAACAGGAGCAATGTCTCAGCCAGTGTCGAAAGCCAGAGAATAAAAATGAGTTTTTAGGGAGGATTTGAAGATGGACAGTGAGGGGGCCTGTCTGATGTGCAACGGCAAGGTGTTCCAAAGTGCCGGAGCAGCAACAGAAAAGGCTCTATCCCCTCTGAGCTTCCGCTTAGACCGTGGTACCTCAAGGAGCAGCTGATCAGCTGACCTGAGGCACCGGGCAGGAGCATATAGGTGGAGCAGCTCAGAGAGGTAAGGCGGGGCGAGCCCATTCAACGATTTGAAAACAAATAAAAGAATTTTAAAATGAACTCGAAAGTGCACTGGGAGCCAGTGAAGGGAGGCCAAAATTGGCGTAATGTGCTCCCTCTTTCGAGTTCCGGTCAAAAGGCGAGCGGCAGCATTTTGAACCAGCTGGAGACGAGCCAATGAAGCTCGTGCGACTCCAGTGCGACCCATCAGGTATATTGGAGAGTGAGCTCCGAGCGGACACTGGAGCACGTCGCCGCCGACAGTACAGGTGGAACTCAAGACAGCGGAAACCTAGAGTGATACAGCAGCAAGCTACTGTCGGCAGATACGGAAGGCTATATCAGAGTGAAGTTTTTCGGAAATTACTTAGCCATCCGAACTCAACCGTGCAGCATTCAACTTATTTGACTCTTTTAGCAAACGTTAGTGGTGTTTTTAATCTCAATATGAGGTGTTTTTAGTGTTTTTAACCCTGTTTATGAAGTGGCAGGAAAACGGCATCTTGGATTTTCATTACAACTGCGCCTGGATACAGCAGTGGTGTGGACTACAAGCAGTATTTGTTGCTGGATATTGTGGGACAACATCAAGTGAAGTAGCCTCTTGATTTTATTATTATTGATTGAATCGCTGAGATACTTAGTTGTGTTGTTCTACAGTGTATGGCCATACTATACAGCATCGGAAGCAGACTGTTGTTATGCCTGTTTGTGAGACAACAAATTCAACCATTGGATCAAATTCTACAGATGACCAACTCCTGGTTTTTCATAGAGGGTTCTCACACTTAATCATGAGAGAAGTTTGCATGAGATACACATCAATTTACATCAACAGTTACAGACTCTTGTCTAAACCAGCAATCTGTACGACTATTGAACTGAGGCCGAAGAAAAACATTGGGTTTCTCATTACTTTGCTGTTATCTGGGGATGTTAGTCTAAACCCTGGGCCTTCAAACTGTGGGAGCTGTAATGAGCTGGTAACAAAACACCGAAGAAAACTTCAATGCATAGATTGTGATGCAATGTATCATGTCAAATGTACTGACGTGACTATCAAGGAATATATGAACATTACAAAGCAGAATCTTTCATGGCAATGCACAAACTGTTAACGTGAACCATGGGGTGGAATGAGACGGTAACTAGCCAGCACAAGGGTATAGATTGTGATGGATGTCAAAGATGGATACATGCTGCATGCGGTGGAGTGGATGATGTAACATACAGCAGCGTTGAAGGGAAATATTGTGTCTGGATATGTCCAATATATGAAATTATGAACATTTCTGATACATTGTTTAATTCATCATTTGATAGCAATACATCAAACCGTTTTTTATTGATGGAGGTGACATATTTATTGGTAATATAACACCCCCTAAACCCCATTGAGCTCCAAAGGCAGTTAAAAACAAATTACCAAAATGTAAAGGCAGGAACTCACTAAAAATTATGATGGTATATTTTCAGAGCATTAGGAATAAAACCTCTGAAGTAAAGGTACTTTTGGATCAGTATAATCCTGATATTGTACAGGGGGACAGAAACTTGGCTTTTACAGGACATTAATAGTAATGAGATTTTCCCAGATATATATGATGTCTATCGAAGGGACAGATGGGATGGAATTCATGGTGGCATCTTCATAGCATGTAAAAAGGATATTATTATGATTCGTAAAGAAGAGTTTGAAGTAGATAGTGAATTAATGTGGAACCAAATTGAATTGAAAGGACGGCACTCACTTTTAATAGGTACTGCTTATAAGCCCAGACACGATGATAAACAGTTTGTAAGTGAATTTGAGAATTCATTTGAGAAAATATGCAATAAAGGCAAGGGATACAATATAGTACTTTCAGGTGACTTGAATCTGCCTAATATTAATTGGGAAGACTCAACAATAGTGCAGGATCAATCTGCATCCAAGGATACAGTTGAACTACTACTGGGGGCTGTAATGGGTTTTGGACTGAACCAACAGGTTAATAAACCATCAAGAAGAGGTAACATTTTAGACTAGGTATTCACAAATAACACCAGTCTTGTTCAGGGTACTAAGGTGTGGAGGCCTTCCGTGAACGATGGTCACCGCAGAAGGTCGAATGTATTATTGATAAAAATGTTAATATTTTAATTTGATAACTTTCTTTGTAAAATGCCAATATAGGCATTCTTTGATCGTGTTACTACTTTGTATTTTTGTTTGTTCTGAATAAAAGCATTTTGTATGAAAAAAAAAAGGTGGAAGCAGGTGTAAGCGACCGTGACATAGTTATTGTTGACCTGGATCTAACAGCCAAGTGGAAACGACAACCTAGAAGGATATTCTACGTACAGCGGAAAGCAAATGAGGAACTGATCAATGCAGACCTGGATGCTTTACGGGACTATTTTCTCTCAATGAAGAATGCTTCTATTCAGGAGAAGTGGGACACTTTTGACACCGTAATAAAGCAGATCATGGAGAGAAATATTCCAATAAATACAGCAGCCAAATCAAATACCCTACCCTGGTTCACTAGACATCACTACAGACTCAGACGTAAGAAACAGAGGGCATACAATAAAGCAAAGAAGACACAAGACAAAGAAGATTGGGATTCCTTTGTAAATTGCCAGAAGGAATTAAGGAAAGCACTGAATAAAGCCGAACTAGACTTTGTGTCCAACAACCTTACCACAGCAATGAAAGAAAACGTCAAGCAATTTTTGTCTTATCTGAAATGTTTGGGTAACGGAGAGAAGGGAGTTGCAGACCTCATGGTGAACAACACAGTTGTAAGTGATGGGAAAGGGAAGGCCGAAGCACTTGATGCTCAACTCACCAGTGTATTTATGAGGGAAAACAAGTCATACATTCCATCGATGGGTACCAGTAACATACTGGATATCCCTGAACCAGTGATCCATGAGACAGGAGTACTAACACAACTACAGAACCTAATTCCAAACAAAGCAGCGGGCCCAGATCAGTTGCCACCACTTTCTAAAGATGTTCGCATTGAAAATAGCACCCAAACTCGCAGATGTATTCCAGTCCTCAATAGATTGTGGGTCACTGCCGCGACAGTGGAAGGAAGCAAACATCTGTGCAATATTTAAGAAGGGCAATAAGACTGTGCCTGATAATTACAGACCAGTTTCACTGAACAGTGTTACACGTAAGATCATGGAACACATCATACACTCTCACATCATGGACCATTTCGAAAAGAATGGGATACTGGTGGACTCACAACATGGCTTCAAGCAAAACTTTTAACTGAAACACAATTTAATGTCACTATTGAAGGCATCACAAGGGCATTAGATAAGGGGAAATCTATACATATGGCAATCCTGGACTTTTCGAAAGCTTTCGATAAAGTTCCTCATGAAAGGCTCCCAGGAAAACTGGATTACTATGGCATCAGAAATAGTCGACATAACTGGATTAGGGACTTTCTCACAAACCGGACACAGAGGGCAGCCTGTGAAGGAAACATTTCTTTAGAAGACCAAGTACTGTCAGGTGTACCGCAAGGCACAGTCCTCGAACCACTGTTGTTCCTGACGTACATTAATGATCTACCTGAACACATAAATTGTAAAACACGACTCTTCGCAGATGATTGTCTTGTATATACACCTGTCACTGATGTAGAGGATATGAACTCCTTACAAGAAGACCTTAAGTCCTTGGAATTATGGCAAAACACATGGAAGATGAGCTTCAACCCAACCAAATGCTCAATTATGGCAATTTCAAACAAGAAGAAACCATCTACTCGAGACTACGTCTTCTATGGACAAATACTTAATTGTACAAGTTCACCACCATCCTTTGGAGTTCATCTTGATAGCAAGCTTTCGTGGGGGGAACACGTGGACAACACGGTCACTAAAGCCAACCGGACACTAGGATTCCTTAGACGAAACCTCTGGTTCTGCCCCAAGGAAGTGAAAGCCACAGCATATACATATACAACATTAGTTAGATCCTTACTGGAATATGCCTCATGCACCTGGGACCCATACAAAACTGGTCATATCAACAAACTAGAAGGGGTACAGAGGAAAGCAGCACGCTTTTGCATCGGGAACTACAATAGAGGTAGCAGTGTCACCCAGATGCTGTCTGACCTGGAGTGGGAAACGCTGGAAACAGGAGGGGCAAGGAACAGACTAGCCATGTTGTACAAGATTCAAAAGGGGATGGTGGGCATTACTGCAGATAGATACATAACATACTCAACAGAAAGGAGAACAAGAAAGAGAAATGATATGCAAATAGAAACCCCATTCGCCAGGACAGATATTTATAAGAACTAATTCTTTGTAAGAAACTTAAGGGAATGGAATAAACTAGACAACAATATAGTCAAATCACCTTCACTAGAGAGTTTTAAGGGGGCACTAACAGCACGCTAGTGTGCACATCACATCCAAGTTGGCGATATGCGTAGTACTGCCCTGCCGACTGCAAATTCAGAAGGTTCAGAAGGTTCATGTTTTTTTCATTACAACCCAGCGGTATGAACGTTGATTTCTTTAATTTCAAGTAACCCTTGCATTCCCTCTCTCCTCCACCCTAGTCGTCCCACTCGTTCCACTGTTCCCATCCCTGTACCCCTTCGTTATCACCTCTTCCCAAGCCAACAATGGACCATTATGAGCTCTACCTTTCCTTGGTCATCTGTGGCCAGTCCTGCTTCGTTCCGGACCTTTCTTACCTTCAGTTCCCTCCCCTCCAGTATCAGTCTGAACAAGAGTCCCAACCCGGAACGCCACCCCTCCTTTTCCCCCAGAGACGCTGCCTGACCCGCTGAGTTACTCCAGTACATTGTGTCTATCTTCGGTATATATACCAGCTTCCACAGTTCCTTACTACATTCCTTATCTGTTTCTACCATCTCCCGCTGCCTTCTGTCTCTTAACTCGGCATGGCAGGGTGGCACAGCAGTAAAGTTGCTGCCATACAGTGACTGTGTGGGCTTTCTCCGAGATCTTTGGTTTCCTCCCACACTCCTATGACGTACAGGTTTGATAAATTGGCTTGGTAAAATTGTAAATTGTCCCTAGTGTGTAGGATAGTGCTAGTGTGCAGGGATCATTGGTCGGTGCGGACCCGGTGGGCTGAAGGGCCTGTTTCGCGCTGTATCTCGAAACTAAACTAAATTCCTTCATCACCCCCAAACCTGACCCCATCTACCCTTCCTCGCCCTCTTCACTTAGATCCACTTATCCCCTACCAACCCCCGCCTCACCCCTCCCTCTCACCTTCCCTCCACACACTCAGTACTGATGCAGGGTGGTGCCCAAAATGTCAGCCATCCCGTTGCCTCCACAGATGCTGCACAACCTGCTGAGCTCCCAAAGTACTTTGTTTTGGTTTCAGATTCCAGCATCTGCAGTCTTGTATGACGTCGTAGTGTCAAGATTACAGTAAGGCAAGATAGCTGACAATTTGATGTGTTTAGTCCTCAGTTGGAAAGATTTGAACACCATGTCCGTAAAATATCCGTACACTTCTGACAAAACTGTAGGCGTTTTGCTACACTTTCACATCTTTTCACTTAACCCTGAAATTTCACTGCTTTGTGTGTGTGTGTGTGTGTGTGTGTGTGTGTGTGTGTGTGTGTGTGTGTGTGTGTGTGTCTATGTGTGTGTGTGTGAGTGCGTGTGCGTGTGTGTGTGTGTGTGTGTGTGTGTGTGTGTGTGTGTGTGTGTGTGTGTGTGTGAGTGCGTGTGCGTGTGTGTGTGTGAGTGCGTGTGTGTGTGTGTGTGTGTGTGTGTGTGTGTGTGTGTGTGTGTGAGTGCGTGTGAGTGTGTGTGTGTGTGTGTGTGTGTGTGCGTGTGTGTGTGTGTGTGTGTGTGTGTGTGTGTGTGTGTGTATAGATTAGGTGATTTTTCGGGTCAGCACCCTTCTTCAAACTCGAACTTCAGAGTCTGAAGAAGGGTCCCGACCCAAAAATCACTCACCCGTGTTCTGCAGAGATGCTGTCTGACCCACCGAGTTACTCCTGCGCTTTATGTCTTTTTCTTTGCATCTGTCAATTTTCAGCATTAAGGTAACACATGAAAGAATAAAATCTGTTCTCCACCTCTTGCAGTTCTGACAAGATGGCAGAGGTGTGCTAACCGAGATGATACCACCAGGGGGCGCTGCACGATGGCAGCCTCGCCAACAGTCTGTCTGTCTTTTCGGCTTTGTTTTGTTATTTTTAGTGTGTTTTAAAAGTTTGTGTTAATGTTCTCTGTTTTTTTTATGTGGGGGGTGGGGGAGGGGGTCGGGTAAACTTTTTTTCAATCTATTATCTTGCCAGAGATGAGATTGTTTTTTGGGTCGTATCTCCGGTCGCTCTGCGGCCCAACATCATGGAGCTGGAGGCCTTGCTCGGCACTGACTTTGAGCCCCACCGCGGGGACGTGGACTTACATTGTAGCCAATCCCTTGCCTGGGATCGACCGCGGCCTGTGGATTTCACCATCGAGGAGCTCGCAGTCTCAGGTAGAGACCGATGTCGGGAAGCTCTAAATGATGCAGAAGGTTTTGTCCAGCCCCGATCCGGGATCCGATCGCCCGGCGCGGGGGAGCTGAGATCCCCCCCCCCCCGATGCAGGAGCTTGATCGCTACTGGAGCCAAATCACCCCGTCAACAGAAGGTTCAAGGCCCCCGAAGAACAAAGAAGGGAAGAGATTGAACTTTTTTTTCGCCTTCCATCACAGTGAGGAATGTGGAGGAGTCACTGTGGTGGATGTTTATGTTAAAATGTATTTTGTGTGTTCTGTTGCTTTTTATTGGTATGACTGTATGGCAAATCAAATTCCTCGTACGTTGCAAAACATACTCGGCTAATAAAATATGATTATGATTATGATTTTGATGCAACTAAATATTTTGCCAGTGTAGTGAAAAGTCACAAAATGCCAGCGTGGAGCAGGTGGGGATATCTTTCTCCAACTGCCTTTGGTTGCCAAATGTTTATGGATTATGGCACCATATTGCTGGTTGTTTTCTGTTAAGATTGATTACTGCTGTTAGTAACTATTAGCAGTCATGACCCTAGTAATTTGTGCAGACTGTAATTTAACATCTGCATGACACCAGCTATAATGATCAGGCTTTCAAACTGATAGGGGTCATCTCAGCTAGAAACAAGGACTGAACACGTCAGGGTTACAATATTATGTGGCGGAGGGAGCCATTAATTGATGACAAGAAGCACAATATTTGATCTAATGCACATTGGAAGTAGTAATCAGTTTGAAATTAAAAGGACAGCTTTGAAAACAGATGGGATGTCAATACACATGACCATGACATGATAGACACAAAATGCTGGAGCAACTCAGCAGGATAGAAGGCATGGGTGACGTTTCAGGTTGAGACCCTTCTTCAGTCTCGACCCGAAATTTCATCCATTCCTTCTCTCCAGAGATGCTGCCTGTCCCACTGAGTTACTCCAGCATTTTGTGTCTACCTTCGATTTAAACCAACATCTGCAGTTCTTTCCCACACACCATGACATGTCGTTATATGCATCAGCTGAATGTAAGACAATGAGGTACGTTAATTGGCCTTCATCAATCCAGAGATCATCATTAAGACATCACACACAATTGTGATAGAGATGAAGGAAACTTCCAGACCACGTGCGGCACGGTGGAGTAGCGGTAGAGTTGCTGCTTTACAGAGCCAGAGATCCAGGTTCAATCCTGAGTATGGGTGCTGTCTGTACGGAGTTTGTACGCTCTCCCTTTGACCTATGTGGGTTTTCTCCGGGTGCTCCGGTTTCCTCCCACACTACAAAGACGTACAGGTTTGTAAGTTAATTGGCTTTGGTAAAATTGTAAATTGTTCCCATTATGTGTAGGATAATGTGTAGGAAAGAACTGCAGATGCTGGTTTAAATCGAATATAGACGCAAAATGCTGGAGTAACATAGAAACATAGAAAATAGGTGCAGGAGGAGGCCATTCGGCCCCTCGAGCCAGCACCACCATTCATTGTGATCATGGCTGATCGTCCCCTATCAATAACCCATGCCTGCCTTCTCCCATATCCCTCGACTCCACTAGCCCCTAGAGCTCTATCTAACTCTCTCTTAAATCCATCCAGTGACTTGGCCTCCACTGCCCTCTGTGGCAGGGAATTCCACAAATTCACAACTCTCTGGTTGAAAAAGTTTTTTCTCACTTCAGTCTTAAATGACCTTCCCTTTATTCTAAGACTGTGGCCCCTGGTTCTGGACTCGTCCTACAACTCAGCAGGACGGGCAGCATCTCTGGAGGGAAGGAATGGATGACGTTTCGGGTCGGGTCTGAAGAAGGATCTCAACCCGAAACGTCACCCATTCCTCCTCTTCAGAGGTGCTGCCTGTCCCGCTGAGTTACTCCACAATTTTATGTCTATCTTTGTGTGTAGGATAGTGTTAGTGTGCGGGGATCGCTGGTCGGTGCGGACTCGGTGGGCCGAAGGGCCAATTTCTGCGCTATATCTATAAACTTAACTAAACTGAACAAGAGAACCTATTTTTTGGTAGATACCACAATACATGTTGGTGCTGCCCAGTAGACTTTTCTTTATCTTTAGAGATACAGTGTGGAAATAGGCCTTTCAGCCCTGTGCCAACTGGTGATCACCCCGCACACTAGCACTATCCTACACCCAATAGACAATAGACAATAGGTGTAGGAGGAGGTCATTTGGCCCTTCGAGCCAGCACCGCCATTCACTGTGATCACGGCTGATCATCCACATTCAGTACCCCGTTCCTGCCTTCTCACTATATCCCCTGACTCCACTATCTTTGAGAGCTCTATCTAACTGATTACCCTTGGACAATTTACAATTTACAGTAGCCAACGACCTCTACAAACCTCTACACCTTTGGAGTGTGGGAGGAAACCAGAGCACCCGGAGAAAACCCACGAGGTCACGAGGACAATGTACAAACTCTGTACAGACAGCACCCGTAGTCAGGATCGAGCCCGGGTCTCAGGCACTGTAAAGGCAGCAACTCTACCACTGTGCCACTGTGCCGCCCTGCAGTAGAGGTTTCTCAGAATGATGCACACATCTCATATTCTGCTTTTGCAGTTTCCAACCCAGCGGTATGAACATTGAATTCGCCACCTGGCCCACCTGGATTAAACATCCCCTTCCCCTTCCACCTACATTCCTTCCTCTAGCTTCACATTTCACAACTCTTCAATTATTTTGCATTTTCTCTGGCCTTTGTCCAACCATCTGCCTATCAACCCCCTCAATGGATTGTGTGCAGGCAGAGAAGAGTTTACCGTGACATCATGTTCATCAGAGACATTCTTTGTCGTTGAGGACACTGGTGGTTGAGGACGGGCTATGGAGAACTGGACGACGCGCGGTCGGGAACAAAGGAGGTCCCGGCATGGGGGAACGGCTGGGAGGGAGAGGAAGGGGGGAGCGGCGGAGGTGAGAACAAATGAGGTCCTGGTGTGGGGTGACCGCAGTGAGGGGGGACGGGGGGTGAACATAGGAGGAGCCGGCATGGGATAGATTGAAACTTTGTCGGTGCCCTTTATGTGCCGACTATTTGCATACCTTGAATACGCAAGCAAAGAATTTCACTGTGACTTGTCGGATGTGACAATTAAGCATTCATGAAGTATTCATTCATTCATTCATTCACATTCTGGTGTATTGTTCTATGTTCTATGCTCTATCTGCAGTAACTTCACACGTAGCCCTAGTGGTGATGACTGCACAGAACTGGACAGGGGAGGCAGAGGAACGACTCTGCGACTGCTTGGACTCGATAGACTGGGCGACACTCATGGACTCGGCAATGGACCTGCACGAATATGTCCCGGTTGTCACTGACTTAAAAAAATTCTAAGGAGCAATCCTGACCTGAACGTCACCAAGCCATTCCCCCCCACAGATGCTGCCTGACTCTGAATTCCTCCAGCACTTTGTGTTTTCCTCAAGATTCCAGCATCTGCAGTCTCTAGACTTTAGAGGTACAGCGTGGAAACGGGGCCTTAGTCCCACCAACTCCGTGTCAACCAGTGATCACCCCGTACACTAACACTATTCTACACACTAGGGACAATTTACAATTTTACAGAATCCTACAAACCTGTACGTCTTTGTAGCAAAAGCTTTTCACTGTGCCTCAGTACACATGACTATAAACTAATGACTAATGACTAATGACTAGGGCAGTCACGGTGGTGCAGCGGTAGAGTTGCTGCCTTACAGTAAAATGCAGCGCCAGCGACCCGGGTTCGATCCCGACTACGGGTGCTGTCTGTGTGGAGTTTGTACGTTCTCCCCGTGATCGGCGTGGGTTTTCTCCGAGATCTTCGGTTTCCTCCCACACTCCAAAGACGTACAAGTTTGTAGGTTAATTGGCTTGTATAAATGTAAAATTATCCAAGTTGGCGATATGCAGAGTGCTGCCCCGCCGACAACAAAATTCAGAAGGTTCAGAAGGAATGACTATTGAAACCGGAGCACCCGGAGAAAACCCACCTGGTCACAGGGAGAACATACAAACTCCATACAGACAGCACCATTGTCAGGAGCTTCAGTTAGCCTGTTTTGCCTCTATCCATCCCATTGTAAAGTGCTGACATGACATTTTAGCGAAGAGATGAAATCACTTTGAGAATGCAGAATAAGCAAAGTAACAGAGTCGTTCACTGAGATGAAGCCGTGTGAGCAGTATAGCTCTGATGGGCCAAGAATTCCCACGTGGCAATACAATCCATCATATCTCCCGAAAGATACAGCCACCACAAGTGTAATTCCTTTGTGATTGTCTCGGTATTTCCATAGCAACTGCGAGTCACAGACTGCTGCCTCCAAAGTGTACCCTTTGCCCTCGAATGTCACCATGACTGACAGATGTCTAACAGTGTAAGAATAAACTTGCATTGTTAATTGGAGGATTTGCATGGACCAGTTTAGAATCACACATCGAATTTAAGATGCTGGTTACAAATCAGTGAATCTGTGGCAGCATTCCTGTATCAAAGGAAATGTCATATTTTAACGCGCTTTATAAAATAGATGAGTTGTACCCAAGGATAAGGTTTGAGTTTAGGCTTATTATTGTCATCTATATCGAGATGTAGTGAAAGGCTTTGTTTTGCATGCGGTGCAATCAAACCGGATAATACCACACATAAATACAATCAAGACAAGCTCAAGTACTATAGGTAGAGATGAAACTGTGGAAGGATTTCTTGCCAAACTCAAATGCTGGAGGAATTCAAAGGTCAGGCAGCGTCTGTGGAAGGAATGGATAGTCGACGATTCGGGTCGGGACATTTCTAAGTTTTCTCCCTGTGCACGAGTAGAACGGAAACACCAGCCAAATCTTGAATGTAGAAAAGCGAAATAGAAAGAGAAAGCTCAGTGGGTTGGGTGGTACCTATAACAAAACAAATAGGGTTAATGTTTTAGATGTATCGCTGAAACTGGGAAGTTCAGTAATGAATAGGCTTTAAGGTGAAAAAACAACTTGCGTACGTATGTGTGTATGTTTGTGTGTGTATGTGCATGTACGTGTGTGCATGTGCGTGTGTGTGAGTGTGAGTGTGTGTGTGTGAGTGTATGTATGCATGTGTGTGAGTGTGTGCATGAATGTGTGCATGTATGTATATGTATATGTGCGGTGAGTGTGTGTGAGTGTGGGTGTATGTGTTTGTCTGGTTAGTGAGTGTGTGTGCAGTGAGTGGGTCTGTGTATGCGGTGTGTGTGTGTGTTGTGTGTGTGAGTGTGTGTGCATATGTGTGAGTGTGCGTGAGCATGTGTACGTGTGCGTGGTGAGTGTGAGTGTGGTGAGTGTGAGTAGGCGTTGACAAGTGGTGAGAACAAAGCGGAAGGCCTGGGAGAGAAGGACAGAAGCGATAAATGACAAGTGGTCGATGGTGCCATGTAGAATGGGAATAGTGTGGATGGGGATAAATGAAATGAAATGAATGAAATATAAAATTATATGACATTCCCAGAGGACAAGCCTGTGAAGGTCATAAATCCAAAAACTAAAATGCTGTAATTACTGATTGTATGTAATTGACCATTGACCAGAACACAATGCTCTGTCTCTTCAGATGGTGAATTACTATTCCTCCAGTTTCCAGGCAATGGCCACTTTAAATTCTGTCTCACTCCACTTCCTCTTTGACCTTTATGCCTTCAGTTTCCTGCATGTTCTGTGGATAAAGGGAGGTCGAAGGATTCACCACACTTACATTAGATTTTAGACTTTAGAGATTTAAAGATACGGCATAGAACCGGCTCTTAGGTCCACTGAGTCCTCGCTGACCACTAATCACCCTGTACACTGGCACTTTCCGACACACTAGGGACAATTTGCTGAAGTAAATTAATCTACACACCTGAATCTACAAGTCTGTGGGAATGTGGGAGGAAACTGGAGCATCTGGAGAACGTCCCAGGGAGAACGTACAAACTCCGTACAGACAGCACTCATCACACACACACATGCACACACTCACATGCACACACTCACATGCGCACACATTCACAAGTGTACACCTTCACATGCGCACACACAGAGTCAGGATCGAACCCTAGTCAATGCAGCAACTCCACCTCTGTACCACCGTGGCACTCCTCACATGCTTTCCATGTTTGTTTTGTGGTTCTGAGGTTGTTACGTTTAGGTCCCAAATACCTGAACCACCTCAAGTTCAGTTACATAGCTGAGAGGATTTACAGTGAAACGCAAAGTGCTGGAGTAAGTCGGAAGCACAGCGGTGCAGTGGTGGCACAGTGGTGCAGCTGGTAGAGCTGCTGTCTCACAGCGCCAGAGATCCAGGTTAAGCCTGACCTCGGGTGCTGTCTGTGTGGAGTTTGCATGTTCCCACTGTGCCGGAGTGGGTATCCTCCTGGTGCTCATTACTTGCCAGGCTTTGTCCTGCCCCTCGTCTGTTCCAGATTTCTCCCTCACCCACCACAATCAGTGTGAAGAAGGATCCCAACCCAAAACGTCACCTATCCATGTTCTCGAGAGAAGCTGCCGGCTCTGCAGACTCCAGCACTTTGTGCCTTTTGATTTGGAAAACTAACAGCATCCGCAAATTACTCCAGAATGCAATGATGAAAGATTGGCTGCTGCTTCAAGTATGATATTAAAAATTCCAACCTATTTTTCATTTGAATTATCAATTGTAACCTGCATCTTAAATATGTTATCTGGCTGAGTGAGTGACTGCTGGATTCTCTATCACATGTCTGTTTACATTTGGGAGGTACTCTAATTAGTTCTGTAGTGTTTGGTTTAGCTTTGTTCACCAGGGAACTCACATGATGATGGAAGTCGCCCAAAGTCACACAAACTGTGACAGACTACCTTTCCTTGTACTGAGCTGTAGACCTGTGGCGTTCTAATGTTGATCTTATTTCAAAATCCTTTCTCTGGATTATAAAGAAAATAACAGAATTATCAAAAAGGAATAAAACCTGTAAGTGGCAGATATCTGAAATGAATCGCACTTTTTGTCTTTTCATCTCTGGCCTTTGTCCAACCATCTGCCAATTATCTGCTCCACCCCCCTCATCAGTATCTGCCTCCAACTTGCCAGAATTTTTTCAGGTACTCCACCCCCCCCCCCCCCCCCAACACTTCTACAATCAGTCTGAGGATGCATCTTGACCCAAAATGTCACTTATCCATGTTCACCAGAGATGCTGCCTGAGCCGCTGAACGACTCCAGCGGTTTGTGTAATTGTTTTGTAAAGCAGCATCTGCGGTTCCTTGTGTCTACACTAGACTCGAGGAACCCACCCTGAGAAGAGAGGAGCCCTATCCTTTGACAAGAGACAGAGTGAGAGTAGAGATAAGAATAATTGATGTTTCAGGTCAAGACCCATCTTCAGACCCTTCCCTCCAGAGTTGCTGCCTGTCCCGCTGAGTTGCTCCAGCATTTTGTCTCTATCTTCGGTGTAAACCGGCATCTGCAGTTCCTTCCGACACAGTACAATAAGTGGAACAGATGTGGTTGAGGGGCCTGTAAATTATGGTGAAGGGTGGACATTGTTAAGAAAAAGAATTGTAACGTAGCAACACTAGAGATTGTACTTCCGGTGGCGCTGGTGTCAGCTGCCTCCACCTACAGCCCGGTATCTTTTTGTATTTTTGTTTTTTTGTTTTTGTTAAAGTGTGTTTTTGATGTTTTTTCTGATTGTATGTCTAGTGTTGCTACGTTACAAGCGGGCACGGTAAGGGGGATACCGTCCTTCAGTCGCTTCCTGGAGAGGACGCGACTATTATTCGAGTCGCTTCCTCGCCCCCCCCCCAGCGGCCTACCTGGATTGGCGCGGCCTTTCCTGCCGGGATCGACCAGAGCTCCAGCAGCGGCGGGACAGCGCTGAAACATCGCGGGGCTGGCGATGCCTTACCGGGGGTCGCTGTCTGGAGCCCGGAGTGCTGGACCTGCGGCACCGACATCATGGAGCTGCGGTTGGCGGGCTCCCAACGCGGGCTGCGCTGATAGACAACGCGGGGTCCTGCGACTCCGCCCGGCTCGGCCTGCGGACTCGGGAGCTGCGGACTCCGGCTGCGGGAGGCGGCTGATCGGGGGGTCCGGGCCGCTGAGGAGGATGTTCACCGTCGGGGTTCGGCGTCGGCTTTCCACCTGCCCGGCGTGAGGGCCTGAACATCGGGCCACCCGGGGCGGCGACTGCGGGTGCTAGGAAGGCCTCGACCACGAGTGAACAACTGGGAAGAACGGAGGGGAGGCTGGCTGGACTATGATGCCTTCCTCACCTTGGTGCCACTGTGTTATGTTGTGTCGTGGACTTTCAGTGTTTGTGCTTTTTTTTAAATTCTATTTTATTTTTAATATGTTTTATTATTTATTATTATTTATTTATTTTTTATGATACTGCCTGTAAGGGAAATTCATTTCGTTGTCTCTAACTGAGACAATGACAATAAATTTGAATACAATACAATACAATAGAGGTATAATCATCAGAAAAGGCACAAAGGGGCCAGTGGAAGCGACAGTGTAATGGAGGCCTTACAGGAAGGTGGATGGAAGGAGATGTAGTCAGGATACAGATGTAAGCAGACATCCAGTAATGTCCACACACAGCAGATGAATAATAAACTCATTGCTAAAATCCATTAAAAATGTGATTGCACTGTTGTCATTTCACATGTAGTTTAACAGGTTCAGTAACACACCATAAGCCTGTTAAAGCTAATAAATAAATTAAATTATCTTTTTTGAATTGTTAAATCATTTGAAATGTTATATTGGACTTGATTTGTTCATATTTGCTATAATTATAGAAAATGTATTTAGAAATAAAAAAGCGAGGTTTCGTTGATGCATGGGTCTGTTTTTTTAACTAACATCTCAGGTGAATTACTTTCCAGCCCTCAGTTTAAGCCTTCAGTATTTATGATTTTCTGGCAATTATAAATTCTCAGCAAGTTAAAATCTAAACAAGTTCTTATTCCCGATTGGGCCACTGTAATGATCACTTTTGTGCTTTGCATAAATGAGATTGTAATTAATCCAAACTCAAGCCTTGAACTGAATTCCATTAGGAGTCAGACCGAGACTGCCCAGTGCCATTTCACGTTGGGCTATTGAATGGCAAGAGAATTTCCTCATGATGACCATGGAATAGTCAATTGCACCAGGCAGTCTCTGCGCAGTTGGTAACATTACTAATGCACCTCGTCCCCACAGGGGGGTGCGAACTGGAATGAGAAATGTTGTGACTTGTGAAATAATAATTCCAGAAAAACCATAAATCCTGATGGGTCCAAATTGAGAGGTAATGTGCTGCAGAGGTAATTTTCAAGTGCTAATTCGTCAAGAGACCTGTAAATCACAGGTAAAATACAACAAACTGTATGTCATCCGCTCCTGTGTTGGTACACACTTTGATATTTCTATATCATTTGCCTGATTATCTGATTTTTTGAACTGTAGACATCTCAAACATCAATATGAACACATTTAATGATTGAAAAAATCTTACATTAGCTTGATATTTTTATTTTTTCTATTGACTGTTTAGGGTGAACCATGAAGCTGTTCAGAAAGAGAAATAACTCTTGGTTGGTTACTATGTCAACTGGTAGTTCTTGGAGCTGTGTTTCTTTGCAACTAACACATGTGGAGAGACAGAGCAGAGAAACAGGCCCTTCGGCCCACCAAGTCTGTGCAATACGATGCGATAAACTTCATTTACCCCAGGAGGGAATTTGATCTGCCAACAGGCATAAAGCACACAAAACATACATGAAACATGAAATTAAAGTGTTAAGTGGAAAGGATTGTGGATGTGCAAAGATTGGGGGGTGGGGGGGGGGGGGGGGGGGGGGAGGGGAGGTGGGGGGGGGGGGGGGGGTCAGTCTACCCTACCACAGAAGGGGGAGTAGTTGTACAGTTTTATAACCACAGGGAAGATGGATCTCCTGTGGCGTTCTGTACTACATCTCGACAAAACCAGTCTGTTGCTGAAGGTACTCCTCAGGTTGACCAGTGTGTCATGGAGGGGGTGAGCTGTATAGTCCAAGATGCTCTGCAGTTTGACGAGCATCCTCCCCTCCAAGACCACCTGCCATGAATCCAACTCCACCCCCCAGGAGGGAGCCAGCCTTCCTGATGAGTTTGTTGGCGTTCGCAGCCTTCGCCCTGCTGTCCCAGCACACAACAGCGAAGAAGTTGGCACTGGCTACCAGCGATTGGTAGAACATCTGCAGTATCTTACTGCAGATGTTGACAGAGCAGAGACTTCTCAGAAGGTACCATGCACCCACTTACACTGATCCCACCTTTTTTTGTCAGCTCTCCCAACCATATAATATTACTCACCTACACATCTGGGACAATTTACAGTAACCTACCACGGGTCACATCTTTGAAACGCGGGAGGCAAATTGGACTAGCTCAGGTAGGCATCTTGCCCGGCATGGATGAGTTGGGCCAAAGGGCCTGTTTCCATGCTAGGCATCTCTATGAAACTGGAGCCTCTGCCCAAAACATTTGTGGTAGTTTTGAGAACATGCAAACTCCACACAGACAGTGAAAAGTAAAAGTAGTTTTGAATCTCTGGTTACAAAATAGATGAGGATTTTCTGTCAAAGATTTCTAACACTGCCTGGGACAAATATCTTTCTGTCTCAACTGCAGATGGGTATTACTTTACAAAAAAAATCTCTGAATGGCTAGTAAATTCTGCAGTGAAGCAATGAACTCATGTAGACTTTATACTTTAGAGTTACAGCGTGGAAGCAGGCCCTTCGGCCCACCGACCGTTTCATGCAGACCAGCGATCACTCCGTACACTAATACTATCTTACACATTAGGGACAATTTACAATATTTACTGAAGCCAATTAATCTACCACCTGTACGTCTTTGAGGTGTGGAAGGAAACTGGAGCACACGGAGAAAACCCACGCAGGTCACAGGGAGAATGTACATCTGAACAACACCCGTAGTTTGGATCAAACCCGGAACTCAGGCATGTAAGGCACCAACTCTAACACTGCGCCACCTATTGTCTGCCTTTTTTTGGTACCAGTGTCTGTTTTCTTTGCTATCGAGTCGAAAATTACTTTAATGACAACCAATTAAAGTAGTAAGGTATTAAACTGGGATTCCAAATTCTAATTTCAAATAATTCCTGCATTCCCTCCTCTCCCCCCTCGCCCACCCTAGTCGTTCTCCCAGTGCCACTGGCCACATCCTTGTATCCCTCTTGTTATCACACTTCCCCCAGCCAACAATGGACCATTATGGTTTCAAAGGTTTCAAAGGTCTTTTACAGCCATACAGCCGTACAAAACAATGCAACAAGACACACACAAACATGAACATCCACCACAGCGGATTCCCCACTTTCCTCACTGTGATGGAAGCCTCATCAAGTCTAACCTTCTTCCCTTCATTTTTACCCAGCGGTCGGGGCAGTCGAACCATCCATCGGGGTGATCGAAGCTCCCGCAGCCGGCGGTCGGAGCCCCCGCGTTGGGGCGATCGAATCTCCGGTGTCGGGGCAGTTGAAGCTCCTGCGGCATGGATCTCCCGAAGTCAGTCACTAACCAGGGACCACGTGCTCCACGATGATAATTCCGCAGGCTCCTGCAGTTGGAGCTCCCCAAGTTGGTCTCCAGTAGAAGCCACCAGCTCCATGATGTTAGGCCGCAGTGCGGACGGAGATACGATACGGAAAAAAATTGCATCTCCGTCTAGGTAAGAGATGAAAAAAAGTTTCCCCCAACCCCGCCCCCCCACTCACAGATAAAACAACCTAAGAACACTAAAAACATCCATTTAACACATACTAAAAAAAAACAACAGAGAAGGAAGGGACAGACAGACTGTTGGCGAGGCAGCCAGTGATGGCGCCACCTGGTGGACTCAGATGGCTCCACCTTTCCTGAAGTCATCTGTAGCCGGCCCTGATTTGTTCTGGCCTTTCCTCACCTCCAGCTTATTCCCCCTCCCCACCTCTACATTCAGTCTGAAGAAGGGTTCTGACCCGAAACGCCACCTATTCTTTTTCTTCAGAGACGCCGCTTGACCCGGTGAGTTACTCCAGCACTTTGTGTCTGTTTCCAGATCTCACAGTAAGTCTCACAATGCACTGGGGAAGTATTGAAGTTTTAGGTGCACTTGCTTTAATTTGCATTTCATTGTTCATGAATCTGCGAGAGATATACTGACTAACTCAACAGTGAGGTTAGCTGAGGTTACTTTTGAAAAGGTAGAAAACACTTACTGGGCAATTTCTTCACCAGCGATGCATGAGGTAATGTGAGTTTCCCTTGAGGAATATATATTAATGGGAGCAACTTGGAGGGAAGAGAGTTTAGGTTCCTTTCATTGAAATTTTACATTGCTTCAGCTAAGGGAATGAGCATAGAACAGTAAAGTACAGAGACAGCGTTCCGTACCGAACAAGATACCATAAATTAAACTAATCTTTGCTGCCAGCATTTGATCCATATCCCTCTATTCCCTGACTCGGCAAGGCCAGCAGCATAATCAAGGACGAGTCACTCACCGGCCACTCTCGCTTCTCCCCTCTCCCATCGGGCAACAGGTACAGAAATGTGAAAACGCACACCTCCACATTCAGAAGCAGTTTCTTCCCAGCTGTTATCAGGCAACTGAACCATCCCACCACAACCAGAGAGCAGTGCTGAACTACTATCTACCTCATTGGTGACCCTCGGACTATCCTTGATCAGACTTTAGGGTACACAAAAATGCTGGAGAAACTCAGCGGGTGCAGCAGCATCTATGGAGCGAAGGAAATAGGTCAGACTTTACTGGCTTTACCTTGCACTAAAGCAGCAGGCAGTGAAGAAAGCGAATGGTATGTTAGCATTCATAACAAAAGGATTTGAGTATAGGAGCAGGGAGGTTCTACTGCAGTTGTACAGGGTCTTGGTGAGACCACACCTGGAGTATTGCGTACAGTTTTGGTCTCCTAATCAGAGGAAAGACATTCTTGCCATAGAGGGAGTACAGAGAAGATTCACCAGACTGATTCCTGGGATGTCAGGACTTTCATATGACGAAAGACTGGATAGACTCGGCTTGTACTCGCTAGAATTTAGAAGATTGAGGGGGTAGAAACGTACAAAATTCTTAAGGGGTTGGACAGGCTAGATGCAGGAAGATTGTTCCCGATGTTGGGGAAGTCCAGAACAAGGGGTCACAGTATAAGGATAAGGGGGAAGTCTTTTAGGACCGAGATGAGAAAAACATTTTTCACACAGAGAGTGGTAAATCTCTAGAATTCTCTGCCACAGAAGGTAGTTGAGGTCAGTTCATTGGCTATATTTAAGAGGGAGTTAGATGTGGCCCTTGTGGCTAAAGGGATCAGGGGGTATGGAGAGAAGGCAGGTACAGGATACTGAGTTGGATGATCAGCCATGATCATATTGAATGGCGATGCAGGCTCGAAGGGCCGAATGGCCTACTCCTGCACCTATTTTCTATGTTTCTATGTTATTAAACGTTATCCCTTTATCATGTATCTGTACACTGCAAAATGCTCAATGCAATCTTTTCACTGCACCTCGGTACACGTGACAATAAACTAAACTAAACTAAATTTCCATGTGCCTGTCTAAAAGCCTCTCAAATGCCACTCTGGTATCTGCCTCCACCACCACCCTTGGCAGCGTGTTCCAGGTACCCACCACCCTCTGTGTAAAAAACTTCCCACACGTTAAACTTTTCTCCTCTCACCTTAAAGGGCCTGTCCCACTTGGGCGACCTAATCCGCGAGTTCTGGCAAGTCTGCCCTCGATTCATACTCGCAGCATGGTCGACACAATGTCATAGGAGGTCTTCGTAACTCTCCTTCATGTTCGAGAATGGTCTCCACGTACTCGAGGCCTCAGCTAGATCATGGCATTTTTCTGATTATGCTAAAAAAAGGTCATCATGGAAAAAATCAATACTTTTTTTACTCGTAGGTTTAGTCGTAGTAGGTCGTAGTAGGTCGGCATGTTAGTCGTAGGTAATCGAGGGTAATCGAGGGTAGTCGAAGGTAGTCGAAGGTAGTCTTCATCATAGTCGAAGGGAGGTTGAAGGGAGGTCGAAGGAGGTCGTCTTCATTCTCCACTGTTCGGTGTCCAAGTTTCCTGAAGTTAGTCATAGCTAGTCGAAGCTGGTCTTCAACATAGTTGAAGGAGGTCTTCAACATGTCATTTTTTCAAACTCTTCTAAACTCGCCAATTAGGTCGCCCAAGTTGGACAGTCCCTGAAAGCTCTAGTCCTTGACATTTCTACTCTGGAAAAAAGATTCTGACTGTCTCCCTTATCTATGCCTCTTATACTTTCGATAGGTATGGTTGCAATGAGTTTAACCATGCAGTTAAATGTACCGCAGGGTGACTGTAGAAAGAAAAGTGCAAAAAGAAAACCATCTAATTCACTTTCGGAGAGATGGAAAAGTCTTTTCCAAAATTAAGGGGATCAGACCTTACCTAAAACAGAAAGCAGACAAAAAATGCTGGAGAAACTCAGCGGGTGAGGCAGCATCTATGGAGGAAAGGAGTAGGCGATGTTTTGGGTCGAGACACTTCTTCAGACCTAAAACAGAACTCTCACAATTGGTCCACACCCTTTAATGTTTTTGCTTCAAGCACTCCCAGATTTAATATTAACAGTTGATTTAGAATCAGTAGCCATGGGCAGAAGAAACTCACAATGATCAAGCGCAGATGGCATTAAAACATTTTCCTAACTTCAGCCATGAAACGTCTTGCCGCTAAATGACAGACATTACTCAGTGGAATCCAACAAGCAGGAATAATCCCTCTCGTGCTATTGTATCAGATTCTGTTAATGCCTCGAAATCTTCAGGCAAATCACTCTCTAAACCATCTAAATCCCAGGCAGCACGAGACGTCTTTGTGCGATTAATTATCTAGTACGAAGATAGACATAAAAAGCTGGAGTAACTCAGCGGGACATTCTCTCCAGAGATGCTGCCTGTCCCACTAAATTACTCCAGGATTTTGTGTCTAGCTTCAGTTTAAACCAACGTCTGCAGTTTCTTCTTACACATAATTTTCTAGCACAACCATTTATTCTGCATGGAAGTCAAATTAAGACATTTGGAACTTAATTGACCAGGTGAACTGACCATGGACCACAGGCTTTGACCAGTCACTAACCACAGTCACATGTGGGTGATTCAGATGCCAAACCATCAGATGCTGGATCAAGGGGAGTTATACTGCAGAGCTTTAAACATGATAAATATTAATTGAGTGGCGATTAATTGATTAGTACAACCATTTATTCTAGACGTCCAATTAAGACATTGGAGGTTAATTGGCACTGACCACTGGTAACATGTAGGTTTTAATCGGAGTAACTGGGGTGGGGGGTCAGATGTGGCCCCCACAGTTCCAGAGGGCTGAGTGTCCTGAGATGAGGTGTTAGATTGTCCCTGGAGGTTGAGCCGGGGTAGGAGTCTCAGTTGGGCTGAGGTGGATGTGCCATGTCGCTGAGAACAAAGGGGAGAGGAGAGAGGGGGAAGGGAGAGGGAAGGGGAGAGGTGGAGGGAGGGGGAGGGGGGAAGGGGAGAGGTGGAGGGAGGGGGAGGGGGGAGAGGTGGAGAGAGGGGGAGAGGTGGTGGTGGAGGGGGGAGGGGAGAGGGGGAGAGGTGGAGGGGGGAGGGGGGGGGGGGAGGGGGAGAGGTGGAGGGGGGAGGGAGAGGGGGAAAACAAAAAAGGGACGAGTATTCCTATAGTTTAGTTTAGTTTAGAGATACAGCACGGAAACAGGCCCTTTGACCCATCGACCAACGATCCCTGACACTAACACTACCCTACACACACGAGGGACAATTTACGAATTATACCAACCTACACGTCTTTGGAGTGTGGGAGGAAACCGTAGCATCCGGAGAAAACCTACACAGGTCATGGGAGAACGTATAAACTCCGTACAGACAGCACCCATAGTCAGGATCGAACCAGGGTCGCTGGCATTGTAACTCTACCACCGTGCCACCGTGCCTCACAAGGGTACTTAAAGGGTAAGTTTAGTACCTTTGTCAGCGCCTTGGTGGCAACTCTTTTGTGTACTTTGTCTGCAAAAACAAAGAGTCTTGCTGTATGAAGGTACATAAAGTATCATCATCAGATGCACCTCACGTCCTGTGTGGAAAATAATAACAATAGGGTTATTGTGCTGTTTAAGAAGGAACTGCAGATGCTGGAAAATCGAAGGTAGACAAAAATGCTGGAGAAACTCAGTGGGTGAGGCAGCATCTATGGAGTGAAGGAAATAGGCGACGTTTCGTGACGAGACCCTTCTTCAGACTGATGTGGGGGTTAGGGGGGGTGGGGGGGTGGGGGGCTGGAAGAAGCACAGTTGTGCTGGGTGTGTTTGCTAGAGCAGAAGGCAATCACTGCGTATTGTAGTGCACCATTGCTCTATTGAAGCCTTGCTTTCACACCTTACCCTTCCACATCTCCCCTGACTCTCAGTCCGAAGAAAGGTCTGGACCCGAAACGTCACCCATTCCTTCTATCCAGAGATGGTGCCTGTCCTGCTGAGTTACTCCAGCATTTTGTGTCTATCTTCAGCACCATTATCAATACTGGATGCACAATTACCTACAGTACGACTCTAACAATCCAACGCTCTTGGGATTTTGTGCTGCGGTGTGAGGAAAATTTCCAGATTATTGGATGTTATTCAATATTTATATCCAAGCAGTCTTTGATACCACTTTGTCTACATGTTACACAGGAGTATAATACATTTTACAGTGAAGATAGACACAAAATGCTGGAGTAACTCCGCGGGACAGGCAGCATCTCTGGAGAGAAGGAATGGGTGACGTTTCAGGTCGAGACCCATCTTGAAGACCCTTCTTGATCTCAACCCGAAACGTCACCCATTCCTTCTCTTCAGAGATGCTGCCGGTCCCGCTGAGTTACTCCAGCATTTTGTGTCTACCTTCGATTTAAACCAGCATCTGCAGTTCTTTCCTACACATTTTGCAGTGAGACAGTGAGTTTACAGAGAGTAGGAAATATACAAACACTCGCCCACGTTCAATAACCACAACCAATTCCCGACTCCAGATACACATCCCACCTGCACTATGGATGCCCGGCACATATCTGGAATAGTGAGTGATTCAGATCACCATTAGGAGTCCCAAGTAATTTTGCTGGATTATGTGAATTTTACTATAGTAATGAAGATAGCCCATTGAATTTCACAGGACTATTACCAGGCTATTTGTTTGCTCGTGCTGTCATTGATATCAATTCTAGCACAAATATAGAAGGCCAAATCCCCACTATTCAGTGGTTGTTTACTTCAGCACCAGACATCACTGTGGCGCAGCTGGTAGAGCCGCTGCCTCTCAGGGCCGGAGACCCCGTTTCAATCCTGTCCTCGGATGCTGTCTGTGTGGAGTTTGCATGTTCTCCCTGTGACCGCATGGGTTTCCTCCCACATCCCAAAGGCGTGCATGTTTGTAGTTTTATTGGCCTCTGTACATTGCCCCTAGTCTGTAGGAAGTGGATGAGGAAGTGGGAATAACATAGAACTACTGTGAAGGAAGGAATTGCAGATACTGGTTTATACCGAAGATAGACACAAGGTACTGGAGTAACTCAGCGGGTCAGGCAGCATCTCTGGAGAAAATAAATAGTTGATGTTTCGGGACGGAACCCTTCTACAGACTGCATCCCAGAGGGCGAGCAGCAGGAGAGGGTGTTGCAGAACTCCCATCGGAGAGAGAAGGAGAACTTCCTCAAAGTCGGAATACCTTGAGGATATTTCACAGTAGAGCAGGCATAATGTGTGGGAATGAACTGCAGATGCTGGTTTGTACCAAAGATTGACACAAGGTGCTAGAGTAACTCAATGGGTCAGGCAGCATCTCTGGAGGAAAAGAATAGGTGACGTTTCGGGTTGAGACCCTTCTTCAGCCTGAGAGTCGGGGGGAAAGGGAAACAAGAGATAAAGGCGGTACAGAGAGCAAATGAATGAAAGATATGCAAATGTCCCAGCACATTAATGCAATCACAAAGAACGCTCATCAAAGCCTCTACTTCCTAAGATGATTGTGGAGATTTGGGATGTTATAGAATCATAGAGTGATACAATGTGGAAACAGGGCCTTTGGCCCAACTTACCCACAGCGGCCAACATGTCTCAGCTACAGTAATCCCACCTGCCTGCCTTTGGCTCATATCACTCCAAACATGTCCAATGCATGTACCTGTCTAACTGTTTCTTAAATGTTGGGATAGTCCCAGCCTCAACTACCTACTCTGCCAGCTCGTTCCATACACCCACCACCCTTTGTGTGAAAAAGCTGCCCCTCAGATTCCTATTAAATCTTTTCCCCTTCACCTCATACCTATCTCCTCCGGTTCTCGATTCACCTACTCTGGGCAAGAGTGTGCATCTACCCGAACTATTCCTCTCATGATTTTATACACCTCTATAAGATCACCCTCATCCTCCTGCGCTCCAAGGAATAAGAGTCCCAACCTACTCTACCCCTCCCTATAGCTCAAACCCTTGAGTCCTGGCAACATCCTTGTAAATCTTCTCTGCACCCTTTCCAGCTTGACAACATCTTTCCTATAACATAGTGCCCAGAACTGAACACAATATTCTAAATGCGTTCTCACCAATGTCTCATATAAATGCAATATGACTTCCTAACTTCTATATTCAATAGTCTGATTGATGAAGGCCAATGTGCCAAAAGCCTTTTTGACCATTCTAGCTACCTGTGATTCCGTCTTCCAGGAACCATACACCTGCACTCCTAGATCCCTCTGCTCTATAACACTCCCCAGAGTCCTACCATTTCACTGGTAGGTCCTGCCCATGTTAAGGGCCTGTCCCACTTTCACGACCTAATTCACGGCCTCTGCCAAGTTTGCCCTTGGCTCATACTCGCAGCATGGTCGTCACAAGGTCGTAGGAGGTCGTAGGAGGGCGTAGGTAGGTCGTGATGCTAGTCGTAGGTATTCGTGGCATCAAGTAGGTCGGGGCGTTTTTCTAGCCTGATGAAAAATGTGCACAAGTAAGAAAGTTTGTGAACTAGGTCATGAAAGTGGGACAGGCCCTTTGCAACCCCTCACATTTATCTGTATTAAATTCCATCAACCATTCTTCAGCCCACCTGGCCAACCGATTAAGATCCTGCTGCATTCTTTCACAACTATCTTCACTATCTGCAAAACCACCCACTTTTGAATCATCTGCAAATTTGCTAATCCTGCCATGTATGTTCTCATCCAAATCTCACAAAGTAAATGTACATCCGGGGTAAGAAACGAGTGTGAGTGGTACGGTGAATCGTGTTCGATTCTGACCATTGTTATCCTTCCCTGCCTTTGGTCTAACTCATTAACTCCCTCCATAAAACTATCCCCTCTCTCCTTTAAAACTCTCCTCCAGTGTGATCAGAGAACCTAACTGACCTTCTGAATCTTGTATTGCTGTTGTTCACTTTTATTAATACATAGTAACACTAATAATGAGCTGGGGACTTTAGAGTAAATTAGATAGTATGCTGATTTTTGAAACAAAAACAGTTGAACATTTTTAATCATTTCAGGAAGGTTGATCATTATGTTTACATTAGAAATTCCAATTAGTCTTGTACGAGTCTGCGTTAATATTTATAACCACACGTCTTTCAGAGCGATGCATTGAATTAGCTTTAAAGGTTATCTGGATCCTTTCCTAATCTACTCGTCTCGGGAATCATTCCTGCTCTCAGTCCAGCTATTAGATCATGCACGAATACCTTTCCTTTGGTTCAATACATATTTATGATACGATGTATTCATTCTCATAAAGAGCAAAGAACAGCTTCAGCCTGATTCATTGTTAAAACCATATGGCAATCCTGAATATCAATTGGGTTTTTTTACGTGGCATTGTGCCCAGTCGCATGAATACTGTCTACAACGAGTATTGTACTTACCACTCGCTTAAACTTAAGACATTTTAGAAACATAGAAAAATAGGTGCAGGAGTAAGCCATTCGGTCCTTCGAGCCAGCACCACCAGTGAATATGATTATGGCTGATCATCTAAAATCAGTACTCCGTGCCTGCCTTTTCCCCATATCCCTTGATTCTTTTTGCCGTAAGAGCTAAATCCAGGGAAACATCCAGTGAATTAGCCTCCACTGCCTTCTATGGCAGAGAATTCCACAGATTCACAACTCTCTGGGTGAAGAAGTTTTTCCTCATCTCAGTCCTAAATGACCTACCCCTTATTCTTAAACTGTGACCCCTGGTTCTGGACGCCCCCAACATCAGGAAAAAAATTCCTGCATCTAGCCTGTCCAATCCCTTAAGAATGTTATATGTTTCTATAAGATCCCCTATCACCCTAAATTCCATTGACCCATTCTTTCATCATATGTCAGTCCCGCCATCCTGGGAATTAACCTGGTGAACCTACGCTGTACTTCCTCAATAGCAATAATGTTTTTCCTCAAATTAGAAGACCAAAATTGCACACAATACTCCAGGTGTGGTCTTAACAGGTTCCTCTACAACTGCAGTAGGACCTCCTTGCTCCTAAACTCAAATCCTCTCGCAATGAAGACCAACATGCCATTAGCTTTCTTCACTGCCTGCTGTACCTGCATGCTTACTTTCAGTGACTGATGTGCAAGCACATCCAGGTCTCATTGCACCTCCCCTTTTCCTAATCTGACACATTTCAGATAATGTTCTGCCTTCCTGTGCTTGCCACATTTATCCACATTATACTGCATCTGCCATGCAGCTGCCCACTCAACCAACCTATTCAAGTCACCCTGCAGCCTCATAACATCCTTATCGCAGTTCACACTGCCACCCAGCTTTGTGTCATCCACAATCTTGGAGATGTCACATTTAATTCCCTCTTCTAAATTGTTAATATATACTGGACTAAGTGGGACCCATTGGTCCCAGGTTCACATGGGAGGGCTGGTCCCCCAACGCAATATTCCACTTCTCCACCAATTCCAATATTGGTCTTCTAATTCTGGAGCGATAGCATGGGTGTTGTGGGTCAAGTTAAGTCAAGCACAGTGAGTGCAGGGCCAACAATCCATTTCAATCCATTTCATGTCAAGTCAATCCATTTCAAGTCAAGTCAAGCACAGGGCAGGTGGGGACAGCCAACAATACAATCCATTTGCTTTCATTTCAGGTGAGGTCAAGCAAAGCAAAGGCAAAGCAAAAGCAAAAGCATAGGGCAGGCGGAGCCAGCCAACAATACAATCCATTTGCTTTCATTTCAGGTGAGCTCAAGCAAAACAAAGCAAAAGCAAAAGCACCGGGCAGGCCAAACAACTGATTTCATTTCATTAAGGTCTAACAAATCATTTATTGCATGCACATTGCTGGCTAACAAATCATTTATTGCAACCACATTAAGGGTTAACAAATCATCATTCATTGCAAGCACATTGCTGGCTAACTAATCATTTTACTTCGGAGTCACGTGAGTGACTACGATAAGAATCCCGCCAGGACGCATGCGTGTGATATCGCTACACGCATTGCGAAACAGTCAGGTGGGGTGGAACGACGTTCCCCCGCAGCGGCAGTTTTAAAAGCCGGAACCTGCAGGTAAGAGATACCCTGCGGTCTTTTGTGTTGTTCCCACACTGATTTACAGGTGGAGAGTCAATGGACAAGTCCAAGGAAACAACGAGGGCTGCGACAAAGCTGGCGGGGGAGGACCGTGGAGTTGCAGGCAGCCAGCAGTGGCCAGCGGCACATGAATCACCCGTAATGGGAACAGCTGTGCCCGACTTCGCCTCCGCACCAGCCAGATCCACTCCGCGGCCGGGCGGTAAGGCAAAACAAAAAACCAACAAAGTCGTCGACTCAGATGAGTCCGACTTAGAGCAGCCGCGAGCGGCCAGCGACCGTGAGCGCTGGAGCCAGATGGAGCGGTGTGTGGAACAGTTGCTCCAACGTGACAGGCTACGGGAGATGGAGTCTAGTCACTGTGGGCACTATGTTAAACCCACAGCAGCACCTCTTGTAGGGCTGCACAGTGCATCTCCCTCGTCAGAGGGGAGTACTGGGGGTCAGTTCTGGGCTGATCCTGAAGAGGGATTTGCAGAAGAGAAATCAAGTGTGCAAAGGGTGCAGGAACGTGAAAATCTACTGGACATGGTGTCCAACTTCATACAGCCAGACCAGACTGGCCATAACCTGGAACAAAAACTAGCTGCCAGTATAGATTATATGTCCTTTAACCAGCTACAGGAACAGGCTGTATTGGACACCACGGCAAGACACTTGGCACCGGGTAACTGTATATCCCTGAATTTTCCTGTTGTAAATAATTGCATATGGAAACATATCAGAGCAGGAGTTAGAGGCATGGATGTCAAACTCCAAAAGGTACTAAAGCTCCTAACAGCGGGAATAACAGCTTTCGCCCGCACAGTAGATGAGAAGGACATGTCGCAGGACCAACAGGATGCACTGGCACTGCTTTGCAACACACAATATGAAATAAACAGCATCAGGAAGAGTGCCATCCGACCTGCTCTAAACCCAAAATTTGCAGGTCTGTGCAAACCTGGAAACGTAAAACCACCAATTTTACTATTTGGAGGTAACCTATCGAAGCAAGTCAAGGAGCTCGATGAGGAGGCAAAAACCCTGGGGCTCATAAAAGCGACCTCATCAAAAACCTACTACGGCCATAAACAGCACCCTTACGCACCCACCAGTAGAACAAGACAAACTGGTGAAAGCTCAAAGGTCCGGTACACCGAACATGAGTCTTTTTTAGGCCATGGCCCAGGCCGGCCTTTTTGGAAAATACGCAAACCTCCAACACCAACCCAACCACAAACCCAGACACCGGCGCCTCAACATCAACGAAGGATTTACAAAAAGAAGTAAACCTGCCACTGGTAACTATGGAGGTAGGTGGGTCTGGTTCCCTACAAATTGCAGGGAGCATGGAGGTTGGGGGGAGATTACACTTCTTTCTGGATGCATGGAGTATGTTAACTACCGACACTTATATTTTAAGCAGTATCCAGGGATATACCATAGAATTTATACACAAATACAGCCCTCCAGCTCAGCATGTACCGAACCAAATGTTCGTACTTTCAGGTAAAGAAATATCTTTACCAAAAACAAAAAAGATGGTGGTTGTCGCATCATCATAGTTTGACCAAATTGAATACATTTGCACAATATATTCATTTAAAAATGGAAACCTTTGTTACTGCAAAACAATTGATTTCCAAAGGTTACTTCATGGCTAGCATCGATTTAAAAGATGCTTACTATTCAGTGCCTATACGAGGTGACCACAGATGTTACTTAAAATTCAACTGGATGGGACAGAATTGGCAGTATAGAGCGCTGCCAAATGGGTTAACATCAGCCCCCAGGCTGTTCACAAACATTTTGAAACCAGCCCTAGCGTTTCTACGGAAACGAAAACACATGGTCATGGCATATCTAGATGACATACTTATTGTGGGCAAAACTTTGGAATTGGCCAAACAAACCGTAACAGCCACAAAACAGTTATTTGAAAAACTGGGGTTTATTATCCATCCAGTTAAATCTAAATGAACGCCTTCCACTACTATGGACTATTTGGGGTTCACCATTGACTCAGTTCACATGTCGGTGACTTTGCCAAAGGGAAAGGCTATAGACTTAATAGAGGCTTGCAATAACCTCATTGACATCAGTAAACCGTCCATCAGATTGGTAGCAAAAGTAATTGGCAAAATGGTGGCTGCTTTTCCAGCCACACAATTCGGACCTTTACATTACCAAAATTTACAGAGAGCAAAAATACGAGCACTCAAAATTAATGCTGGTCATTTTGACAGACCAATGAAGCTACCAATCAAAGCTATAATGGAACTAAAATGGTGGAAAGATAACATTCGGCTTTGTTTCAATCCAATCATTATCAGCAACCCTTCTATGGTGCTACAAACTGATGCTAGTGCACTTGATTGGGGTGCCACCAATTCCATCTCCAGCTGTGGAGGTAGATGGACTGCACAGGAGGCATAATTATTACAAACACTGGGCATAAACTACCTGGAAATGTTGGGTGCATTCCATGGCCTAAAGTCATATTGTTCTGGGTTATATCACCAGCATGTTAGACTACAGATTGACAATACCACCGTGGTAGCATATATCAACCACCTGGGTGGAAACTAATCGACATCATGTGACAATCTGGCTAATACAATTTGGCAATGGTGTATCCAGAGACATATTTGGATATCAACTACTTACCTACCAGGTAAACTAAATTTAGTGGCAGACACCAGGTCACGCAAATTTAATGAAAACACCGAATGGATGTTGAATAAAAAGGTATTTGCTGATATTACAGCACGGTATGGATCACCAGATATCGATCTATTCGCATCCAGACTTAATCACCAGTTATCAAACTATGTTTCATGGGAACCAGACCCTGGGGCAGCGGCGACAGATGCATTTTCGCTGCATTGGGGGAAATTGTTTATTTATGCATTCCCTCCTTTCTGCCTCATCAGTCGGGTATTAAGGAAAATACAGCAAGACTCTGCGTCTGGTATTTTGGTAGTACCCGATTGGCCTACTCAACCATGGTTCCCTGTGATACTCAACATGGTATTAGAACCATGTATCACCATCCCGAATAGACCAGATTTATTGGTTCATCCCGTAACAAGGGATAGCCGCCCATGTCATAACTATATGAATTTATTAATTTGTAGAGTCTAAAAATACCTCTACTACAGCTGGGACTGACGGACCGAACAGTGAACATAATTTTGGCGGCCCACAGACAGTCCACCAAAAAACAGTATCTGGTCTATATCAGGAAATGGGAGATGTATTGTCACAGAAACAGCATCACCTACAGATCAATGAACATCCCGTCTGTTCTGGTATTCCTGGCAGGCCTCCATTATGATGAGAGGCTCAGTTATAGTGCCATCAACTGCGCCAGAAGTGCCCTATCAACTTATCTATGGCAAGGAACAGAGCATCATTCTGTTGGGACTCACCCCCTGGTAACAAAACTTATGAGGGGAATTTGTAATACCAATCCCCCAAGAACAAGGTACTCTCAAATATGGGATGTGAGTATTGTCCTGACGATGCTAAGGAATTGGTCTCCAGCAACAGCTCTGTCCCTACATAGACTGACACTGAAAACAGTCATGCTTTGGTCACAGCACAAAGGGTACAGTCGTTACATAAATTAAGACTGGACAACATGACTTCTTCATCTGGAAATATTACGTTTCATATTTATGAATTAGTTAAGCAGAACAGACAGGGATCAGCAGGCCTCAATGTAGAATTTAGGTCTTATCCAATAGATGATCGTTTCTGTATAGTAAGACATTTGTTGTTATACATGGAGAACACGAAAATCATCAGAGGCAATGAGAAGGCACTTTTAATCAGCCACAAGCAACCACACAAAAAAGTGACGGTCCAGACCATCTCAAGATGGCTGAAACAGGTTCTAACACAGGCTGGGGTGGATACTAATATTTTAAAATCTCATTCCACCAGGGCTGCAGCTACATCGGCAGCTATGCAGTTGGATGTACCAATGGACCAAATCCTCAAGACAGCAGGATGGTCAGGGGAAAAAACATTCCAACTATTTTATCATAAACCAGTCATTAAACCTGGAACGTTTGCAGAAACAATTTTAAGTTCTGTAATTTAATTTACCCCATAAATAGGGGCTATACTTTGGTGTTAATAAATTTTTCATGGATTTCAATGTCGGATTCATGTCTAAATTATGTTGACACAATTCCTCCCACAGTCATTAAGGCAGATGTGATGCATGGACTCGTTTCCACGGCATGAAATCACAGAGCTTTGAAATCTACACGTAATCACTCGCATGACTCCGAAGTAAAATAGTAAGATTAAACGAGAATTTACCAGTTCGAAGTTTGATCGTTATTTTATGAGGAGTACGTTGAGGGAATACGTGCCCTCAGCTCCCACCCATGATCATATACTCAACTGGTATTTTTTTCTCTAATCTTACTATGTTCAGTCATTACAGTTATCTGTGATTTCACACCGCTGCGTTGAAGAATGACACGCATGCGTCCTGGCGGGGTTCTTCACGTATTCCCTCAACGTACTCCTCATAAAATAACGATCAAACTTCGAACTGGTAAGTTCTCGTTTAATCTTACTATTTATTGCAACCACATAAAGCACATAAAGCACATAAAGGGTAGACTCACAGTTCAGTAGACTCACAGTTCAGTAGACTCACAGTAGAATCAGAGTTGTGGCCTCCACCTCGCGATCTTTCAGAGTGACTGATGCACGTCCAGGCATCCAGGGTTTTATAGTCCTGCCCTCCTCCCGGAAGGTGTGTTACCTTCATCATGGTGATTGACAGGCGAGAGGACCAATCAGCTGATCTCAAGATTTTTTAAACACTCATAACTTTTTTATTTTTCATCGATCGGAAAAATCCTCGGGGCTGCCTCAGTGGAGGAGGACTGTGAGTAAGATGGCCAAAAATCATAGCGATATAAGGTAGCGTTTCTTTCTAAAATTGATATACAGGGCAGACAGGAAGTGGTCAAGATGAGACTTTTAATTATATAGACTGTAAATAACTGGGTTCCCAGCACTGAGCCTTGCGGCACCCCACTAGTCACTGCCTGCCATTATGAAAAGGACCCGTTAATTCCTACTCTTTGCTTTCTGTCTGCCAAACAGTTCTCTATCCACGTCAATGCCCTACCCCCCATGCGCATTAATTTTGCACACTAATCTCTTATGTGGGACCTTGTCTAAGTCTTTTTGAAAGTCTAGATACACCACATCCACTGGCTCTCTCTTATCCATTCTACTTGGTACATCCTCAAAAAACTCCAGAAGATTAGTCAAGCATGATTTCTCTTTCATAAATCCTTGCTGACTTTGACCGATCCTGTCACTGCTTTCATAATATGCTGCTACAACATCTTTAACAATCGACTCAAGCAGCTTCCCCACTACTGATGTAAGGCTGACTGGTCAATAATTATCTGTTTTCTCAATGATACGTGGTTACATTGGCTACCCTCCAGTCTACAGGAACTGATCCAGAGTCGAGAGAACATTTGAAAATGATCACCACTGCATCCACGATTTCTAGGGCCACCTCCTTGAGGACTCTGGGAAGCAGACTATCAGGCCCTGGGGATTTATCTGCCTTCAGTCCCAACAGTTTACCTAACACCATTTCCTAACTAATGTGGATTCCCTTCAGTTCCTCCCTCCCACTAGATCCTCGGTCCCCTAGTATTTCTGGGAGATTGTTTGTCTCTTCCTTAGTGAAGACAGAACCAAAGTACTCGTTTAACTGTTCTGTCATTTCCTTGTTTCCCCATTATAAATTCACCTGTCTCTGGTTGTAAAGGACCTACATTTGTCTTCACTAACCTTTTCCTTTTTACATATCTGAAGAAGCTTTTAGAGTCAGTTTTTATATTCCCCACAAGCTTTCTCTCATGCTCTTTTCCCCCCCTCTTAATTAATCCCTTTGTCCTCCTCTGTTGAGTTCTAAATTTATCACGGTCCTCCGGTTTGCTGCTTATTTGCCTTTTCCAATTTATATGCCTTTTCCTTGGATTTAACAATATCCTCGATTTCCCCCTTCCCTGTTTTATTTTTTCACCAGACAGGAATTAACAATTTTTGGAATTAATCCATGTGGTCTTTAAATCTTTGCCATTGCATCTCCACGGTCAACCCTTTAAGTATAATTTGCCAGTCTATCCTAGCCAATTCCTGTATCATACCTTTAAAATCTCTTTTCTTTAAGTTCAGGACCCTTGTCTCTAAATTAACCATGTCACTCTCCATCCTAATGCAGAATTCCACCATATTATGGTCACTGTTGCCCAAGGGGCTTTGCACAACAAGATCGCTAACTAATCCTTCCTCATTACACCAGTTTAGGGTGGCTTGACTTCTAGTCGGTTCTTCTGCATATTGTTTAAAAAAACATCCCTTGTCCATTCCAGGAAATCCTCCTCCTCAGCACTGTTACCAATTTGGTTGGCCTAATCTATATGTAGATTAAAGTCACCCATGATAACCGCTGTACCTTTGCTACACGCATCCCTAATTTCCTGCTTGATGCTATCCCCAACCTCCCTACTGCTGTTTGATGGTCTGTACACAACTCCAACAGCGTTTTCTGCCCTTGGCTATTTCGTAGTTCTACCCATACCGATTCTACAGCATCCACACTAATGTCTCTCCTTACTATTGCATTAATCTCCTCTTTAACCAGCAATGCCACCCCACCTCCTCTTCCTTTCTGTCTATCCTTTCTGAATATTGAATACCCCTGCATGTTTAGCTCCCAGCCTTGGTCACCCTAGAGCCATGTCTCCGTAATTACAACTATATCATATCCCTTAACTACTAACTGCACATTCAATTCATCCACCTTATTACGAATGCTCCTCGCATTAAGGCACAAAGCTTTCAGGTTAGTTTTTCTTATCTCCCTTCTACCTTTTGCTTCTGTCCTCCTTTTATGGCCCTCTGTCTCCTTGCATTGGTTCCCATCCCCCTGCCCAGTTAGTTTAAACGTGACCTTTCCTATAATCTCTTTCCTGTTAACTGCACGCATGCGCTTCCACGTTGTTGACTCCACCCCCACCCCCCCCTCACTAGCACGAGGTACGTGGAAGCAACCCAGAGATAGCCACCCTAGAAGTCCTGCATTTCAGCCTCCTACCTAGTTCTCTATACCCACATTGCAGAACCTCCTTCCTCGTCTAACCCACGTCGTTTGTGCCCACATGCACAACGACTTTTGGCTGTTCACCTTCCCTCAGGAGGATGTTCTGGTCGGCCTGAGGAGGAGCAAAGTAAATAAATGTTGAGTAGTGGGAATTTGTAGAAACAAAGAACCGCAGATGCTGGTTAATACACAAAAGGACACAGGATGACGGAGTAATTCAGCAGGTCAGGCAGCATCTCTGGAGAACATGGATAGGTGACGTGGAAGTGAAAGGAGTCAGAAGAGAAGTGGTTGAGGGTGAGGACAAGTTTTGCCAGCCGGAGGAGATTGTTAGTTCAGGTCCACCACCAATATTTGGCACTCATGGTTCCAGAGCCTTTCTGGATTATTGGTTCTGCCGGTCCAACAGAGGTCACGACCTCTGGGAGAGGTCGAATGCTACCGGAATGGTCCACCTAGGCTGCCGTGGGCCCGAGATAATGGCTTGCAATGATGAACGGATCAAAAATAATGTTCCCAAGTCTATATAGTTCAGAGCTTATTTAGAGGTTGTAGTGTTTTATAGCCTGATGGCTGTGGGGAACAAGCTGCTCCTGAACCTGGACGTTACAGTTTTCAGGCTCCAGTACCTTCTTCCTGGTGGCAGGGGCGATATGAGCATGTGGCCAGGGTGGTGTGGGTCTCTGATGATGCTGGCTGTCTTTTTAAGGCAGCGACTCCTGTAGATCCTTTCGATGGTGGGGAGGTCAGTATCCGCGATGGACTGGGAATGTTCACCACATTTTGAAATTTTCTTTGTTCCTGGGCATTAGGGTTGGCGAACAAGGCCACGATGCTCGCTACTGTACACCTGCAGAAGTCCAATAGAGTATTCATCCCGGGGAGAGCTCAGTGTATGCAAGACTTTTGTCTTTTACAGAATTGTTGAAGGGATTGAATCATGCAGATGGTTTGGACGCGTTAAGAGATTGCAATGTGGAGGCAGTTCAAAAGCTCTGAAGATCTCATAAGGGATGTCACAGGATTTACGTGCTAGGATAGTGAGTTGGATGATCAGCCATGAAGGATACTGAGTTGGATGATCAGCCATGATCATATTGAATGGCAGTGCAGGCTCGAAGAGCCGAATGGCCTACTCCTACACCTATTTTCTATGTTTCTATGAACTAACCTGTGTCAGCCCAGCCCGGTCTACCCAGGGGTGTGATAATGCAAGACTGAAAAAGTGAGAGCAATGGTAAGAGCTAGAGAAGATTTAAGCCCTTGTCCCACTGTATGAGGTAATTCAAGAGTTCCCCTGAGTTTTCCCCTGATTCGAACTTGGAGAATGTCCGTAGCGGGTCCGTAGGAGTTCGTGAATGTCTCGTAGCGGCTCGTACGAGTAAAATGTAACAATTTTTTTCATCACGAGTATTTTTTTACTCGTGGACACTTTTCACAGTGTTGAAAAAACGTCACGAATTTACCGGATTTCCTGAGTACCTACCGTTACTCGTACGAGCCGCTACGAGACATCCACGAACTGCAACGGACCCGCTACGGACATTCTTCGAGTTCGAATCAGGGGAAAATTTGGGAGAACTCTTGAATTACCTCATACAGTGGGACAGGCCCTTTAGTAAAAGGAAGTGGCAGGCGATGATTTGGGGATTTGCGAAGGATCAACAAGGAAGAAGCAAGGTCTGCCAATTTCAGGGATTCGGAGTTGGAATCAGGATGTGAGGTGATGTGAAAACAGAAGAACACAGATAAATGTGTGCAGTGGTCTTGTGGCAACCAGAGGTCTGGACTACTTGATCCAAAGTCATGTTCAAATCCCACCATGGCAGCGGGGGAATTTAAACCAATTACATTTGAGGCAATGAAATGAATCTGTAATAAGAGGTGTTCTCAGTGATGGCATGTGTTAGAGGGATAGAGTCATAGAGAGTCATAGACTCATCAAGTGTGGAAACAGGCCCTTCAGCCCACCTTGCCCACACTGACATGCATGTCCTATTGACACGAGTCCCGCCTGCCTGCATTTGGCCCATATCCCTCTAAGCCTGTCCTATCCAGCTACCAATGGGTCTGTGTGTTTGACCTGTTCCCTGAATCTGGCTTTTGTGTGATGTCTAGTTTCCCTTTTGTAACTCAGATCGGGACAGCACACGCGGAAAGTCCCATGCAGCAGTTGTGAGTTCCTTGCACAAGTTGGTTTATTCAGGCATTGGCAGTGTGGAGTGAGAAACATGCTCCACTGACTCACAACACCACTGCATTTTATGATTCACAATACGATACGATGCGAGAGAACTTTATTTATCCCAGGAGAGAAACTGATCTACCAACAATCATAAAACACAAGATACATGAAAAATGAAATTAAAGTGACGAGTGGAAAGGATTGAGGATGCGTAAAGGTTGGGGAGGGGGTGAGGGGGGTTTGGGAGGGGAGTCAGTCTACCACACGACAGAAGGTGACAACAGTTATGTGCAGAACTTATATATTTGAAATAATTCAACGGTAATCAATGTTTCTTTGCAGACTCAGAATTATTATGCCCCTGTCCCACTTAGGAAACCTGAACGGAAACCTCTGGAGACTTTGCGCCCCACCCAAGGTTTCCGTGCGGTTCCCGGAGGTTCCCGGAGGTTCCCGGAGGTTTTTGTCAGTCTCCCTACCTGCTTCCACTACCTGCAACCTCCGGCAACCACCTGCAACCTCCGGGAACCGCACGGAAACCTTGGGTGGGGCGCAAAGTCTCCAGAGGTCTCCGTTCAGGTTTCCTAAGTGGGACAGGGTATTAGATTGCCTCCAGCTAACTGTCAGCTAGGTCCTCTCTTCCAGTTGTCTAGAAAATCCATCTCCCATTTGTCCTGTCATAAAGTGACTCCTCTTACCGCATGATCAGTTTTATGGCCCGCAGTCTAGTTTATAACATCTTATGTTTGTCTTTATTCCCACTCACTATGCCTTTACAATCTAACCATTTTCTAAATCTTTTTGTCGCCTCAGCTAACATAACCTTTAAGTTACCTTCACTGTGTTGGCCTTTTTTCTCGTCTTGCTTCTCCAGTATATAAGTTATTATTATTATTATTATTATTATTATTATTATTATTATTATTATTATTATTATTATTATTATTATTATTATTATTATTATTATTATTATTATTATTATTATTATTATTATTAAATCATTGAAAACATTAGCGACACAGTGGTGCTGGTATATAAGGCCTTCCCAATTTGCTTCTAAAATTCAGAAATCTCTATATTATTAACTGCAACCTATAGCATTGTCAATTAACCCATTTGGTTCATCAATACACTTCAAGGAAGAAAATCTGCCATCTGATCAATACGTAACTCCAGTCACCCATTATAGTTGATTTAATTGACTATGAGTTGTGCAGCGGTACAGTTGCTGCCTTGCAGCGCCCGAGACCCGAGTTCAATCCTGACCATGGGTGCTGTCAGTGCAGAGTTTGTACGTTTTCCCCGTGACTGCATGGATTTTCTCCGGTTTCCGGAGAAAAGATTCCTCCCTTCATCCAGTTTCTTCCCACAACCCAAAGACGTGCAGGTTTGTAGGCTAATTGGCGAGGTATTAATGTAAAGATACTCACTGTATCCAATAAGAAATCAAAATGAATGTATAACTGCAGGACACTGGGGTGGTTAAATTGGACTGTTTGATATTTGGAAATGGTTACTGAAACACTTTCATATTATGAAGGTAATGAGTTCACAGGAAGAATTGCAGAGCAGGGTGAGGCCAGATGTGAGTGGAGCTGTTTGGAAGAGGGAACCATTGGAATAATCTCTACAGGGAAAGAATACAGCGTGGGACGGTGGTGCAGTGGTAGAGTTATTGCCTTACAACGCCAGAGACCTGGGTTCGATTTTGACTACCAGTGCTGTCTGTATGGAGTTTGTATGTTCTTCCCGTGACCGCGTGGATTTTCTCCGGGTGCTCTGGTTTCCTCCCACACTCCAAATGTACGGGCATGGCTGGTCGGCATGACCTTGGTAGACCGATGGGTCTGTTTCTCTAAAACTAAAAATAAAAAATAAAAAATACGTCAGACCTTTGTAGTTTATTTAGTTTACTTTAGTTTGGAGATACAGCACGGAAACTGGCCCTTTGGCCCACCGAGTCCGCACCGACCAGTGATCCCTGCACAGTAACACTACCCTACACACACACACACAAGGGACAATTTACATTATGCCAAGCCAATTAACCTACAAACCCGTACATCTTTGTAGTGTGGGAGGAAACCGGCGCACCCAGAGAAAACCCACGCAGGTCACTGGGAGAACATACAAAATCTGTACGGACAGCACCCGAAGTCAGGATCCAACCTGGGTCTCTGGTGCTTTAAGGCAGTAGCTCTACCGCTAAGCAACCATGCCGTGTAGTCGACCAGATTAATTATTTCTAATATTTAAGCACATTCCTGAATATATCTTTGTAAATAATCAGTTAATTGTATAATTTCATATTTGTAAAAAATAATAGATTGTAAAACATCATGTGTGTAAATAGTTAAAGGTTTGTGTTGGTTTCTTATCTTTTCTAAAGGTGACATGGAGTAGTGTCTGTAACTAAGTCTGTCTTTCAAGAGATGACTAGAGCATGCGTTATGACGTTTGATATATTTTTGCACTCCATTAGCTGAGCTACAGCCTTCAATAAATCATCTTCGCTGGTAGCTCCACTTACATTACTTGCCTTGGTGAGCAGCAACACTAAAGATCCACAGACATTACAGAGTGGTTCGAAAGCTGATGTAACTTTGATAAGTCGTACAACTTCTCTGCAGTTTGGCTAAAGAGAAAGCGAAAGGTAGACACAGAATGCTGGAGTAACTCAGTGGGGCAGGCAGCACCTCTGGAGAGAAGGAAAGGGAACAAGACCCTCTTCAGACTCAGGAATACAAAGGTGTCAGTGGATATGGGGAGAAGGCAGGAGAATTGGGTTAGGAAAGAGAGATATTGTAGATCAGCCAAGATTGAATGGTGGAGTAGACTTGATGGACTGAATGGCCTAATTCTACGCCTATCACTTATGGCCTTATGAATTCAACTCCATCACCTCTGTTTTTTAATGGGTTTAATTTTATCCTCCATCATATTCTATGAACACAATTTAATTTAACAGCTTCTTCTCTTCTGTCATCAGTCTTCCCTTCATCCCTTCCATTAGCTAGCGCATAGTACCGATCTTCCATCCAACCTCAGTGCGGACATTTTTCATTGAACCAGTTACACTACAATGCTGAAAAACTCATATTCTGCGCCCTGGCGTTTTGCTCTTAGCTTTACCTTTAGAGATACAGCGTAAAAACAGGCCCTTCAGCTCACCGAGTCCATGCCGACCTGCTATCCCCCTTACACTAGCACACACTACACACAGCCAATTTACAATTCTTACTGAAGTCAATTAACCTACAAACCTGTACGTCCTTGAAGTGTGGGAGGAAACTGGAACACTCGGGAAAAGCCCATGCAGTCACGGGGAGAACGTACAGACGCCGTACAGACAACACTTGTAGTCTGGATTGAACCCAGGTCTGGGCCCTGTAAGGCAGCAACTCTACCGCTGCACCACTGTGCCACCCTATTGTATTTGTACTATATTGTATTGAACAATAGTCCCTATTGTACTTGTGTGTGGCTTGATTGTATTCATGCAAAGTATTATCTGAAAAAAGGTTCTGACCCAAAACATCTCTTGTCCATGTCCTCCTGAGATGCTGCCGAACCCACTGAGTTACTTGTGTATTTTTAATATAAACCAGCACCTGCAGTACCTTGTGCCTGCATTACCTGATTTGATCAGGCAAACAAAAGGTTTTCATTCAACCTCAGTACACATGACAATAATAAACCAAACCAACCAATACCAAAGTTAAATTGACAAAGATAGACACAAAAAGCTGGAGTAACTCAGTGGGTCAGACAGCATCTCTGGAGAGAAGGAATGGGTGATCTTTCGAATCGAGACCCTTCTTCAGACTGAAAGTCAGGGCAAAGGAAAATGAGAGATACAGACAGTCATATAGAGAGATATGGAACAAATGAATGAAAGATATGCAAAAAAGTAACGAGGCCATTGTTAGCTGTGGGCTAGGTGAAAACGAGTTACAGACAATAAGACTCAACAAGATGACTTTTTTGCAGGTAGACAAAAGTGCTGGAGAAACTCAGCGGGTGCGGCAGCATCTATGGAGTGAAGGAAATAGGCAACGTTTTGGGCCGAAACCCTTCTTCAGATTTGCATATCTTTTATTCATTTATTCTATATCTCTCTATATTACTGTCTATATCTTTTGTTTCCCTTTCCCCTGACTCTCAATCTGAAGAAGGGTCTCAATCCAAAACGTCACCTATTCCTTTTCTCCAGAAATGCTGTCTGACCTGCTGAGTTACTCCAGCTGTTTGTGCCCATCTTCGGTTTAAATCCAAAATCTGCAGTCTCTTCCTACACTGTGTAGAGTTAAATTTGCATTAAACCCAGATTACTTGTTGGTTCTACCTATTCTGCGTACCTCCAGTATGTTGTGGGCATCTCAGGTACCATTTTAACTGTGTAGTGACTGGTCTGGGGTATACTGCAAGTGCACTTAATATTTAAACAACTCAAACAATAGCAATATGTTGTTGACAGGGCCTCTCAAAACCGTGAGGGGTGAGCTTACTTTTATAATTTAAATTAATTAAACTAATCCCTGTTAAAGTATTGCATTCAAAGATTTTCACATAAACTTATAAACAGTGTGGTAAATTACATTCTGAGACATATTGACCCAGGCCTTGTCATAAGATTAGACTTTATTTATATGCTAACGGCAGCTCAATTTCATTATTTCTCGTTAAGCCTTTCCTGTTTATTAATAAAATTAAATAACAGAATGGAATGAATAAATAATGTAACATTTGTAATGCCAACCATCTTCGAGACGGCTGTACTAAATTACTGAAATTGGACTGAAATAAAATCTTACTTAGCCTTTTATGCAGAGATGAATGTTACGTCGTTTGGGCAATGAGCATTATCTTTTACAGCATTCTCTTATTAAGAATTTGATTTATGGTGCAATAAAGAGAATTTGATCTGTGGCAGGATAAGCAGGCAAGGAAGCATTCACATTGTAAGTGAAGGTGAATGAATCATTGTCGCAGGTGTAAAACAGCAGAACGACAAAGAACTTGAAGGCTTTGGGATAGGAATGACTCAGGTTAGGTTTGAGTCAAACACTATTGTTAACGGTTCAACCTTCTGCTCTGATCCAGGAGACATTTTGGGGGCAGAACAAAAGTAGTGATCATCGGAGCTAATTTTCCCCTTGGGTAAAATGCCAAGGCTCCAAGATTTATGAGCCTGCCACTGAACTGTTGTTATGAGTTTCTCAAATGTCTTCAAGCAAAAGATTTGATTCATAGGAAAGTGAAATCGATCTCACGTTGACAAAGGATCCATTCGGCACACAGCTGAGGAAAGAAAGCTTACGCTTTTATAATAAAACGAAATGCTAGAAATAGCAGTTCAGGCTGCATCTGTGGGAAGGTTTAGCGAGTTAATGTTGCAGTTTCAAGACTCTTCCATTGAATGCATTATTATTTATGTTGTTTACCTAAGCTGGCCTCATCTGCCCAAATTACCTCTTGTTCTTCTAAACATGATAGTATAGATCCAATCCACTAATCTCTCTTGTTAGGAAGAAAACCCATCTTCCCACCTGTATCATAAGGTATCATATCAAAAGTTAATTTGGTAAACCTTCATTGCAAACCCTTTGTTGTATGTTTATCCAGCCTGAGAAATATTCCAGGTGCTGTCTCACCAGCGCCCTATATAATTGTGGTGAGAAGTCTTCACGCTTTCAAGGTTGGAAGCCGTGTGGGATTTCTTCGGCTGCTCAGGTTTCCTCCACACTCCAAAGACGTACAGCTTTTAATTGGCTTCGGTAAAAAATAAATTGTAAATTGTCCCTAAAGTGATGGCCAAAGTCTAAAGTCTAAAGTGATGACCAAAATATAATTCATTGAAAAAACAACGTGTTTCATTGAATGAGCAGTAAGGGATGAATTGATCTTCTTCAGTGGTGTATTCTCTATGATTTCTATGAATCTCCATTATACAATTAGAGTTGTAATCGGAAAGCCCATCTTGTCTGAAATAACAGGATCCTTTCCCCTGATCTTTTCCCACAACCTGATCATTCTTCCTTCTCAAGTAGATACATTATGGAAATAGGCCCTTTGGCCCACCGAGTCCACGCCGACCAGCGATCACTCCGTACACGAGCACTATACAACACACTAGGAACACTTTTACAATTTCACTGAAGCCAAGTAACCTACAAACCGGTATGTCTATGCATCGTGCTAGGAACTGGAGCACCGAGGAAAAAATCCACATAGGGAGAACATACAAACTCCATATAGATACCCATAGTAAGGATCAAATCTGTGTCTTTCATGCTGTAAGGCAGCAACTATACTGCTGAACCACTGTGCCGCCCAGTTATCTAATTATCCAATTCCCCGCTGGAAAGTACTTTTGTGTCTGTCCACAATTAGTAAGCTGTCCACAGAATCCTCTGAAGGATAAAAATCTGCTCAAAAGCTAAGGGTGTCGGCCCGATCTTCCAACCTATTTAATCAAGCTTTGACACTTTTCTTATCTGCACTTTCTCTGCAACTGTGACACTATAACATAGCAACATTATATTTCTAACTAATGCTACCTTCGACACCTTCCGCTAGATCATCTCTGACCCAACTTTGCCAGCTCAAGGCTCATTACCTGCCCAAATAAATCCTTACCTACACAACAGAGCCCCATTACATCAGAAGCCATTTAGCCAACACAGGCCCTCACTTATTTAACAAAAGACATCCATTCTCCCAATACAGGGCTATGTCTGACCTAGATAGGATTTCATCTGAATAGCACAGGCTCTTGTAATGCTCAAAATGAATTTCAGATGATGAAATATGAAATAATAACATGCAGGAGATGTCTAAGGTTGTGCAGCAACGGTGGTGAAACAGAGTTAACATTTTAAGTCCATGACATTGCATAACACTTGTCTGATCTATTGACAATGCCGAATTCTTTATTTTAATATATTATCGACCAAGGTTCCCCAAAACCACTAATATATCTGTAAACACCATGTGTGCAGAGGGTGGGTGAGTAGGAGGGATAATGTAGAACTATTGTGAATGGGTGATCAATGGTAGGTGTGGACTCAGTGGGCCAAAGGGCCTGTTTCCATGCTGTATCTCTATAAACATGTTAAAATCCGTCATCATATATGGCATCGGTAAGGATTGTCATGATAGGGGCTATCAGAAAGCAGCTTTGAATCCCTGAAATCTAAATTACAGGAAAAAAATGCAGTACAATGTCACTAAAACAGGATTGTCCCCAACCACTGCCCCGCACCCCTGAGCTTAGCCTTCAATGCCTTTCATTCTCTGTACATCACCAAGCCTCAGCAATGTCCAAAGAAAGCAACATAATTCCCTTGACCTGAGCGTGTCAGGAAAAAAAGGAAAATGCCGGAGATATACAGCTGGCCAGGCAACATATATGTAGGGAGAAACAGCTTTAACATGTGTAGGTAGGAACTCCAGATGCTGGTTTAAACCGAAGATAGACACAAAATGCTTGAGTAAATCAGCGGGACAGGCAGCTTTCTGGAGAGACGCTTCTTCAGACTGAGGCTCTAACATGTCAGGTCAAACACCTGCCACTAGATACCTGGAGATTAAGTAAACCCCTTGCTTCTGAATAAATGCACATCTGCTCTTTTTAAGTGCGTTTAGAGTGCCTACAGGACAAATGGGAATCACAATTAAATCGTGGTTTTGATTGCAAAGGCATCTGCCAATCCCCTGTGATATCTGATTCACCATGGGCTGAAATATCTTGACACAGCCAACAGAATCAAAGACTTATCCCACCCCGGTCATTCCTTCTTCTCCCCGCTCCCATCGGGCAGAAGATACAGAAGTTTGAAAGCTCGCACCACCAGACTCAGGAACAGCTTCTTCCCCTCTGTTATCAGGCTTTTGAATGGTCCTTCCATAAGCTAGGGAACTGTCTGATGCACCTCGACCACATTGAGGACATTGGACTTTGTGTCTGGAATTAATGCTCTGCAAGGCTGAGAACTATATTCTGCACTCTGTATCTTCCCCTTCGCTCTATATATTATACTTCAATTCTATTTTGTTTCGTTTATTTTTTGAGATACAGCATGGAAACAGGTCCTCCAGCCCACTGGGTCCAGGCCAACCACAACCACCCATAAACAAGTTCTATCCTAGATACTAGAGACAATTTTACAGAAGCCAAATAACCTACAAACCCGTTCGTCTTTGGAATGTGGGAGGAAACTGGAGGACCCGGCGAAAACCCACATGGTCGCCGGGAGAATATATAAACTCAGTACGAACAGCACCCATAGTCAGGATCAAACCCGGGTCTCTGGTGCTGTTATCTGATTGAAATGCAAAACAAAGCTTTTCACTGTCCCTCAGTACACATGACAATAATATACCTAAACATAAACCAAGAAGTGCCCACAATAGACATGGCCATTAAGTCGTTATAGCCGTGTGTGTCAGAGATTTCTGGCTGTCTGAATCCACTTTCAGTGAGGCAGGGCTTGCAAATATCCAGCTTCAAAAGAAGCTTCACGCCAGCCAGCTTGGCATTTAAACCCTTAGAGGCTGAGAGAGAATACCTTTTATCCGCTACAAGCTGATTGATGATAACTCAATCATCACTACACAGTCAGACTGTGCGTCCCCTTTCGGAAGCTGCATGATGGTGGTGGTCCATTTACTTAGGGCAGTTTCTACAAGCACATCTTCTCAGCTGAACACAAAGTTCTGGAGGAACCCAACTGGTCAGGCAGCATCTAGGGAGGGAATGGACTAGCCTTTTTCGGGTCAGGACCTTTCCTCAGACCCTTCCTCCTGCGTTATAATAGTTATAAACTGTCACAGTACTGCCCCCTTATGACTTGAGAATACTTTTAGACTTTAGGCTTCATATATACTGCATGGAAACAGGCCCTTCGGCCCACCAAGTCCGCGCCGAACAACAATCGCATCGCACACTAACACTATCCTACATATTAAGGACAATTTACAATTTTTCCGAAGCTAATTAACCTGCAAACCTGTATGGAGCGTGGGAGAAAACCAGAGTACCCGGAGAAAACCCACGTGGTCACCGGGAGAATGTAAAATCCTGTACAGAAAGCACCCGTAGTCAGGACCGAACACGGGTCCCTGACAATCCAAAGATGTGCAGGTTTGTAGGTTAATTGGCTTCTGTGAATTGCCCCCCGTGTGTAGGGTAGAACTGGTGTACGGGGATGGCAGGTCTGCGTGGGCTAGGAGGGCCGAAAAGCCTGTTTCCGTGCTGTATTTCTAAAACTGAATCTCTAAACTAAAATCACCAGCACAAGACCCAAATAGAAAGTTGTATTTGCTAAAGATCTAACGGCATGAAGTTTTAAGCATTGATGTATAAGGCATGGTTTGGGTAATGTGCTGGAGGGGAAAATGATCTTCTTCAAAATCTCCTTCCGATAATTGCATAAATTGGAACAAAAGCTGAGCAATATCTTGCCTGCACTGTTGCTGTGATAATTATGTCAAAGCAGAGTGTGTCACTAAGGGTCTCTAACCATCTGCTGCAAAAGCACATTAACTTTCTAATTATGAATACTGGCATCTTGCGTTCCTTGCGTTATCCAAATTGATTTTGAAGGATATTAGAATTTTATATTAGAGTCTATCTTCGCAAGATCCCATCCCGAGTGGTATTGCCATCAAAGCGGGAAGATTGTCAGGTTATGCTTCTGTTTAACAATAATGGCTTTAGATTGAAAAGAGCATTTCTCACATGGTGTGCTGCTCTGTTTGAATGATGCACTACCAAAGGTTTAGCAGATGAAAAAATAATACATCTCCAGGTTAAATAATTTTAATGTTATTCTCCGAAATTGCCTCGCCAAGTGGACATATTGAGGAAAAAATAGCAGCCAAGTAATTTTCCGGCCTCCCTTCAGAAGGTAATGAAACTAAGAGAGTTGTCTGTAAAGTAGTTATTCAAAAAGGATAATGGTTTAGCTTAGCTGCCCTTTGTGTGCACGCGTTCATCAAGGTTCGACGTGATTGCTCAGGATAATGGGCCGGTTTCTTTCCAATTTCACACCCAGGTGACCCCCACACATTCACAAGCAACTCTGATGCCATCGAGCACAACCAAGACCTCTCTGTTTCACAGCAAGTGTCCATTGTAGAGTGTAGGTGTGGTGCGTGCAGTTTTGTCTTGGTCAAGAGGTGGGGTAATCATATGAGTACTGAGGTTTGTGAATGAAGAGAAATTATCCAAACCTTGAATGACAAATGCCAGCATATATGGAAACCGTGTTTCCGAAAGAAATAGTCGTTAGCATGCCACATCTTTGCCAAATTCAGGAGTCAGAGTGTTTAATTTGCCAAAAACAGAACAATGAAATTCTTATTTGCGATGGCATAACAGGTATATAAACACATAGATAATAACAATAGAAAGTTCAATACATTTCCAAAAGAATATTTGTGCAAACAAAGTCCTGAAGTCCCTTGTGCAACCAAGACAATTTGTAGTTTATAGTTGCTATGTTTGTAGTGTTCAAGAACCTGCTGGTTGTTGGGAAGAGCTAGCTCCTAAACCTGGAGGCCACTGTTTTCAGGCCCCTATACCTTCTTCCAGATGGTAGGAGTGAAGTGAGAGTGTGGCCAGGAGTGGTGTGGGTCTCTGATGATGCTAACTGCCTTTTTGAAGCATTGACTCCTATAGATCCCTTTGATAGACAATAGACAACAGGTGCAGGAGTAGGCCATTTGGCCTTCACTGTGATCATGGCTGATCATCCACAATCATACCACCCGTTCCTGCCTTCTCTCCATATCTCCTGACTCCACTATCTTTAAGAGCTCTATCTAGCTCTCCTCTTGAAAGCATCCAGAGAATCGGCCTCCACTGCCTACACTGCCTTCTGAGGCAGAGAATTCCACAGATTCACACTCTCTGGGTGAAAACGTTTTTCTTGATCTCCGTTCTAATAGCCTACGACTTACTCTTAAACTGTGGCCCCTGTACTTTGCTCCTGTTCTCAACTCCCCTCGTTATAAAGGTCAACATGCCATTAGCTTTCTTCACTGCCTGCTGTACCTGCATGCTTACTTTCAGTGACTGATGTACAAGGACACACAGATCTCGTTGTACTTCCCCTTTTCTTAACTTGACACCATTCAGATAATAATCTGCCTTCCTGTTCTTGCCACCAAAGAGGATAACCTCACATTTATCCACATTAAACTCCATCTGCCATACATCTGCCCATTCCCCCAACCTGTCCAAGTCACCCTGCATCCTCACAGCATCCTCCTCACAGTTCACACTGCCGCCCAGCTTTGTGCAATCTGCAAATTTGCTAATGTTTACTTTTAATCCCTCCATCTAAATCATTAATGTATATGTAAATAGCTGCGGTCCCAGCACCGAGCCTTGCAGTGCCTCACTAGTCACTGCCTGCCATTCTGAAAGGGACCCGTTAATCCCTACTCTTTGTTTCCTGTCTGCCAACCAATTTTCTATCCATGTCAGCACTCTACCCCCATGTGCTCTAATTTTGCCCATTAATCTCCTGTGGGACCTTATGAAAGGCTTTCTGAAAGTCCAGGTACACTACATCCACTGGCTCTCCCTTGTCCATTTTCCTAGTTACATCCTCAGAAAATTACAGAAGATTAGTCAAGCATGATTTCCTCTTCGTAAATCCATGCTGACTCAGACCGATCCTGTTACTGCTATCCAAATGTGCTGCTATTTCATCTTTTATAATTGGTTCCTGCATCTTCCCCACCATCGATGTCAGGCTAACTGGTCTATAATTCCCTGTTTTCTCTCTCCCTTCTTTCTTAAAAAGTGGGATAAAATTAGCTACCCTCCAATCCACATGAACTGAATCGATAGAACATTGGAAAATGATCACCAATGCATCCACGAATTATAGAGCCACCTCCTTAATTTCCTGGGATCAGACCATCAGGCCCCTGGGGATTTGTCAGCCTTCAGTCCAATCAGTCTACCCAACAGCCATTTCCTGCTAATGTGGATTTCCTTCAGTTTCCTCCAGTCACCCTAGGCCTCTGGCCACTAGTACATCTGGGAGATTGTTTGTGTCTTCTTAGTGAAGACAGATCCAAAGTACCTGTTCAACTCGTCTGCCATTTCCCTTGTTCCCCGTATAATAAATTCACCTGTTTCTATCTTCAAGGTCCCACATTTGTCTTAACTAATTTTTTCCTCTTCACATACCTAAGAAGCTTTTACTATCCTCCTTTATATTCAGGCTAGCTTAACCTTCGTACCTCATCCTTTTCCCCTTATTGCCTTTTTAGTTATCTTCTGTTGCTCTTTAAAAGTTTTCCAACCTCTGTCTTGCCCCTCATCTTTGCTATGTTATACCTCTTCTCTTTTATTTTTATACTGTCCTTGACGTCCCTTGGTCAGCCACGGTTGCCTCTTACTCCCCTTAGAATCTTTCTTCCTCTTTGGAATGAACTGATCTTGCACTTCTGTAGTATTCCCCCGAAATACCTGCCATTATGTTGTTCCACTGTCATCCCTACTAGGGGCTCTTTCCATGAAACTTAGGCCAGCTCCTTCCTCATGCCTCCATAGTCCCCTTTGTTTAACTGCAATACTGACACTTCTGATTTTCCCTGCCCCCTCTAAAATTGTAGAGTAAAACATCATATTATGTCAGTACTTCCTAATGGCTTCTTTACCCTTGAGTTCCCTTTATCAAATCCGGTTCATTACACAACATTAAATCCGAATTGCCTTCCCATACAGCTGCTCTTAGAATCCAGCTTGGAGGCATTCCACAAACTTATTTTCTTAGGGATCCAGTACCAACCCTGATTTTCCCAGTGTACCTGCATGTTGAATTCTCCATAACCACCGTAAGCATTACCTTTACATGCCAATTTAAACTTTTGATTCAACTTGCACCCTATCTCCAGGCTACTGTTTGGGGTAGTTTTAGGGTCTTTTTAACCCTTACAATTTCTCATTCTATCCACACTGACTCTACATCTCCTGATTCTATGTCACCTACCCCTCGCAAGGAACTGAATTTCATTCCTTACCAACAGAGCTACCCCACGCCCTCTGCCTCCGGTCTGTCTTTTGGATAGGACGTGTAACCCCTGAATATTCAGTTCCCTGCCCTGGTCCTCTTGCAGCCATGTCGCTGTAATTCCCCACAACATCAAACTTGCTCATCTCTAACTGAGCCTCAGCTCATCCACTTTATTTATTATACTTCGCGCATTTCATAACACTTTAAATTCGATATTCACTTTCCCTCTCACACCGGTCACTATTTCCCCTGACCTTACTCTCTTATCCCTTCTCGAACTTTCCTTCCCATTAATTCAGGAGTCTTTGTAACTTTCCTGTACTCACCTTCCCTTTAACTCCATCTTTACACTCCCAATTTGTCAACCCCTCTCCCCCGCTATTTAAGTAAACCCACATGTGTTGCCCTGGCAAACCTGCCTGCCAGAATGTTGGTCCCCCTCCAGTGACGGTGTAACCCTTCCCGTTTGTCCAGGTCACCCCTCCCACAGAAGATGGTGGGGAGTTTCAGAACCTGGGATAGACTGGGCAGTGTTTACCTTTTTGTAATCTCCGATGTTCCTGGGTGTTTAAGTTACTGGACCCAGACCATGATGCACCAGTACAGATTCACTGTACATCTGTAGATGTTCGAGAGAGTATTCATCGACAGAACGCGGCAAAGATTTAATAGAATTTAAGGGGCATCTTTTTCACATAAAGGTGGTGGGTGTATGGAACAAACTGTCAGGGGACACTGGGACTATCTCAACATTTAAAATCAGTAGGACAGGTACATGGATACGACAGCTTTGGAAGGATATGGACCAAACGCTTGCAGGTGGGCTAGTGTAGCTGGGACATGTTGGCCGGTGTGGGCAAGTTGAGTCGAAGGGCCTGTTTCCACACTGTATCACTCTGTGACTCTATGACTCCATGACATACCGAATCTCCTCAATCATCGAAGGAAGTAGAGGCTTGATGGGCTTTCTTTGTGATTGCATAAAAGTGCTGGGTCCAGGAGAGATCTTCAGAGATCTGCACGCCCAGGAACTTGACGTTGTTAACTCTCTCTCCACTACAACCTGTCGATGGCAGTTTTGTGGATCCTCAGCCTTCCATCAACCATCGCTTCCCAGTCAATCACATCAACAAACAATACTCAATTGTTTATTGGAAGCATGATGGGAACATTGTTGGACCAAATAACTGCAGATGTTGGAATCTTATGTAGAACCCGAGTGCTGGAGTAATGGAGTATCTCGGGAGGACATGGATAGGGTTGGGACATTTCTCCGGATTTTGAAAAAGGGTCCTGACCCTTAGGGAGCATTCTTTAACTAGTTTATCTTCCGGTAAGTTAAATAGCATTCATGATGTTGATTTTACAATCATAGGAAGGAGGAAAATGAGGTCAATGAGTCACTACTGAAAGGGCAGCATGGTGGTGCAGCGGTAGAGTTGCTGCATAAAGCACTTACAGCACCGGAGACCCTGGTTCGATCCCGACTACGGGAGCAGTCTGTACGGAGTTTGTCCGTTCTCCACGTGACCACGTGGGTTTACTCCGAGATTTTCGGTTTCCTCCCACACTTCCAAAGACGTACAGGTATTTAGATTAATTGGCTTGGTAAATGTAAAATAGTCCGTAGTGTGTGTATGCGGTGTTAATAGGCGGGATCGCTGGTCGGCTGAACACGGTGGGCCAAAGGGCCTGTTACCGTACTGTATCTCTAACTAAAATAAACTTAGAACATAGACTGTACAACAAGGAACAGGTCATCTGGGTCACAATGTTTGGGCCAACCTGATGCCAAGATAAACTAATCTTAGAGAGTGAGAAAAAATACAGTGTTGGAGTAACTCAGCAGGTCATGCAGCTTCTTTTTAGAACATGGATCGTGCATTTCAAGTCGGGACCATTCTTCAGACTAATCTCCTCTGTCTGCACACGATCCTATCTCTGCACATCCATGTACACATCTAAAAGGCTTTTAAACACCGCTATCATATTTGCATTCTGACGTCAGCCTTGTGCCCCACCCTCTGCGCATTTATAAAGTATGTTGCTTTAGTTTGGGAACTTGGTGCTAGTACATTAAGAAATATATTCCATAAACATTTGTATAAATTCTTTCAATAACTACCGTTGAAGGGTTCAGAGACTTAGAATATTTGTAATCTACCCTTCAAGCCGTTGAGGGTCTTGCCTTCCTTGACCTTGACACCACTGCTTTTGTGGTTGAACTAAATTAATGCTAGACTTTTCTCTACAGAGATAGAAATTAATAGTTTTGCATATCATTCAATCCTTTCCCTTGTTACCTAATTATCCAAAGCCAGGGATACACTTGTCCATATGTGCTGTCATCTGGGGAACACAGTGAGAGACAAAAAGTGAGGTGAGCAGAATTAATTAAACCGTTAAATAAACAGGGCAGGTAGACCAATTGTACTTCTCCTTGACCGTTATGATTAACAACCGTGAACTCACCAAAATGTTTATGAACGTAAAGGGCCTGTCCCACTTTCACGACCTAATTCACGACCTTTTTTACTCGTGGACATTTTTCATCAGGCTAGAAAAACGCCCCGACCTACTTGATGCCACAAGTACCTACGACTAGCATCACGGCCTACCTACGACCTACTACGACCTTCTACGACCTCATGATGACCATGCTGCGAGTATGAGTCAAGGGTCAACTCGGCAGAGGTCGTGAATTAGGTCGTGAAGGTGGGACAGGCCCTTAAAGAATTCCAGACATTTATCTCCAAAGAAGAGTTTACATTTTATTGTCACATGCACCAATTGGTACAGTGAGATTTGAGCTACCATACAGCCATACGAATTGAAACCCTTCGAAATGAAACTATCATAAGAACCAGTGAGTTTAAATTAGTCGTAGAGTCATGCAGCACTGAAACAGGTCTGTTGACCCGACTTGCTCACTGGTGGGAGAGTCTAGGACCAGAGCCCACAGCATCAGAATAAAAATACATACCTTTAGAAAGGAGATGAAAAGGAATTCCTTTAGTCAGAGGGTGGTGAATCTGTGGAATTCATTGCAACGGGAGGCTGTGGAAGATAGGTCCATGGATATCTTTAAGGCGGTGATTGATTAATTCTTGAGTAATACAGTTGCCAGGGGTTATGGGGAGAAGTCAAGAGAATGGGTGTGAGAGGGAAAGATAGATCAGCCATGATTGAATGGTGAATTAGACTTGATGGGCCTAATGGCCTAAATCTACGCCTATAACATGACCAAGATGTCCTTAAGTTACTCCCATTTGCCTATGTTTGGCCCATATGTCTAAACCTTTCCTATCCATGTATCTTTCCAAATGTCTTTTGAATTGTCTTTTAGTACCTGCCTCCGCTACCTCTTCTAGCAGCTTGTTCCTTACACCTCCCACCGTCTGAATGAAAAAGTTTCCCTTCAGGCTCCTATTAAATCTTGCCCCTCTCAACTTAAACCTATGTCCTCCGGCTATTGATTCCTCAACTCTCGGTAAAAGACTCTATCCATCTTTCCCTATCAATTTCCCTCATCTCTGCAATATCACCCCCAAGACTCCTGCACTTCAAGGAATAAAGTCTTGGCCTGTCCAACCTTTCGCTATAACTCAGCTATAACTCAGGCCTTCGAGTCCTGGCAAGGTCTTTGTAAACTTAAAGTATTTTCTATCGTCTCCAAATCATGGTTTAACCTGTACTATTTTGTTGAAAGGCATCGCCTAATATAGCCCAAACCACACTAATCTGTTGATATTCATCACATCATCCATATCTAATTTCTTGCAGTGAAAAGAACTCTTGCATTTTTGAATTCAATGATTAATACTGCTTTTCTTATCTGACCTTCTCATTCTTGGAGTCTGGAAGAACTGTGGATCTCTAAAGATAACATTTAAGTTTCTGATTTGGTCTCCAATAAGTAAAGCAATTTGCATTGCAAACACGTTAAAAGTTCATAAAAGCAAAAAAAAACAAAAAACAATTCATGGTTTTGTTCAAGATTCCAGAAAAAATTGTGGTAATGAATTATTTAAAGAAATTGTATGTTTGTCTCACTTTAATTACAAAGGGTGGTGACGTCAGCTGTCTGAGTGAGTTTGTGTGTGAGGGTGAGGAAGCGGGGAGAGAGAGAGAGAGAGAGAGAGAGGAGAGGGATAGAGAGAGAGAGAGAGAGAGAGATAGATGAGAGAGATAAGGAAATCCGATAATAGAGATCACGAAAGAGCAACTCCCGCTCCGAATCGCTCCCAATCTCTCCCCCTCTCCCTCACCCTCCTCCCTCCCTCCCTACCTCCCTCCGCCCCCCGCCTCCCCCCCTCCTTTTCCCTTCTCCCCCTTCCTCCTCCCTCCTCCCTTCCCCCCTTCCTCCTTCCTTCTTACTAGCGCCACGACCATGGCCGCCATCGCCAAAGAGAAAAAGAAAGAAGCAAGAGAGAGCAGGGGGGGGGGCTTTCTGGATGTTGTGGGCTAAAGGGACTGGTTTCCAGAGAGCTAGTATGGACATTGTGGGCAGCTCAGTCACTCAAGCCTGTTGTGTTGGCAGCTCACTCACTCATGGCTGGTGGGCAGGCAGTTGACTCACGGCTATTCCGTGAAATTCCATTTCAAGCAGGGTGCAAGGCCACCAAATTCAAATGCAGTTTCCTGCCACTTCAAGCAGGGTGCAGGGCCACCAAATTCAAGAGCAGTTTCCTGCCACTTCAAGCAGGGTGCAAGGCCACCAAATTCAAGTGTAGTGTCATGCCACTTCAAGCAGGGTGCAAGGCCACCAAATTCAAGTGCAGTGTCATGCCACTTTAAGCAGGGTGCAAGGCCACCAAATTCAAGTGCAGTGTCATGCCACTTCAAGCAGGGTGCAAGGCCACCAATTACAGAGAGTTGTGACCTCTCCCTCCCCCAACTTGCAGAGACTGAGCCGCGCCCACACTTCCGGGTTTTATAGTCCCTCCCCCCTCCCACCGGAAAGGGCGTGGCCTTCATGGCGTGATTGACTGTAGAGAGAATCTCAACATTTTTTAAACACTAATAACTCTTTAACTTTTCATTGATGGGAAAAATCCTCGGCACCTGATGAGTGGAGGGGGACTCTGAGTAAGATGGCCAAAAATCACAGCCTTATGTGCTAGTATTTTTTATAAAATCAACATATAGCGCAAACAGGAAGTGGCCAATATTAGACTTTTAATTATATAGAAGGCAACACCACTTTTCAATAACGCAAGGCAACTTTTGCATTTTCAAACCAAAGGCAACTTGCATTTTCAAACCAAAGGCAACTTTAGCATTTTCAAACCAAAGGCAACTTTAGCATTTTCAAACCAAAGGCAACTTTAGCATTTTCAAACCAGGCAACTTTAGCATTTTCAAACCCAAGGCAACTTTAGCATTTTCAAACCAAAACACACTTTTGCATATTCAAACTAAAACACACTTTTTCATTTTCAAACCAAAGGCAACTTTAGTATTTTCAAACCAAAACACACTTTTGCATTTTCAAACCAAAACACACTTTTGCATTTACAAACCAAAGGCAACTTTTGCATTTACAAACCAAAGGCAACTTTTGCATTTTCAAACCAAAGGCGACTTTAGCATTTTCAAACCAAAGGCAACTTTAGCATTTTCAAACCAAAACACACTTTTGCATATTCAAACCAAAACACACTTTTGCATATTCAAACCAAAACACACTTTTGCATTTTCAAACCACATTAAGGGCCCCTCACAGGTCAGTAAAACCACTCACAGTTTAGTAAACATATGTTCAGTTTTATTCACAGCTCAAACTGAGAGTCGCGACCTCTCGCTCCCCCATCTTGCAGAGAACTGAGGCAGCTCCACACTTCCGGATTTTATAGTCCCTCCGGAAGGGGCGCGGCCTTAGTGGCGCGATTGACAGGAGCGAGAATCTCAATATTTTTTAAACATTAATGTCTTTTATTTTTCTTCGATGGGAAAAATCCTCTTGTCCTGCACAGCGGAGGGGGACTCTGAGTAAGATGGCCAAAAATCACAGCAGTAAGTGGTAGCGTTTTTTCTTAAATCAATATGCAGTGCAACAGGAAGTGGTCAAGATCAGAGTTTTAATTATATAGATATCCACATAAGCTGCAGTATTCCTGGGAAATGTTCCGTTCAAAGCAATTTTGTAAATTGAAAAGGCTGGACAAATGCATTATGTATCCTTTAGTAAAATATATTTAGTACAATTATATTCAGAGAGTGTAGCGCTTTTGATTAAACCAGAGAATAGATTTGTTAATCAAAGATAGTATGGCAACAGGTCAATGGCATTTTAATGAAAATGCGTAAATCAAATATTTGTCAATTAAGGAATCACTGAATGTGAAGTGGCTTACAGATAATTATTAAAAATTCTGAATTAGTACGAATATTCCAGACACATTTCAGTAATATTGTTTTTAATAAGAATGCATCTCCAATTTAATTTGCCTCAATACAGTTGAGATCTTGTTTAAGTCCATTCTATGCAGTGGAACTCAAATTGGCTGAATTAACAGCCATAAGTTCTGAAGATCTCTCCTGGTCCCAGAACACTGATGCAATCATAAAGAAAGCACATCAGCGCCTCTACTTCCCGAGAAGATTACGGAGAGTCGGTATGTCGAGGAGGACTCTCTCAAACTTTTACAGGTGCACAATAGAGAGCATGCTGCATCGTGGCTTGGTTCGGCAACCTGAGCATCCAGGAGCAAAAAAGGCTGCACAAAGTTGTAAACACTGCCCAGTCCATCATCGGCTCTGACCTCCCTACCATCGAGGGGATCTATCACAGTCGCTGCCTCAAAAAGGCTGCCAGCATCATCAAGGACCCACACCATCCTGGCCATTCACTCATCTCTCCGCCGCCATCAGGTAGAAGGTACAGGAGCCTGAAATCTGCAACATCCAGGTTCAGGAATAGCTGCTTCCCCACAGCCATCAGACTATTAAACACAACTTCAAACAACCTCTGAACTATAACAGCCTATTGCACTTTATCTGTTTATTTAAGTGTGTATATATATATATTCTATAGTATATGGACACACTGATCTGATCTGTATTTATGCTTACAATAGTCTGTTGTGCTGCAGCAAGTAAGAATTTCATTGTCCTATCTGACAATTTCATTGTCCTATCTGGTTACGTTTCAGGTCAGGACCCTTCTTCAAGGAGTTTGCAGGGGGGGGGGGGAAGCTAGAAGGTGGCTGGTAATAGATGGGCACAGGTGAGGGGAAGTCTGATAGGATGATAGTTGTAAGAAAGGCCAGAGATGAAAACAGAAGGTGTGAGACAGATTGAATGGTTGCAATTTTTGGGGAGGAGAGGAGTTACTGCAGCACTTTGTACCCTTCTGTGTAAACCAGCATCTGCAGTTCCTTGTGTCTACATTTTGACATTTTAGCAACATTTGTAATGAGGAAGAAAAATTCCTAGTGTTCCGAATTCCTCCCTAATCCCAAATATATGTGGGTTGTCAGATTAATTGGCTGCAGTAATGTGTAGGTGATTGGCTGAAACTGGGGGAAATTGATGAGGTCGTGGGAGAATACAATTTTGGGACGTTAAGGCATGTGTAAAAAGAGGTGTTTAATGGTCAGTGGAGTTTTAAAGATGGACTCAGTGGGCCGAAGGGCCTGTTTCCCTGTCGTGTCTCTCTTTGACTGAGAACCAGAAGCAACCCAGGAAGTTCCAAGGAGAATGTGTAAACTTTGTGAACAAGGTCAAGATCAAATCCAGGTCCCTGGATCTGTATGGCAACAGCAGCAACTACTGTGGATACAAGGAACTGTAGATGCTGGTTTACAACAAAAAAAGAGGCAAAGTGCTGGAGTACCTCAATGTGTCAGGCAGCATCTCAGAAAAACATGATGACATTTCTGGTCAGAACCCTTCTTTAGACTGAGAGTAGTAGGGGGTGATATTATGACACTGCCCTATCAGTCTAAAGGACTGACACCACTATCCCCTTGTACCACCGCTACTATCATGATCTTGGGTCATGATCTTGCTGCCCTTCGTTGAAAGAAGTGGCCTCCCAAAATGTTAGCTTCAAGACAATTCTGCCATGGTTTTATGGCACTTGCATTCATTGATGGCTGATTTATTTTGCCTCAGTAAATGTGAGAGTGTGGCGTCATGGAGCACAATTGGTCATCATTACCCTAAGGGTAGACATTGGTGATCTTCCCGGCTGATAGGAGAAACACCACGTTGTGGGCAGAATGGGAACTGACCACAATCCAACGCTTGTCACAGCCAGCCAGCTCAGTAGTACTCACTGCAGAGAGCTATGTATGTGCCAAGAATGCCCACAGAAACAAAGTGTGAGTGTGTTTTCAGCACCTTTAAATCTGTACCTCGGTCTAGAGTGTATTGGTGCTCTTGGTACATTGGCCTCCATCAGGCATGGTATGCTTTCTGTACAGGGCACAGTGTTGGAGTAACGCAGTGGGTCGAGCAGTGTTTTTGGAGAACATGAGTAGGTGACGCTTTAGGTCGGGATTCTTCTTCAGACTGATTGCTATGCTTTTGGTAAATTGGGCTTCACCAGCCAGAGTACAGGGATAAAAAATTACAGTTGTACGAGTCACTGGTGAGGCCACATATGTGGTATTGAGTTCAGATTTAATCACCATGCGATGGGAAGGATGTTGTTAAGCTGGAAAGAGTGCAGAGAAGGTTTGTGAGGATGCTGCCAGAACAAGGGGCTGACCTAAAGGGAGAGGTTGGTCAGGCTAGGAGGATGAGGGGCGATTTTATATACGTGTATAATGTCATAGAATCTTTTACCCAGAGTAGGCGATTCAAGAACCAAAGGTTTGTGAGAGGGGTAAAATGAAATATGAGCCTAAATGCCAAAACGCAGGCAGGTAGGACTAGTGTAGATGGGGCATGTGGGTCAGCATGGTCAAGCTAGGCTGAAGAGCCTGTTTCTGTGCTGTATGTGCTCCATTCGCAAGTCCAAGTGGTAAGGTCATAAGTGATAGGAGCAGAAATAGGCCATTTGGCCCATCTAGTCTATGCCATTCAACCATGGCTGATCTATCTCGCTCTCCTAACCCCATTCTCCTGCGTTCACCCCATAATGTCTGGCACCTGTACTAATCAAGAACTTTGGAAGGGGTCTCATTGCTATTTGCCTCAGGGAAAGTCATCGCTATCGGTGCTGCATATGCTGAGTTTGGACATTCTCCTTGTGAATGCGTGGCTTCACACACACTCACACTCACACTCACACACTCACAAACACAGAATGCAGGCAGCAAATCCAATCTCACAGCACTTCAAGCAGAGTGCAGGCAGCAAACCCAGGGATAATTGCAAAATTAGTGTGAAATTAGTGGTTGATGGTGGAAGGACTTGGTGGGCTGAATGGCTTACGTGATATCCTATAGTTGGTTGAATGGTTCAGTGGTTCTTTATTGTGATGTATTCACTGCACAGGGAAATTCTTGCACCTGTCGCCATATTTTGGCACCATTTACAAAATTAAATAAAAGGCCCAAAGTCCGGTCTGCATGAATGAATGAATATTTTATTGTCACATGTAACAAGTCACAGTGAAATTCTTTGCTTGCATGCCCAAGGCATGTAAATAGTTGCCCATAAAGGGCGCTTACAGAGTTACCAAGTATCTGCACCATATCCCCCTTTGTTGTCCCCCCCTCCCTCACAACTGTACCCCCCCCCCATGCTGGCTCCTCCTTTGTTCCTTCCCTCGGCAGCGGCGTCCTCACTCCCACGTGGTACACCCATCGTCCGTGGGTTGGCGCCATCATTGACCGCCGCGCCGACTTCTCCACTATTGCCACCGGGTCGTCTCCGGACGCCTCCGTGTCGCCGACCCAGGCCCCAGCCACGGGCTCCGTTGACCCAGGCATCATTAGCCGGGGGCTTCGTCGACCCGCAAGGCTCCACCTACGGACCGCGAGGCTCCGATCTTGGCTTCTCAGCGGCCCTCCGGGAGGCATCTTAGAGTTACTGATCCAGGTCAGCTGAGGTAAGCCCCCCGGCCGCTGCATGGCCTCCTCTGTCGCCCTCGAGCAGTGTCATCTTAGAGTGATATCACTGTAAGATTCAGTGCACTGTGGTCTTCCAGTGTCCAGGGCCAGGCCTATCCTTGGTTGTTTGACACGCATTCTCAGTCTCCTCTGTCCCGTCACGCTGGAACAATTATTTTTGCGAATTTGATGGGGGAAATGGCGGGATTTGACATCACGGGTGACATAAGAGTAAAACATTCCTGTTAAACTGTGGTGAGGAAGAATTACAGATATTAATAAAACACTAGCAGCTACAACAAATGACTGCCTGAGAGCACTGACTGCATATATTACTACACAGCGGAATTGATATACGAGACAAAGGCGTTCTGTCGGGTAAGGCTAGCAATAAAAGAAACAATTGATCACCTACTTCTAGTACATGGATGCTCATTTTTATAATATGAGGTGCTGAGAACTTGCTTTACATAAAGTGTCTCTGAAAATGTCTATTTTGCTGCATCTCAAACCATATCAATAACGGAATATTAAATGGGATCATTTTCGTACAATGAATGATGAAATGTGAACGTCTTTTCTTAACATCTGATTCCCTGTGAGGTTTGCATGGTTGGCAGGGAAGTGGAAGTCTGTCTTCCTGATGTGTGCTTGGCAAAGATCCATTGATCAATGGGGCACATGCCTGGAATAACGCGTGCAGAAATATGAATCTTATGCACCCGCAAGGGAACCAATACTGTAGGACACTTATCAAAGCAAACTCCACTGAAAGTCCTTGAGATGGATCTTATTGAAACAGATAAGATTATTAAGGGATTGGACACGCTACAGGCAGGAAACATGTCCCCAATGTTGGGGGAGTCCAGAACCAGGGGCCACAGTTTAAGAATAAGGGGTAGGCCATTTAGAATGGAGATGAGGAAATACTTTTTCACCCAGAGTTGTGAATCTGTGGAATTCTCTGCTTCAGAAGGCAGTGGAGGTCAATTCTCTGGATGCTTTAAAGAGAGAGTTAGATAGAGCCCTTAAAGATAGTGGTGTTAAGGGATATGGGGGGGAAGGCAGGAACGGGGTACTGATTCTGGATGATTAGCCATGATCACAGTGAATGGCGGTGCTGGCTCGAAGGGCCGAATGGCCTAATCCTGCACCTATTGTCTATTGTCTATTGTGCCTTGTCATCAAATTGTCTGAACTGCTTGAGTTAGGAAAATTGTTGTCGCTTTCAAACGAGAGAGCACTTGATGGAGAAAGGCAAGTGCATGGAATCAGAGGAGAAAAGTACACAGCAGGAGGGAACTTTTCACTCAGCAACGGATCAATCCAAGGCATCAGCCAAAGAGGCAGAACTAAAAACTATACCGTGGTGGCAAATGTTCACAGAGAGTAAGGTAATGCTCAGGAAAGCAGTGTAAGTCATGTGGAACATACATTTGCTTTGTGAAGGTGCTAAAGGACCGTGTAATGACATAGAGATCATCTGCATCTCGTCAATCCTCCAGCTTCACAATTCACAACTCAATAATCAATAGAGTTGTGACACACTAGGGACAATTTACAATGTTACCAAGCCAATTAACCTACAAACCTGTGTGGGAGGAAACTGGAGCACGCGGAGAAAACCCAAGCAGGTCACGAGAAGAACGTACAAACTCTGTACAGACAGTACCCATAGTCAGGTTTGAACCCGGGCCTCTGACACTGTAAGGCAGCAACTCTATCGCTGCGCCACCATACCACCGTGCTGCCTATCATGATGCCATCTATATGTTATGTTACGTGGTAATCACATTCATACCTTCTAGTTAACCAGGAGGTGATAAGATTGACATTGTTCCCTAAATCCATCAAGGAACAGCGAAGACTAAACAATTATTAAGGTAGATGTTCTATTCCAAGGAATAGATTCCTGAAGAAGAGCCACCGCCCAAAATGTCGTCCGTTGATTCCTTCCATGGATGCTGCCTGACCCGTTGAGTTCCTCCATCTCTTTGTGTTTTGCTCAAGGTTCCAGCATCTATAGTTTCTTGTGACTTCATGGAATCGATTGTGTAGGAAGGAACTGCTAATGCTGGTTTACACCGAAGATAGACACAAAATGCTGGAATAATTCAGCGGGTGAGGCAGCATCTATCGAGAAGAGGAATAGGCGACGTTATGGGATCTGAAGAAGGGTCTCAACCCGAAACGTCGCCTATTCCTTTTCTTCAGTGATGCTGCCTGACCTGCTAAGTTACTCCAGCATTTTGTGTCTATCTTCATGGAATAAATTGTTCAGTTGAACAGAAAATCAACAGATATTTAGCATGTGACAATTGAACTGTCAAATCTAAAGAACTGATACAAATATGGATCTGTACTGTACAATCTGCCATGGGTTAATATTATATCCAACATTTGCACATCTACACACTGGTAATCTCTGTCTGTTATCATCATTGATTTGAGTAGATTCTTCATTTAGAAACTGCTAATTCATTATTTGCAAAATTTGCCACCCAAAACTCATTATATTTTGGCACTGTTTGGTAAACAGCAAAGAATGAATATGTTTAATGAATAGCTGGTTAAGCTGACTTTAGGAAGTTCCATGGAGTCACACAGCACGGAAACAGGCCCTTTGGCCCAACCAGACGGAGATGCCCCATCTAAATTACACCCATTTACCCGCGTTAGGGCCGTATTCCTTTAACCTTTTGCTATCCATGTACCAAGAGTCATTTAAATGCTGTCTTTGTACGTGCCTCAATCACTTCCTCTGGCAGCTCATTCTATTATGTGCACCACCCTCTTTGTTAAAAGGTTCTCATTGAGTCTTTTCCCTCTTACCTTAAGCATATGCTCATGACTTCACCTTTGTAACTGGAAGGAAAAGATACTCCTATGCCACGGCTGACAACAAAGAGTCTGAAGAAGGATCCCGATCGGAAACGTCTCTCACCCTTTCTCTCCAGAGATGCTGCCTGGCCCGCTGAGTTACTCCAGCACTTTGCGTCTCTCTCTGACAACAAATAGTGCGGATTTCTGAAATGTCAGTATATTACAGCCAAATCACTTGGGCCGAATGTAACTGTGAGAAGGGAAGAAGTTTGAAGTTAATTAGAAATACTAAGGTCTGTATAAATAAGAGCTGAGAAACATTATGTCTTATTGATTCCAGCCAAGTAAATCGTCACATGTCCAATGGAGATTATATTTACTCCAGATTATGTTGTCTTTTATAAACTCTGGTCTTAGTTCCCAATAGACTGGAACTGTGTAACTGTGATTTCAACGTGCACAGCATTGGACATATTTAAAGCTTGATAAGAAGATGCTAGATTCTGACTGCAATGTGCACTCTCTTTGTTAAACAGCGGAATAAGATTTAAATTGGAACACCGAAGACTGACACAAAATGCTGGAGTAGCTCGTCGGGACAGGCAGCATCCCTGAAGAGATGGAATGGGTGACGTTTCGGGTCGAGACCCTTCTTCAGCTTGCATCAGATATTTCAAGTTGTATTTATTGTCATTGTGTACATGTGCTGCCTCACAGCGCCAGAGACCTGAGTTCAATCCTGACCTCGGGTGCTGTCTGTTTAGGGTTTGCATGTTCTCTCTGTGACCACGTGGGTTTCCTTCGGGTGCACCGGTTTCCTTCCACATCCCAAAGGTCTACGAGTTTGGAAGTTAATTCGGAGGAGGCGCTGTCCTGAACGGCTGCCTGTCCTGCAGCTGTCCGTTTTTTCCCCTTCTTTTTTATTATTTTTAGTTCGTTAAGTGTACAGTCAGGGGGTCTAAATCTTTTATGTGTGGGGGGTGGTGGGGGGGAAGGGGGAAACTGCTTTTCTAAGTCCCTACCTGGTCGGAGGGGTTGCCTTCCTCCGAGCAGCGTCTTCGACCTGTCCTCGCGGCCTACCAGCGGGTCCTGGAGCGACGTTTCCCTGAGGGGACCTGGCCAGAACATCGGCTTTGGCGGCGGCGCAGAACGTCGGCGTTGGCGGCGGCGGCGCAGAACATCGGCTTTGGCGGCGGCGCAGCGCTGGAGCGCTATTGCGGAGCGGGCGATGCCTTTCCTGGGTCGCCGCGCTGGGACTCCAGTATGCTTGGTACCGCCGAGGAAAACATCGTGGAGCCGCGGTTCTGCGGAGCGGCCAGCTGCGACGTTGAACTTACATCTCGCCGAGATCACCAGTGTGCGGAGCTCCGTCTGGCGCGGTCTGTTGGCTTGGAAGCCGCAGGCTCCGGTGGGAAGGCGGCCGTTCCTGGCACCCCAAGCCGCTGGGGGTTCTCCCGACGCCGGTGTATCATCACCCGGCGAGAACATCGGGCGCCGTGGCGGCGACTGTGGAGGCCTCAATAGGCCCGACTATGGGTGGACAAGAGGATGGGGACTGGACTTTGTGCCTTCCCCAACAGTGGGAATCACTGTGGGGGGATGTTTTGGTGTTGAATTTCTTTATGAATACTGTGTTGTATTTTTATTAGTGTGCTGCAAGGACATCAGAATTTCCCCTGAATAAGGGGATTAATAAAGTATTTATCTATCTATCTATCTATCTATCTATCTATCTATCTATCTATCTATCTATCTATCTATCTATCTATCTATCTATCTATCTATCTATCTAATTGGCCTCTGAAAATTGCCCCTAGTGTGCTGGGAGTGAGTGTAAAAGTAGGATAACATGGAACTAACATGAACGAGTGATCGATGGTCGGAGTGGACCTGTTTCCATGCTACATTTTTCGATCAATCAAGATTCTCTGAAGAGGCAGGAGCTATTAACACGTTTGTCTTTCTTTGGGTTGATTTTCAGGAGCTAGGACGCTGCTCTCTCACAATGCCAGAGACACAGGTTCAATCCTGACTTTAGATTCTGTCTGTGTGGAGTTTGCACAATCTCCCTGTGGCTGCCTGGGTTTCCTTTGAGTGTTCTAGTTTTCTCCCACATCGCATAACATGTGGGTTGGTAGATTAACCTTCTTTTAGAAATTGCCCCAGGTGTGTAGGTGAATGGTAGGTAGGCTCTGGAGCACCTTGATAAGAATGTGGGAGAAAACCTGAAAGGGATTAATGTCACTTAGTGCGAATGGGCTGATGACTAGTTAATGACTAGGGAAGTTGGAAGAGTGAATGGCGAAAGTGACAGAGTACCTTGTCCGGAATACATGAGGCTAATCCCAACGCATTGATTTTGGAATTAACAGTGGTGTCTGCAAATGTCAATTAATAGTAGTGTCAAGCAAATGTCTAGTTAGTTAATTAAACATCTCTAAAAGCAAAAAATAATATTTTGGAGACCTATATGGATGTAGAGTTCTACTGTGAATACACTTACTCAGCAGCAGAGGTTGTGGCATCATTCAGTCTCAAGGTGATTTAATGACCAGTTTTCCTTTTCAAGAGAAGTCCTCAACCAGAAAAAGTTTAGTTTAGTTTAGAGATACAGTGCGGAAACAGGCCCTTTGGCCCACCGAGTCTGCGCCGACCAGCGATCCCCGCACATTAATGCTATCCTACACACAATTTTTACCGGTGAATTAACCTACATTTGATCTCTGTTTGCTTTGTTGTCACCTTCTCCGAGCTAACAATGATCTATTCCACTTCTTCCTTGAGCTTTTCTATTTTGATGTCTCGTGTTCTGTGTCTTCCTCTCCCCTGACTCTCACTCTGAAGAAGTCTCGACCCAAAACATCACCCATTTATTTTATCCAGTGTTACTCCAGCATTTGTGTCAACCTACACAGCTGTATGTCTAGAGAGTGTGGGAGGAAACTGGAGCACCAGAGCAAATTCAAATGGTCACGGGGAGGACATATAAATTCCGTACTGACAGCGCCTGCAGTCAGGATCGAACAGGGGTCTCTGGCGATGTAAGGCAGCAACTTGACCGCTGCTCCACGGTGCCGCCCCAAAAAAGGAGCCCAATCAACATCAAAAAAAATTGGAAACAGTGGCAATTCTTGTCCCTCACGTTTCTCTTTGACGGAGGGAGAAATACCCTTTGGGGCCATTGTTGAACTGGCGGCGTTTTTTCTGACATGAATTGTATTTTATATCCTCTAATGCTGTTGAGTATATACTTGTCACTCGTGACCATACCCCATGCTTCTTTAAACAAGTGTAATCTCCCCCCTGTTAATAAAGCACCCTTATTCTCTATATGCTGGTAGGGACCAGACCTACCTACCTCCATGGTTATTGGCAATTCTGTTTCTTCATTTTCCTGAAGATTTTGTTCTGACGTGCTGGCGATGTTGGGGGGAGGCGCATTTTCCAGAGGGTCCGCTGCGGGCCCTGATCTAAAAGATCTTTGGGGATAATGTGCGGACCCCAAGCGTTCACCAGTCCCATATTGCGGTCGTCGACTGGTGGATGCCGTGGGGTGCTGCCGCTTGGGTATCGGAGGTCTTGGTTTGCTCGTCCCGGGGCCTGCCCTCATTAGGCCGAAGGTTTTTGATGCTTCCTGCATCTCCTTCAGTTTTTTATTGAAATCTTTCCCAAATAGCAGCGCGTCCGTCTCCGCAGCTGGGCTTTACACAAGCCAGCAAATTTGGGATTGAGGGCAGGTCTTATGTTTCCCTCCGGAGATTGTTGATCTCAAATTGTGTGGTACACATTAATGCCAGCACATCCTGCTGGCAGGTATCCATCTCCGTGGTCTCCACGGAACGAGCAAAGGCTGTGATAGCCGACGTCAGGAGCCTTAGGATCCGCTGTAGCTTGAGTTCTTGGGTCCGGATGTGTGACCCACATGCCCCCAGATTTGGCTGTTGACACTTTTTACTTTGAGGGCCTCACCGTTTTCTGGTGCTGTGTTGTTTCAGAACCTCAGCGAGCACCTTTTCCAGTAATGGTTGATGCTGGCCGCCATTCTTGGTTCCAGCGGTGCTCCAGCCCGTGGGGTTGCTACAAGCGGTCCATCACACCCAACAGCTCTTCATGTTCCTGCACCCCTGGCATACTCCCGAATTCGTCCGCCTGCCCCTGTTCCAGACCAGCCCAGCCCTGGTCACCAATGCTAGCCTCCAGTAATGAGGGAGCAGAGGGCAGTGCATGAAACACTGTGGAGGGGGTGCCTGACCTCCCTCCGTGAGAGCGCTCTTTCTGCGCATCTCGCTGGAGCTGCTCCAATTGCTGTTGGATGCAGCTCAGGCGGCTGTCTCTCCTCCATTTAGGTGGAGACATGTCCCCGTCCGACGAATCGGACGCCACCGGCCGGATGCCTGTTCGGATGGCTAGACATCCAGCCCGCAGTTCAGGCACTAGCGGGACTGGGCTCGGCGCGGTGATGGGGATAGCGGAGCTTTCTTCTGGAGCTTTTTTGCCTTGTAGATGCGAGAGCGCCCCTCAAGCAGCGCGTCTCGCAGGCACCTGCTCCGTGAGCCGCTCCAGCGGCTCAGGCGGCTCTCTCTCCCCCCGTGCGGGTGGAGAGACGTCCCGTCCGAAATCGGGAACACCTGCCGGATGCCTCTCGAGTGGCTATGCATCCAGCCCGCTGCTCAGGTACTAGCGGGCTGGCCTCGGCACGGTGTCGGGGAATTACGGAACACCGGGTAACGCTCCTACCGCCTGTTGCTGCCCCCCTCCCCGACGGGAAAACGTTCCTCCTTGAACGGGGGACAGTTTTGTTCCAGAGCCTTTTTCTCTGCCTGTAAAAAACACAAGCAGAAAAAGGCTCACCTGTAAAAGAAAACCCGACCTCAGGGTACTCACCTGACGGTCCGGTTCATTCTGTAGCGGGAGAGCCTAACTCCCGTTGCAGGCCGCTGTTGCACTGCTGGCGTAATGCCGCGCCTGCGCACTGAGCGGGTTCTTCACGTAGTCACTCACGTGACTCCGAAGTAAAATAGAAGAATTAAAAGCAAATAAAGCAAAATTAAAAATGCATTATAAAAAGTGCGAAAGTTACAAGTGCAATGTAGTTAAGATTTAGCTGAAAGCTAAAGTAAACATAAAAGTTTTCAGTCTTGTTTTAAAAGTGGTCAAAGTTGAGGCATGTCTTAAATCTTCAGGAAGTTTATTCCAGCTATTTGTTGCATAGTAACTAAATCCTGCTTTCCCATGTTTTGTATTTACTCTGGGAATCACTAACAGATTGGTCTCAGAAGATCTTAGCGGTCTAGAAGGCTTATATAGTGGAAGCATGTCAGTGATATACTTTGGCCCTAAACCATGTAGTGATTTTTGGTGAGCAGCAGGATTTTGAAATCAATTCTCTGACATACAGGGAGCCAATGTAAGGATTTAAGAATTGGTGTAATGTGTTCACATTTTTTGGTCTTTGTTAGAACTCTAGCAACAGCGTTCTGAACAAGCTGTAGCTGCCTGGCAGTTTTTTTTCGGAAGACCTGCAAGGAGACCGTTACAATAATCTAGCCTACTGGTAATAAAGGCATGTACAAGTTTTTCTAAGTCTTGAGCTGACATGAGTCCTCTTAATCTTGCTACGTTTTTGAGGTGATAGTAGGCCGATTTTGTTACTGGTTTGATGTGACTGTCGAAATGAAAATCTGAATCCATAATAACCCCAAGATTTCTGGCTTTGTTTGAAGTTTTCAGGGACAGAGAGTGAAGGTGTTGGGTTACTTTAAGCCTTTCTTTTTTAGCACCAAAAACAATTATCTCCGTTTTGTCCTTATTTCGTTGGAGGAAATTTTGGCACATCCAGTCTTTGACATGCTCAATGCACTGGCACAGCAGATCTATGGAGCGATAGTCATTTGGTGATAGCGCTACATAGATTTGAGTGTCATCGGCATAGCAGTGGTGGTCAATATTATAATTTCACATGATTTGCCCTAGTGGGAGCATGTAGATGTTGAATAAAGAGGGCCCTAAGATCGAACCTTGCGGGACTCCACACGTCACGTTGGTTGGTTCCGATACAAAGTCGCAAAAGGAAACAAAATAGTTCCTATCTTGTAGATATGACCTGAACCAACTTAAGACTGTGCCTGAAAGCCCCACCCATTTTTCCAACCTGTCCAAAAGTATTGAGTGATCAACCGTGTCGAATGCAGCACTGAGGTCTAATAGCATTAATATTGAAACTTTGCCAGAGTCTGTGTTAAGACGGATGTCGTTTACAACTTTAATAAGGGCGGTCTCGGTGCTATGAAGAGGTCGAAATCCTGACTGGAAGTTGTCGTAGCAGCCAGTTGAAGCCAGGAAGTGATTAAGTTGCTGGAGGACAACTTTCTCAATGATTTTACTTATGAAAGATAGGTTTGATATTGGTCTATAGTTGTTAATAATAGAGGCATCTTGGCTCCGCATTTTTAAAAGGGGTTTAATAACTGCAGTTTTCAAGGCTTTTGGGAAATTGCCTGATTGAAGAGAGCTGTTAACTATTTGCAGTATGTCTATTGCTAGACAGTCAAAAACATTCTTAAAGAAGTTGGTAGGTAAAGCATCAAGGCAGCAGGTGGATGGCCTTAGTTGTGTCACCGTTTCCACAAGAGTTTTAGAGTCTATGACATTAAAGCATGTCATCATTGCCACGTTACTTTTGCCTAAACAGGGTGGTGATCCAACATTTTTGTTTGAAGCGGAGATATTGATGGCACGTCTGATGCCTTCAATTTTATCAGTATAAAAGAATGCAAACTCATTGCATTTCTGCGTGGAAAGGAGTTCAGGTGGTATTTGTGTTGGGGGGTTGGTCAGTCTGTCAACAGTTGCAAATAGGGTTTTTGCCTTATTAGTGTTGTTGTTAATGATATTGGAGAAAAATTTTCTCTAGCACTTTTTAAGTTTAAATTGTAGGTACGGAGGCTCTCTTTATAGATGTCATGGTGAATATGAAGTTTTGTTTTCCGCCAGATGCGTTCAGCTTTCCGGCATTCTCTTTTCTGGGCTGTTACAAAAGCAGTTTTTCTCCAGGGTGCCTTTTGTTTACCAGAAATCGTTTTAACCGTAACAGGTGCAATGACATCTATAACTTTCACAATTTTGGAATTAAAGTTATCTACAAGATCATCAGCAGAACATGGGTTTAGAGGTGGTAACAAGGAAATGGCATTTTTAAAGAGTACATTAGAATGTTCATTTATATACCGTTTTTTGACAGTATTTGATTTTGTCTGTATGTCGGGAATAAAAGATATATTAAAGAAAACACAGAAGTGGTCAGACAATGAAGGATCAGTCACACAAATATCAGAAACATTGAGACCCTTTGTGATAATCAAGTCCAGGGTGTGCCCCTTACAATGAGTAACCTTATGAATTAAGCCATTACATTTATTTTGTATCAAAATCTTTGATCCCAGGGCAGAAATTGCTCAAAGACTGGAGGGTGTAGCTTCAAGTTGAGAGGGGAAATGTGCAGGGGGGGGGGGTTGATTACAAAGAGCGTGATGGGTGTCTGGAATGCGCCATCGGAGGCAGTAGTAGAGGCAGATATGACAGTAGCGTTTAAGAGGCTTTTAAGAAGTAAACGGATGTGTAGGGAATCGAGTGATATCAATAATTTTCAATCAATAAATTTCCAGTTCCTAGGAATCAATTAATATTGTCCTTGAGCTGCTACATCAAAGCAATGGGCAAGAAATTAAATCAACGCCTATACTTCCTTAGAAGTTCAGCATGTCATAGAAACATAGAAAATAAGTACAGTAGGCCATTCAGCCCTTCGAGCCAGCACCTCCATTCAATATGACCATGGCTGATCATCTAAAATCAGTACCTCGTTCCTGCTTTTTCCCCATATCCTTTGATTCCATTAGTCCTAACAGCTACTAACTCTCTCTTGAATACATCCAATGAATTGGCCTCCACTGCCATCTACGACAGAGAATTCCACTGATTTCCAACTCTCTGGGTGAAAAAGTTTTCCCTCATCTCAGTCCTAAATGGCTTACCCCTTATTCTTAAACTGTGACCCCTGGTTCTGGACTCCCCCAACATCAGGAACAATTTTCCTGCATCTAGTCTGTCCAATCCCTGAAGAATGTTATATGTTTCTATAAGATACCTCTCATCCTTCTAAATTCCAGTGAATATAAGCCCAGTGTCCCCAACAACCCTTGCCAACTTCTACAGATGAACCACAGAAAGCATTTAAAAAATATATATTTTTTATTAGAAGTACAATAATGTAGTACATAAGCACCTAATACATAATGAGATATTACAGTTCATGTACAACTTCTTGTTTCAAATTTAACAGAATAGAACAGAAAATGAGACGCCACGATAGAGAACAAAAGAGTATCATAAGCAGTGATGATAGTGTTAGTTCGTGAGATAGTAAAGAAAGCCCGAAGAAAAGGTAGAAGGGGATAGAGTGGAAAAAAGAGGAAAAAAAAGAGATAGAGAAAAAGAAAGGAAATAAAAAGAAAGAGATTGAAAGAGATATACCTATTTAATATCTTTATCCACCCTTCACCCTGTTCTAAGGTTGTGTTGCAGCAAATGCTTGTAAAAAGTCGATAAAAGAAGACCAAATCATTAAGAATTGGTCTGCTTTGCCTGATAGGAGGAGTCTCATTTCTTCAAGATGTAACATTTCAGACATATTTGTAATCCACATTTTGAGCATTGGTGTGGCTGCGTTTTTCCAAAATTTAATGATATGTTTTTGTGCCGTTATTAAGCCATAGTTAAGGAGTGATTTTTGAAACGTAGTTAGTTTACATCCGTCTTCCATTGTTCCGAAGATAATCAATTCTGTATTGGGGTTCAGCTTTGTGTTAAATAGTTTTGTAAAAATTCCAAAAGCATTTTATTGGGATGCATTACTGCCTGTTTAAGAAACTTCTCCATCCAAGACTTCATAAAATTGCAGAGAGTTGTGGATGCAGACCAGACCATGACACAAACCAACCTCCCTTCCATTGATACTTCAAGCTGCCTCTGCAAGGCCACCAGCATAAACAAGGATGAGTCTCACCCCGGTCACTCCCTCTTCTCCCCTCTCAAGGAATAATGGGGATTGTATGAAAGGAGTTGTATTAATCAAGGACAATTTTATTCATCATGTTAGTTGGACAAATTAACTTGGTAAGCATAGCTTTGAGGATGGGCTCGTAAGAGGTATTTGGGACAATTTTGTTGAGCAATATGTCGAGGAATAAAGGCTAGTTTTGGTTCAGTGTTGTATATTGAGACAGACTAATTAATAAGAGCTAATAAAGAATCCTCCAGGAACGAGGGATCATCGCATGGGAGAGTTTCGAAATTAGATTGAGGCCTGAATTAATTAGAAGCCTGAATTTTGTATCCTACAGAGGCGGTAGCTACAAAAATGTGAGGACAGAATTATCTAAAATGAATTTGAAAAATATATTAAAGATTATGTTAGGGATGCAGGAGTTATAGAATGATGTGGATATAGCAGGCATTAATTCAAAAGAGAAGCTGTCTTCAGAAAAAAATGTGTACGATTGAAAAATGCAGGCAGTAATTAGTTTGAAATTAAAAGGACAGCTATGTAAACAGAGATGTCTAGTGAGCAGAAGCTGCTGGAGAGATGTGGTTTGTAAACAGACATAGATGTGAGACGTTCTCGTATGCATTAACTAAACGTCAGGCGAGAAGCCTGCTAACTGGCCTGCAATAAACCAACTATCAGACCTACAGCTTAACTTAGTTGTGTCGGAAGGAACTGCAGATGCTGGTTTACACCGAAGATGGACACAAAATGCTGGAGTGACTCAGTGGGACAGGCAGCATCCCTGGAGAGAAGGAATGGGTGACGTTTTGGGTCGAGACTATTCTTCAGACCGAGAGCCAGGGGAGAGGGAGACACAGAGGTATGGACGGGTAAGGTGTGAAAACGAGAGATCAAAGGGGACAAAGTTCAAGGAAAATGTAGAATAGACCATTGTTAGCTTGGGCAAGTGGACAACGAGGCATACAAGGTAAAATTTAATCAGGAGGACAGTCAAACTAGTCAGAGAACTTGGGTGAGGAAGGGACAGGGAGAAATTAAGGGATGTTGTAGCATTGTGACTGAGTTCAAGGAAACTTTCAGACCAGACTTATATATAGTAACTTAGCACAATGGCCATGTGCATATTTGTTCTGTCTATCTAAAATCATAAATTGGGGTATGTGTGTATTCAGAGCGTCAGCCCTCACAACAAGACTTTCCAGTGTAGAAACAAGGAAGTGCAGATGCCGATTAATGAAAGAATACAAAGTGCCGGAGTTACTGAGCAGGTCATGTAGCGTCTCTGAAGAACAAGGCAAGTGATGTTTTGTGTTGAGATCATTCTTCAGACCGTCAGGTGTCTGGGTCTGAAGAAGGGGCCCAATCTGAAACAACACCCATCCTTCTTCACCAGAGATGCTGCCTGACCCGTTGAGTTACTCCAGCACCTTGTGTCTATCTTTGGTGTCTGAGTTCTGTCCCCTGAAGCTATTAGACCATCCATGTGAATTCCCAGTCACCTCCCCAGAGGCTGATATAAGATGGTCATCAACACCTTTGGAATCTGGCAGCAACTGGAGCATCAGGAAGGATGGGGGGGGCTCATACGAACCCCACACAGCAATGGGCACGCATCAGAATCAAACTTGGTCACTGGAATGAGAGACCACCATTTCCTGCACTAACCCCAAACTCTCAGTTTCCTTAATATCTAAAAATCTGTTGGACTCTGTCTTCAACACATTTAATTGATGGAGCCTTTGATTGTGGTGTCACAGATGGATAGGATGCACACTTACAATGTGTTCAATCAATTACACACTCCCTTTAAGTTCAGTAGGGAAGGAAAGACCAGGTAACTAAGTGGAATGTTCATTCTAGATATATCTGATGTTATTTTTGATGGATCCACTCGAAATGTCAACTGTATTTCCCTCCACAGGTTTGGGTTGACCGATCGAGTTCCTCCAACGGTTTGTTTTGTGCTCCAGGTTCCAGCATCTGCAGTCTCTTGTCTTTCACTTTATTTTTAATCCATTTTAATTTATCTAATTGATCAAGTAGTGGACTAGATTGAATATTGAAAGGCCTGGATAGAGTGGATGTGGAGACAATGCTTCCACTTGTGGGAGAGTCTTGGACCAGAGGCCATAGGCTTAGAATAAAAGGATGTACCTTTAGAAAGGAGATGAGGAGGAATTTATTTGGTCAGATTGTGGTGAATCTGTGGAATTCATTGCCACAGAAGGCTGTGGAGGCCAAGTCAATGGATATTTTTAAGGAGAAGATTAATAGGTTCTTGATTAGTGTGGGTGTCAGGGGTTAGGGAAGAAGGCAGGAGAATGGGGTTAGGAGGGAAAGATAGATCAGCCATGATTTAATGGCAAAGTAGACTTAATGGGTCAAATGGTGTAATTCTGCTCCTATAACCAATGAACTTAAAGCATGCTGGACATCACTACCCCTTTGCAATTGATTTGACTTAAATCCCAATCCCTTGAGGACTGGAAATTGACTTTGGGTATTCCGAGTTACCAATTCAAACCTCGCCCTACTTAGAAGAGGGTTTTTTAAGCATACGTATAAAGGTTTCTATTTCGGAGGGAGCTCCAGTCAAACATATTTTAGGTAATGAGGAAGTAATGGAATTGTCTGTGGATGAACCCTTTGTGGACAGTGACCATATTGCATTAAGTTTTAAGATAGTTATAGAAAGGAATAAGGTTGGGCCGAGAGTTTAGGTCTTAAACTGGTAGATGGCTGGCTTCAATGGCATCAGACAGAAGCTAGGAGTAAGTATATCGAGAGCAGCTGGACGAGGGAAAAAACATCTGATAAGTAAGATGATCTTAAAAGCAAATACACAAGGAGGAGTTCAGAGTCAGTATGTCCTTGTGAGTCGCAAGGATTGGAAGTTTAGCTTGGTGAACAAAGGATTTTTGTGGGTTTGATCAGGAAAAAGCAGGAAGTGTATTTCAGGTATACGGGAAGTATTATTAAGCAGGTACTGAGGTTTATAAAGTCATATAGCATGGAAACTGCCATTCAGCCCATGCCAACCAAATGCCCCATCTAAACAAGTCTCACTTGCCTGCATATGGCCCATATCCCTCTAAACCCTTCCTATCCACATACTATTACATCTTACCACTCTCATCTTAAACCTAAGGTAGTCAAAACTGCTGGAGAAACTCCGCGGGTGAGGCAGCATCTATGGAGTGAAGGAATAGGTGACGTTTTGAGTGGAGACCCTTCTTCAGACTGATGTGGGGGTGGGGGGGGGGGGGGGGGGGTGGGGGGGGGGGGTGGGCGGGAATAGGAAAGGAGGAGGCGGAGACAGTAGGCTGTGGGAGAGCAGGGAAGGGGAGGGGAAGGAGGGAGAAAGCAAAGACTACCTGAAATTGGAGAAGTCAATGTTCATACCGCTGGGGTGTAAACTACCCAAGCAAAATATGAAGTGCTGCTCCCCCAATTTGCGGTGGGACTCACTCTGGCCATGGAGGAAGCCCAGGACAGAAAGGTCGGATTCGGAATGGGAGGGGGAGTTGAAGTGCTGAGATCCACCGGGAGATCAAGTTGGTTAATGCAAACTGAGCGGAGGTGAAGCGATCGCCAAGCCTGTGCTTGGTCTCACCGATGTAGAGCAGTTGACATCTAGAACAGCGGATGCAATAGATGAGGTTGGAGGAGGTGCAAGTGAACCTTTGCCTCACCTGGAAAGACTGCTTGGGTCCTTGGATGGAGTGAAGGGGGGAGGTAAAGCGACAAGTGTCCCGGTGGCTCAGCACTTCAACTCCCCCTCCCATTCCGAATCTGGCCTTTCTGTTCTGGGGCTCCTCCATGGCCAGAGTGTCCCACTGTAAATTGGAGGAGCAGCACCTCATATTTCGCTTGGGTAGTTTATACCCCAGTGGTATGAACATTGACTTCTCCAATTTCAGGTAGTCCTTGCTTTCTCCATCCTTCCCCTCCCCTTCCCTGCTCTCCCACAGCCCTCCGCCACTTTCATTCTTCTTCCCGCCCCTCCTGACCACACATCAGTTTGAAGAAGGGCCTTGATCCAAAAAGTCATCTATTCCTTCGCTCCATAGATGCTGCCTCACCCACTGAGTTTCTCCAGCATTTTTGTCTATCTTCGATTTTTCCAGCATCTGCAGTTCTTTCTTAAACATTTCATCTTAAACCTGTCCTCGAGTTCTCGATTTATCTGCTCTGGGTAAAAGACTCTATGCATTCCTCCTTTCTATTCCCCTCATGATTTTATATAGCTCTATAAGATCACCCATCGGCCTCCTGTGCTCCACGGAATAGAGTTGCACAACCTCTGCTCAATCTCTCCCTATAACTCAGGCCCTCGTGACCTGCAACATCCTCGTAGATCTTTTCTGTACTCTTCCCAGCTTAATGACATCCTTCCTAGAGCAGGGTGACCAAAAATGAACACAATCTTCCAAATGCGGCCTCACCAACATCTTGTGCATCTGTGACATAATGTCCATTGTAGAATGTAGAATGCAGGAGCATGCAGGAGAGGGGGTAGGAAGGCAGTTAGAAGTGCAACAAGGCAATGGCAATATTGAGAACAGGAGAGTAGCTCGGGAAAGAGCAGGTCCACTCAGGGACCATATAGGAGCTTTTAGTGTGCAGTGTCCTAAATGAATACGTCAAGTCAGTCTTCATGAGAGGAAAGGACGTGGAGAATATGGTGATTAAAATACATTTGACCAGGCACATGGAATGGAAAGGCCGATGAGGACTATGGGCCTAGTGAACCTCATGAAAGTTAAAAAGAGAAACAAACTTATATCACATGGGAGCGAACAGCATCCCGGTGATATCCAAGTAGTTTAAAATGAAAATAATTTGATGTAAATCCTATTGGTGTACATTGGCATGGACAAGTTGGGCCGAAGGGCCTGGTTCCATGCTGTTTAACTCTGAGCCTACAGAGAACAAAGATGAAGACTTCAAATGATTTTCATTTTAAACTAGTTGGATATTAATGGGATGCTACTCGCTCCCCTGTGATATAAGTTTGTTTCTCTTTTTAACTTTCATGAGGTTTATAATTGTTTTGTAAGATGCCTGCAGGGAGCTGAGAAGGAAACAGCCCAAACTCACCGGTGATAGACTCGGCTTCCTGTACTCTGGGCAACATCTCAGCACTCGTCCCTCGGAGGAAGCAGTCATCCGTTGCTTTACAATTAAAAGGCAGCAATAGTGTAGCACAGCGGTACCAAGGATTCCCAACTCTCACTGTGTTTTTGGTTGTTTAAGGTACAGGAGTGTGAAAACCATGACCTCCAGGTTCAGGAACAGCTTCCTCCCACACACCAACCGGCACCTGAACATTACAGACACCAACTTGACTATGAATTGCAAACTGTCTTCATTGCACTAGGGATTTTCTTTTTTTTTTGCTCTTAAACCATTTTTTTAATTTATTGAACTTTTTAAATTATGTTATTTATGAGTACAATGATTACAGACCTGCTATGGTGCTGCAAGGAAGAATTTCATTGTTCCGATGTTCGGTACATCTTCTTTCGTGTGGCGTGCGCAGCCTAAACTTGTAGGACAACTTGTTCTATTTGATCTTCTGTTTGAGCACGTCGAGTTGATTGCATTAGTCGAGACACGTGAAGGTTGCAATCTTCCACCCCGTTTGGTACATGTAACAATTAAACACTCTGGACTCTTTAATTGATGATTGGTAGATTCTGCATGGAAACAGATCGTTAGACCCACCGAGACCATGCCGACCATTGATCATCCATTTACAGTTGTTCCATTTTATCCCACTTGTGCATTCATTCCCTGCGCACTAGGGACAATTTACAGAGAACATTTAAGCTACAAATCCCGCATGTCTTTGGGATGTGGGAGGAAACCAGAGCACCCGGAGGAAACCCACGTGGTCTCAAGGAGAACGTGACTAAACTCGGGTCTCTGACATTGTGAGGCAGCAGTTCTACCCACTGCTCCTCTGTGCTGCCACATTGTGTTGTTCAACATCAGTGTGTTCAGCTGCCTCGGGAATTTCCACCCACCACTGCTTCTGCTGCAACAGAGAAACCTTCAAGAGCTTCCGATTGCTTACGTCTGACAAGGTATAATTATTCCGCGATACCTCACGCGTACCCCAGATAAGGGCTCGCACAACTCATTATTTCTCCACCTGTGGAGATAATTTTAGTTGAGATTAAGCAGAATGTTATCACGCCTGCACCCATCACTGTCTTCACAGAGGATCCCATTGTTATTTTAATCAAGGGAGTAAACAATCGACTCTTCAACCAGTTAATGAAATAACAGCGTTGGACTCTCATCCACCTCCGGCTGATTACTGAAGCCCGATGTGAATAGAACATGAAAGATGGAAACGTATTGCACAGGTACGGTCCCTTCGGCTCACAATGTCTGTGGCAAAACTAATGTCAAGTTAAACTAACTTAATCTGCCTGCACATATCCCTCCACGACCTACATATCCATGTGCCTATCTAGAAGCCCCTTCAATGCCACCATTATATCTGCCTCACCACCATCCCTGACAACGTGTTCCTGGCACCCACAACCATCTCCTTGTAGCTATCAGCCCCTGATCCAGGCAGCTTTCCAGTGAACCTCTTCAGCACTCTCTGCAAAACCTCCCGCAATGCATGTAGGTTGGCCAGAAGTACAGTGAAATCTTCAGATGTAATCATGACATTACCCCACAACTTTGGCTCAGTTATGTTTTAGAGATGTGATTTTCCTGACAATTGCAGTAAATAGTAATTGTGGTATGATGTGAATGTTTAATGCACTACACGCACTTGGTACTAACAAACACTCCGCACTTAAATATATTCATTCACAAATCAGATGCATAATAACAGGTTGCAAACTTTGCAGGGGGCACTTTTGTTGTTACAGTTCACCCTCTCCCCTAATCCTCTTCTGAAAGATGGACTGTTGCAAATGGTACATTTTCTTGCAAACTCCCGTAATGAACAATGCCTGGTGCAGAGCTAACTCATGGTGGATCTTTGTCTAAACGCTCTTGTGTAGGTTTAATTTAGTTCAGAGATACAGCGTGGAAAGAGGCCCTTCGGCCCACCAAGTCCGCACTGACCAGCGATCCCCGCAAATTAACACTATCCTATACCCACTAGGGACAATTTACACTTATACCCAGGCTTTGGAGTGAGGGAGGGAACCGAAGATCTCGGAGAAAACCCCCGCAAACATGGGGAGAACGTACAAACTCCGTACAGACAACAGTACACGTAATCGGGATTGAACCCGGGTCTCCGGTGCTGCAAGCGCTGTCATGGAGCGACTCTACCGCTGCGCCACCGTGTATGTATTGGGCACTTTAATAAAGGATCTTCATTTGTGTTTGCCTGTGGCTACACTGGGATCTTGGATGCTGGGAACTGGGCCGACCGCCTGCCCTCCACTGGGAATGATGAACCTTCCCAGGGCTGGTGTGCTGGTGTTGGGCAGGCAGCCAGAAGAAGACTGTTCGATGACCTCTTAGTAACTTTGTCGGTGCCAGAAATGTGGCAACTCTTTGTGTACTGCCCAGGTGAGGTCTGCTGTATGATTTTACTGGATTGTATGCAAACCGAATAATTTCACTGTACATGTGGCAACAAAGTATCATTGAAGCATTGAGTCATATCTCTCGAAACCTTTCATATCCAGGTGTGCATTTTTGCATCGTTGCCAAGGTTTTGGAGAGGGGGCGGTGGAGATTTCACACAACGTTAACATTATGGTGGCGCAACGGTAGAGGTTTTGCCTTACAGCGCTCACAGCACCGGAGACCCGTGTTTGATCCCGACTACGGGTACTGTCTGTATGGAGTTTGTACGTTCTCCCCATGACCACATGGGTTTTCTCCGAGATCTTCGGTTTCCTCCCACACTCCAAAGACGTACAGGTTTATAGGTTAATTGGCTTGGTATAAGTGTAAATTGTCCCTAGTGTGTGTAGGAAAGTGTTAATGTGCTTGGATCGCTGGTCAGGGCGGATTTGGTGAGCGGAAGGGCCTGTTTCCGCGCTGTATCTCTAAAACTAAACTAATAAACTAAAACCGAGTCACACGAGTTATCTGTAGACTGGGGGAATTGGGATTCTCCTCTATGGAGCAGGAAGGATTGTGTAAACTTGATTGAGAAGTTCAGAATGATGAAATGCTTTAGCAAAACAGGTGCAGAGAATATGTTTCAAAGACATGGACGTGGGGAACCAAAAATTATTTCCAGGACGCATTTGGGTTTTCATTTATATATATATGCCATTTTTTTGTGATTTAGATTTCACTGTATGGACAGGTAGATTGTAAATTGGGTGCAGGAGCAAAACGCAAAGATCATGCGGAGTTGGTGTTCTAAGGAATGGACGATTTATTAAACTGGTGCGCTCCAGAAGGCCAGGCAAAACTGACCTATGTAGTGTGAGTTTTGTACGGTTTTTATATTCTCAGACGACAAGATTACTCAGAAACTTGACAAACTGTAAAACGAGGTCTTAATTACAGAAACTTGACTAACAATAAAACGAGGTTTTGCACATGAACTTAACAAACAGTAACACAAGATTTTACACAGGGTGGAACCCAGAAAGACTTATTTAGGTGTCAGAGAATGTGATGATTATTCATAATTTAACCTTGTTAACAGTAGATCCAATTTTCTATTACAATGATGGGTGCACGCTATCAAGACATAATCAATAAAGTTCCTGAAATGTTTGTGTCATCACGGCTCTATTCAATGTCTCTACTTTTTGGCTTTGTCTGCAGTTTCCTAGCACCACATGAGCACAATACACATCCCTATTTATTAATTATTAGCCCTCACTGTTCTGTCCCCTCCAACAGTGGGTTTCACAACACAATGGGATGTGTATAGGAGAGGATAAATTGGGGCAAGATCAAGGGAATAGAACAAATGTATCAGCTTCTGAGAAGTATTGGCACAGACACTATGTGAGTTGTGTGCTTCGCTGATTCTACAGAGCAGAATTCTTCCCATTGAAGAACACCAACACAGCTGCATGTCTAGCTGAAAGCACAAGGCAAGGGGTACCCAAAGCTTGACGATGATTGCACTTTCAGTAAACTTGAAACTAATTAACAAGGGCAACACGTCAAAAATGCCCAGTTGGACATTGTGTCTGAAGATTGGTAACTTTACATGACCTTAGTCCAATGTGGATAGGTGCTCTGAGAAAACCAAGGGGTGATAAACTTCGAACATTGTGGTCTCCAAATCTGAGGAAGGACATTATTGCCATAGAGGGAGTGCAGAGAAGATTCACCAGACTGATTCCTGGGATGTCAGGACTGTCTTATGAAGAAAGACTGGATAGACTTGGTTTATACTCTCTAGAATTTAGGAGATTGAGAGGGGATCTTATAGAAACTTACAAAATTCTTAAGGGGTTGGACAGGCTAGATGCAGGAAGATTGCTCCCGATGTTGGGGAAGTCCAGGACAAGGGGTCACAGCTTAAGGATAAGGGGGAAATCCTTTAAAACCGAGATGAGAAGAACTTTTTTCACACAGAGAGTGGTGAATCTCTGGAACTCCCTGCCACAGAGGGTAGTCGAGGCCAGTTCATTGACTATATTTAAGAGGGAGTTAGATGTGGCCCTTGTGGCTAAGGGGATCAGAGGGTATGGAGAGAAGGCAGGTACGGGATACTGAGTTGGATGATCAGCCATGATCATATTGAATGGCGGTGCAGGCTCGAAGGGCCGAATGGCCTACTCCTGCACCTAATTTCTATGTTTCTATGTTTCTATGTTTCATTGTGGGAAGATGCAGACTGAAATGAGAGGAAGCAATAAATGTATTGGCCCTCTTTAGAAAATATGTTAATGATTACTCTGTTTTGTTGGTAAAGGGGAATTAGTGCAAAGAAAAATGTGGAGTAGCGCAGTGGAGTAGCTGGTGGAGCTGTTGTCTCACAAACCAGACACCCGGGTTCATTCCTGACTTTGGGGGCTGCCCGCGTGGAGTTTGCACCTTCTCCCTGTGACCGCGTGGGTACTTTCTAGATGCTCTAGTTTCTCCACACATCCCAGGGACATATGGATTGAATTTCCAAATAAGGTCATCTCTCATTCTTACCAACATGAAGGAGCACAGGCATAAACTGCCTAGCGTCTTTTGATAGGACAACCCTGTCTTGCCAGTAATTATCCTGGTGATTCTGCATTGGATTGTCTCCAGTTTTTGTTCTCATTGACCCGAGAGCCGGGATGTGCTGTCACATTCATGGAATGGAAAACTTCAGCACATGTGCTCTAAGATATATTGAGGAGCAGAAACCTTAGAGTAATCAAATTAATTGGTCTGCGACCATGTCAGAAACGGAGAGAAAACTAGAAGGTTCAGGAATTATCATTATCGTCACATTCCCTTAATTAGTTGTTTTGAAGTTATAATCTCACATTTCTCTGTTATTAGTGGGAAACCTGTCAAGGAGGTGTAACTTGCAAGAACCATGTGTATTGTGCCTCAAGAGTGCATTTCCAAGAATGTGTTTGTATCTAAATGTCTAAATGTCTGAGTGTGTGTTTAAATCTGAACATGCCAAAATGTCTGAGAATGTGTCTAAGTAGATGACTGTGTTTAAACATCTGAGTGTATGTGTGAGTGTGGGTGTAAATGTGTGAGTGTGTATGTAAATGGGTGTATCTAAATGGCTGAGTGTGTGTGTAAATGTGCATCTACCTGTCTGAATGTGTTACTAAATGCATCTTTGTACACATGTGCGAATCAGACAGACACAAAAAGCTGGAGTAACTCAGCGGGGCAGGCAGCATCTCCGGAGAGAAGGCATGGGTGATGTTTCGGGTTGAGACCCTTCTTCAGACTGGTTAGGGATAAGGGAAACGAGAGATATAGACAATGATGTGGAGAGATAAACTACAATGAAGGAAAGATATGCAAAAAAATAACGATGATTGGTCGCTGTTTCAAGGGTGAAAATTAGAAGCTAGTGCGACATGGGTGGGGGAGGGATAGAGAGAGAGGGAATGCCGGGGCTACCTGAAGTGCGAGAAATCAAGCTGTGAGCTGCCCATGCAAAATATGAGATGATGTTCCTCCAATTTGCATTTTTCCTCGCTCTGGCAATGTCGGAGACAGGGACAGAAAGGTTTGTGTAGGAATGGGAAGGAGAATTAAAGTATCCAGCAACCGGGAGATCAGGTTGATTCACAGGGGTTGAGTGAAGGTGTTCCACGAAACGATCGCCCAGTCTGCGTTTGGTCTCGCCAATGTATAATGCCCCTGTCCCACTTAGGAAACCTGAACGGAAACCTCTGGAGACTTTGCGCCCCACCCAAGGTTTCCGTGCGGTTCCCGGAGGTTGCAGGTAGTGGAAGCAGGTAGGGAGACTGACAAAAACCTCCGGGAACCGCATGGAAACCTTGGGTGGGGCACAAAGTCTCCAGAGGTTTCCGTTCAGGTTTCCTAAGTGGGTAAGAGTCCACATCTTGAACATTGGATACAGTAGATGAGGTTGGAGGGGAGGTGCAAGTGAACCTCTGCCTAACCTGATAGGACTGTCGGGGTCCCTGTCAGCAGCAGCCGACCAGCGAGTGAGTGGATTGGCTGAGATATCCTAATTAGGTGAGTGGATAGTTGACTTGATTAGATAAAATTAAGTTCAAGTCTAAGGGAACGGCCTGGTTGAGGGGGAGTGCCTTGGTGAGGTAAAGTGCGAGTCTTTGGCTCAAGTCTTGGTCAAAGATCTTAGGACAGAGCAAGATGGGTTACTCTCACGCAAACGTGTAGTACGCTCATGGGCAGATTCATGGGTGATTATAGGACCCATTTTAGCGACCAGTCCCCGCCATCTTGTTCCGCCATCTTGCTCCGCCATCTTGTTCCACCATCTTGCTTCCGGCCAAAGATTGGATCTTTGTTTCCGCAGCGGGGAGAGGGAGTGTGCGGCCCGGGGCAGCGGGAGAGGGAGTGTGGGGCCCGGGGCAGCGGGGAGAGGGAGTGTGGGGCCCGGGGCAGCGGGAGAGGGAGTGTGGGGCCCGGGGCAGCGGGAGAGGGAGTGTGGGGCCCGGGGCAGCGGGAGAGGGAGTGTGGGGCCTGGGGCAGCGGGAGAGGGAGTGTGGGGCCTGGGGCAGCGGGAGAGGGAGTGTGGGGCCCGGGGCAGTGGGGAGAGGGGCATAGGAGGGGGGAGACATTGTAGTGTGGGGGCAGGCAAGGGAGTGCCGGGGTGGGGTGGGGGGGTGGGGTGGGGGGGAGAGTTGAGAGGTGGGGATAAGGCCTAATGTGTGTGAAGTTGCGGGGAGGTTTACAATGTTTCTTATTTAATGTCCCTTGTCTAGTCTGAAATAAAGTTCATCATTGGATCAGAAGAAATATAATTGTGTGTGTTATATGATTATATACATTTATATCACATTCATGTATGTGTGTTTATAAACATTTTATTCTTTAACAAGAATTAACAGAATGATGAATCTAACCCTATATCACACACAAAAACTTCCCCCGCAATGTCAATTACCCTGCGAGTCGGGACGGGTCGGGTCGGATAGGTTCCGGTTACTACAAAATCAACTCAAACACTGCTTGTGAGCCATTTAAAAAGACATGATTTAAAAAACATTAAAAAAGACAATTATCAGAGTCAAATTTTATTCTTGACAAGAAGTATGAACTGACAGAATGATGAATCTAACCCTATATCACACACACAAACTGTTGCCCCGCAACATTGATTACACTGCGAGTCGGGTCGGGTCAGGTAGGCTCCGGTTACTAAAATGGGCGGGGAAATATGCCCAGGATGCCCTCCGTAGCGTACTACACGTCAGCCCATTGTATTTCGCAGGAGTAGCCCATCTTGCTCTGCTCTAAGATCTTTGGTCTTGGTGAGGTAAAGTGCGAGTCTTTGGCGAGGAGGCTGAGGCAAGGAGGCTACACTTCAATCGATTGTGTGTTTAATTGAATTTAAATATTTAAACTCAACGATAGTGCAGTGCGTATGCTGCATGATGTGGGAAGTCTGGTGTCAATGACCACTACACCTGTGGGAACTGTGTCCAGATGCAGCTCCTCAAGGACCGAGTTAGGGAGCTGGAGCAGCAGCTGGATGACCTGCGGTCCATCCAGGACAATGACAGCTTCCTGGACAGGACCTACAGTCAGATTGTCACTCCAAGAGTGCAGAAGGTGCGACAGGTAGGAACGGAAAGAAAGAGGGTGAAGCGGGTGCAGGAGACCTCGGTGGAAGTTCCTCTTGCAAACATGTATGCCCTCTTAGGAGCTGTCGGGGCAGACGATGCTTCCAGTCCAAATGGCGGACAGGTCTGTGACTCGAATCCTGGCTCTGGGACTCGACCGGCGAGACCGACGTCGGGCAGTGCCATAGTGGTGGGTGACTCCATTATCTGAGGTGCGGACAGGAGATTCTGTGGCAACAGGTGAGACTCGAGGATGGTGTGTTGCCTCCTTGGTGCCAGGGTCCAAGACATCTCAGACCGACTTCAGAACATCCTCGAGAGGGAAGGTGAGCAGCCGGAAGTAGTTGTGCATGTAGGCACAAATGACGTGGGTAAGATGAGGAAGGAGGTTCTACAGCATGAGTATAGAGAACTAGGTAGGAGGCTGAAAAGCAGGACCTCTAGGGTGGTCATCTCTGGGTTGCTTCCAGTACATCGTGCTGGTAAGGGTAGGAACAGGAAGACAGGGGATCTGAATGTGCGGCTGGGAGTTGGTGCAGGGGGGCAGGGATTTAGATTTCTAGATCACTGGAATCACTTCTGGGGCAGGGGTAACCTATACAAAAGGGACGGGTTGCACCTTAATTGGAAGGGGACCGACATTCTGACAGGCAGGTTTGCTAGAGCTACACCGGTGGGTTTAAACTAAACAGGGGGGGGGTGGAGTCAACAACATGCATGCTTATCCATGCAGTTAATGGGAAAGAGAGTGTAGGAAAGGTCATGTTTAAACTAACAGGGCAGGTGGGATGGGAACCAATGCAAGGAGACAGGGGGTCATAAAAGGAGGATAGAAGCGAAAGGTAAAACGGAGATAAGAAAAACTAACCCGATAGTGCCTTAATGTGAGGAGAATTTGTAATAAGGTGGATGAATTGAATGTGCAGTTAATAGTTAAGCGATATGATATAGTTGGCATTATGGAGACATGGCTCCAGGGTGACCAAGGCAGGGAGCTAAATATGCAGGGGTATTTGATATTCAAGAAGGATAGACAGAAAGGAAGAGGAGGTGGGGTGGCATTGCTTGTTAAAGAGGAGATTAATGCAATAGCAAGGGGAGACATCAGCTTGGATGCTGTAGTGTATGTGTAGAACTGTGAAATAGCCAAAGCACAAAACGCTTGTTTGAGTTGTATACAGTCCACGAAACAGCAGTAGCGAGGTTGGGGATAACATCAAGCAGGAAATTAGGGATGCGTGTTGCCAAGATATAGCGGTTATCATGGGTGACTTTAATCTACATATAGATTGAGCCAACCAAATTGCTAACAGTGCTGAAGTGGAGGATTTCCTGGAATGTATACGAGGTGGGTTTTTAAACCAATATGTAGAGGAACCGACTAGAGGACAGGCCATCGTAGGCTGGGTATTGTGTAATGAGGAAGGATTATTTAGCGATCTTGTTGTGCAAACCCACTTGGGCAACAGTGACCATAATATGGTGGAATTCAGCATTAGGATGGAGAGTGACACGGTTAATTCAGAGACGAGGGTCCTGAACTTAAAGAAAGGAGACTTTAAAGGTATGACAGGGGAATTGTCCAGGATAGACTGGCAAATTATACTTCAAGGGTTGATGGTGGAGATACACATGTGAAGTTAAACAATTACTTTGGTTCTGTCTTCACTGAGGAAGACACAAACAATCTCCCGGAAATACTAAGGGACCGAGGATCTAGTGGGAGGAAATATAGGGTATACATACTAGTCAGAAAATGGTGCTTGGTAAAGTGTTGGGACTGAAGGCAGATAAATCCCCAGGGCCTGATGGTCTGCATCCCAGAGTACTCAAGGAGGTGGCCCTAGAAGTCGTGGATGCATTTGTGATCATTTTCCAATGTTCTCTCGACTCTGTGGACTGGAGGGTAGTCAATGTAACCCCACTTTGAAAGAAAGGACGGAGCGAGAAAACAGGGAATTATAGACCAGTCAGCCTTACATCGGTAGTGGGAAATATGCTGGAGTCGATTATTAAAGATGTTATAGCAGCGCATTGGGAAAGTGGTCAAAGTCAGCATGGATTTATGAAGGGGAAATCATGCTTGACTAATCATTTGGAAATTTTTTGAGGATGTAACAAGTAGAATGGATAAGGGATAGCCAGTGAATGTGGTGTATCTGGACTTTGAAAAAACCTTTGACAAAGACCAAGAGATTAGTGTGCAAAATTAGAGCACATTGTATTGGGGGCAGGGTATTGACATGGATCGAGAGCTACGGGGTACCAAGGAGACACGAGTGAGGGTCTCACCTATGATGGGAGAGGGGAACCCCTGTTCCCTAAAGAATGAGGACATCTCGGATGTTCTCGTGTGGAACACCTCATCTTGAGTACAGATGCGGCGTAGACGGAGGAATTGGGAGCAGAGGATAGAGTCTTAGCAGGATGGGAAGAAGCATAGTCATGATAGTTGTGGGAGTTAACTGTATGCACATGTCTGTTCTATGTTTATCTTTTTATGTCCATGACTATGCCTCCGTAATGTGGTTTCTTGTAGCTGAGACAGCAAACGCATACATTTAGATGTATCTGGCATTGTATACTAGGGTGAACCTCTGTGTCACAGGTACAGGGCCAGTAGAATGATGCTGACATGTTTGTTTGGTTGCATTTTCATTTTGGTTACGGAGGAGAGGTTATTAGTGTGTGGCAAAATTGGATTGTATTCAAGAAAGTCAAATGTGCTTGATTGTCATATATACTGACACCAGAACAATGAAGTCCTTAGTTGCGGCAGCATAACAGACATATAAACACAATGCACATACATAATATTTAATAAACAAAATTCAGTAAATTAATAACTCCAATACTAGTACATAAAACTGCCCAAAACCCAATCTTTAGTGCAACCAAAGGCAGTCCATAGAAGTTCACAGTTGAGTTTAGTGTTGTGCAGTGTTCAAGAGCCTGATGGTTGTCAGGAAGAAGCTGTCTTTGAACCAGGTGGTAATGGATTTCAGAATCCTACACCTCCTGCTAGGAGTGAAATGATAGCTTGGCCAGTGGGATGTGGAATCATTATTGAGGAAAATCAAAATGGAATTCTGAAACTATGCCAGCTTTCTTTACTAAAAACAGGAACATCTGGAAATTCTCAGCAGTCAGGCAGCACCTGAAGGGTCATTGACTTGAAATGTTTAATCTGTTTCTCTTTTCACAGGTCTGCCTGCCCCGCTGCAGGTTAACGGCTGGGCGGCACAGTGGTGCAACTGGTAGAGCTGCTGTCTTGCAACGCCAGAGATCCAAGTTTGTTTCCGACCTTGGGTGCTGCCTGTGTCAAGTTTGCTCGTTCTCTCTGGGACTTCGTGGGTTTCCTCCTGGGTGCTCCGGTTTCGTCCCCCATCCCAAAGATGTGTGGGTCTGTACGTTAAATTACCTCTTTAATATAGACCCTATAGTGTGTAGGACGGGGTTGCAAAAGAGGAATACAATAGAACTAGTGAGAATGGGTGATCGATGGTCGGCATGGACTTTGTGGGCTGAAGGTCTTATTTCCATAGACACAAAATGCTGGAGAAACTCAGCGGGACAGGCTGCATCTCTGGCGAGAAGGAATGGGTGACGTTTCGGGTCATTTCATGTTCTTTTTCTAGGTCTGCACAAAACTTGAGAGTCTTTAATTTACAACAGAAGTCTTTAATGCTTTACTCAATGCTGGCAGCAAGACAACTCAAAATGGCTGCACACACACTGTCTACAGACAGTATAAACTATATACAAAACATCTCCCTTTGTCCTGTGCACGGGAGGAGCAACAGGTCCTCCCACCCCACAGTCCACCAAACATCATAGGTCGAGACTCTTCTTCAGACTAATTTCTATGCTGTATCTTTCAAGCAATTAAAAAAAATCACTTCAGAGTTATATTGATGTGTCTCTAGTGAGAAGAACTAATTCAGAGTAATTAATAACAACAACTGCAGAATGTTCAAGCTATACCTTAATTATTTCATGGATATATCTTAACTTACTTTCTCTAACCATGAATCAATAATGTTGCACCATTTTCCGCCTGGTCTGTTCCCCGTTTCCACTTGGCTGATCAACACAGCTCACACTCAAAGGGTTTGTAGGATCATTTTGAAAACCAACCTTAAAGCAGGTATCAATAAAAATGCAAATCTGTATTTTATTCCCCCCAGTGTAAACATGTATTTTGCAGGTAGTTCTTTGATTAAAACCAAAGAAGCTTGCAAGTTGTAATTATGCTTTTATCAACTTTTAATTAAACGTGACAGTCACACCATCTGTACAAACAAAGGCAGATAGAGAACAATTGAAATTTCAAGCCAGGCTGTTTTGGAACCAGAATCACTTGGGCCATCTAATTTGTTTTCCTCTAACAAGGGCAGGAAGTAACTTGATTCAAATATACTCGGCAGCAAATTATATTCTTTGCTGATACTTTAAAGAACGAAGGAAGTGAAAGGAAGCTATTAGGAGGTAATTGTTGTGTCATGTTGGGAGCTTGATTTATGAATGGGACCAGTCTTTGTGTTTCTCTTAGGCTGGGTTTTGCAGGTTAGTGCAATTCCAGAGCCAATAAAATCATGGGAGACCCCTTCCACCCCTGCAACGGACTGTTCCAGCTGCTACGGTCAGGCAAACGCCTCCGTTGCCATACTGTGAGAACGGAGAGGTTGAGAAGGAGTTTCTTCCCAGAGGCCATTAGGGCTGTAAATCTCACCAAGGACTAACTTTTACTGTACCACTCTACTGTTTTTTTTTAAATTGCTGTTTTTGTTCCATTTTTCCTTCCGCCCACAATATTTAATATGGAAAAGCATATGTGATTCTGTTACATTCTGTTTGTAGTTTGTTTGGTTGTTTGTTTGTTTGTCTTTTTGAACAAAGTCCGCGAGCATTGCCACTTTTCATTTCACTGCACATCTCGTATGTGTATGTGACGAATAAACTTGACTTGACTTGACTAGTTCTGGCACTGGTAACCCTGGTAATGTCTCCTTTCCTTCTCCTCAAGCTGTGAACCATTCTGCGGTGCCATCTCATGATGCCGTTGATCACTTGCTTGAAGACACTTAGTTGACTAAACACAAGGCAACGCAAAGCCAAGATAATGTAGACACAAAATGCTGAAGTAACTCAGCGGGCAGCATCTCTGGAGTCTGGAGGGAAGGAACGGGTGACGTTTCAGCTCGAGACCCTTCTTCAGACATTATCTTGCCAGATAATGAAAACCTTTAGGCTTTTATAAAATTGCTGAACGGGTGCTGTGAACTTTCCTTCACTGGTGTATTGCTCCTGAGGAGCAGTACCTAACCATGTCTGTACTGAGGTTGTGACCAAGCAGAACACAAAGTGCTGAAGGGACATAGGTCAGGCAGCATCCGTGAAGGGAATGTACAGATAACGTTTCAGGTTGGGATCCTTCTTCAGATTCAAGGTTGTGTGTCATTGAACTATCATTTCATCCTCTAGTGGGGTTGTGACACAAAATGCTGGAGGAACTCAGTGGACCAGGCAGCATCTGTGGAGGGACTGTACTTACAGCATTTTGGGTGGGGATTGTTCTTCATGCTCAAGGTTATGTATCACATAAGCTAATATTCCATTCATCTTATTCCATAATATTCCATAACGCACTATGGGAACTTCACTCGCCCCCCTGCAGGAACTATACATCAGGAGGTGCAACTCCAGAGCCAATAAAATCATGGGAGACCCCTTCCACCCATGCAACGGACTGTTCCAGCTGCTACGGTCAGGCAAACGCCTCCGTTGCCATGCTGTGAGAACGGAGAGGTTGAGAAGGAGTTTCTTCCCAGAGGCCATTCGGACTGTAAATCTCACCAGGGACTAACTTTACTGAACGTTTTTCCTTCCAATATTTAACATGTAAAAGAATATGTGTGTGTTTATGATTGTGTTTATAGTTTGTTAGGTTGTTTGTTTGTTTGTCTTTTTGCACAAAGTCCGCGAGCATTGCCACTTTTCATTTCACTGCACATCTCGTATGTGTATGTGACGAATAAACTTGACTTGACTTGATCTTACACTGAAATTTGCCCAATTACATATCCTAACTCATTCCCTTCCTAACTCTTTGCTACCATCAGGATCACTTCCTGGGCGTAATGAAGAATACTCAATGGTTCTTCAGAACTAACCCCGAATAGCAGAAAACATAAGAGGTTTATTTTTAAATTCAGTACTCAAGTGGATTAACTGGTGGATTAGCCCTTGTGCCATGTATTCATTTCCCTTTCTGTTGAGCCCAATGGGAAGGAAAACTAAAGATTATGTATAAGGTTAACAGATTAACTGGTGGCAGTTTTTTCCCCCCTGCTGATGTTGAAAGTAAAACTCAAAGTCTGGATGACCTCAGCAGGTCAGGCAGCAACTACGGAGGGAATGTACAGGCAACGTTTTGTGTTGGGAAACTAACTCCAGATCTCTTCCATATAAAAGTTCAAAGAAGACTATCAGTCCTTAAATGTTGGTCAGTTTAGTTTCGAGATGCAGATTGGAAACGAGCCCCGTCGTCTCACCGAGTCCGTGCTGGCCGCCGATCACCCGTACACGTTTATCCGACACACTCGGGACCATTTACGGAAGCTAATTAACCTACAGACCTGAACATCTTTGGAGTGTGGGAGGAAACCGGTGAAAACTCACACCGTTACAGGGAGAATGTACAAACAAAGCACAGACAACACCCGCAGTCAGGATCGAATCAGGGTCTCTGGCGCTGTAAGGCAGCATCCCTACTGCAGTGCCATTGTGCCTCCCTACTAACTTTGATAACTCTGCGTCCGTTACCTGCTGAGTGTTTCTGTCAATTTTCATTCTTTTCCATGTGATATGGTTTCGATGGTGTTTGCCCAGTATAGGCATGTGTAGACAAGTGAAAAGTAAGCTGTCACTGCCGTACTGGAGTGGCCCATCTGAATGAATATCCCAGGCGAGTATCTCTCAAACCTGCATCCTAACTCTTCCCTTCCCACACATTCAGTGCTCATTGGCAGATTACAGATAAGTTCATGGTTTGGTCTTGTGCCCTGGAACAGCTGAAGCAATAACATCCTTAAGCTGTGACCCCTTGTCCTGGACATCCCCAACATCGGGAGCAATCTTCCTGCATCTAGCCTGTCCAACCCCTTAAGAATTTTGTAAGTTTCTATAAGATCCCCTCTCAATCTCCTAAATTCTAGAGAGTATAAACCAAGTCTATCCAGTCTTTCTTCATAAGACTGTCCTGACATCCCAGTAATCAGTCTGGTGAACCTTCTCTGCACTCCCTCTATGGCAATAATGTCCTTCCTCAGATTTGGAGTCCAAAACTGTACGCAATACTCCAGGTGTGGTCTCACCAAGACCCTGTACAACTGCAGTAGAACCTCCCTGCTCCTATACTCAAATCCTTTTGCTATGAAAGCTAACATACCATTCGCATTCTTCACTGCCTGCTGCACCTGCATGCCTACTTTCAATGACTGGTGTACCATGACACCCAGGTCTCGCTGCATCTCCCCTTTTCCTAGTCGGCCACCATTTAGATAATAGTCTGCTTTCCTGTTTTTGCCACCAAAATGGATAACCTCACATTTATCCACATTATACTGCATCTGCCAAACATTTGCCCACTCACCCAGCTTATCCAAGTCACCTTGCAGTCTCCTAGCATCCTTCTCACAGCTAACACTGCCCCCCAGCTTAGCGTCATCCGCAAACTTGGAGATATTGCCTTCAATTCCCTCATCCAGATCATTAATATATATTGTAAATAGCTGGGGTCCCAGCACTGAGCCTTGCGGTACCCCACTAGTCACTGCCTGCCATTGTGAAAAGGACCCGTTTACTCCTACTCTTTGCTTCCTGTTTGCCAGCCAGTTCTCTATCCACATCAATACTGAACCCCCAATGCCGTGTGCTTTAAGTTTGTATACTAATCTCTTATGTGTGACCTTGTCGAAAGCCTTCTGGAAGTCCAGATACACCACATCCACTGGTTCTCCCCTATCCACGCTACTAGTTACATCCTCGAAGAATTCTATAAGATTCGTCAGACATGATTTACCTTTTGTAAATCCATGCTGACTTTGTCCATTGATTTCACCACTTTCCAAATGTGCTGCTATCCCATCTTTAATAACTGACTCTAGCAGTTTCCCCACTACCGATGTTAGACTAACTGGTCTGTAATTCCCCGTTTTCTCTCTCCCTCCCTTCTTAAAAAGTGGGGTTACGTTTGCTACCCGCCAATCCTCAGGAACTACTCCAGAATCTAAAGAGTTTTGAGAGATTATTACTAATGCATCCACTATTTCTGGAGCTACTTCCTTAAGTACTCTGGGATGCAGCCTATCTGGCCCTGGGGATTTATCGGCCTTTAATCCATTCAATTTACCCAACACCACTTCCCGGCTAACCTGGGTTTCACTCAATTCCTCCAACTCCTTTGACCCGCGGTCCCCTGCTATTTCCGGCAGATTATTTATGTCTTCCTTAGTGAAGACGGAACCAAAGTAGTTATTCAATTGGTCTGCCATATCCTTGTTCCCCATGATCAACTCACCTGTTTCTGACTGCAAGGGACCTACATTTGTTTTAACTAATCTCTTTCTTTTCACATATCTATAAAAACATTTGCAGTCAGTTTTTATGTTCCCTGCCAGTTTTCTTTCATAATCTATTTTTCCTTTCCTAATTAAGCCCTTTGTCCTCCTCTGCTGGTCTCTGAATTTCTCCCAGTCCTCCGGTATGCTGCTTTTTCTGGCTAATTTGTACGCATCATCCTTCGCTTTGATACTATCCCTGATTTCCCTTGTTATCCACGGATGCACTACCTTCCCTGATTTATTCTTTTGCCAAACTGGGATGAACAATTTTTGTAGTTCATCCATGCAGTCTTTAAATGTCTTCCATTGCATATCCACCGTCAACCCTTTTAGAATTAATTGCCAGTCAATCTTGGCCAATTCACGTCTCATACCCTCAAAGTTACCTTTCTTTAAGTTCAGAACCATTGTTTCTGAATTAACAATGTCACTCTCCATCCTAATGAAGAACTCAACCATATTATGGTCCCTCTTGCCCAAGGGGGCACGTACAACAAGACTGCTAACTAACCCTTCCTCATTACTCAATACCCAGTCTAAAATAGCCTGCTCTCTCGTTGGTTCCTCTACATGTTGATTTAGATAACTATCCCGCATACATTCCGAGAAATCCTCTTTCTCAGCACCCCTGCCAATTTGATTCACCCAATCTATATGTAGATTGAAGTCACCCATTATAACGGTTTTGCCTTTGTCGCACGCATTCCTAATTTCCTGTTTGATACCATCTCCAACTTCACTACTACTGTTAGGTGGCCTGTACACAACACCCACCAGCGTTTTCTGCCCCTTAGTGTTTCTTTTCTGCCCCTTAGTGTTTCAGCCGAACTTAACTTCATGCAGAACCCTTGTCCAATGGACAAAGACAGCTCTTCATCCTATTTGTCTGGGCTAGTTCCAAAACACATCGCAGAGATGAAGACTTTATTTCTCAGCTAAGTCTCCAGAGAAAGTTTGAGAAAACAAGAACATCCTATCTGCTTGTAACTGAAGCTGGCAAGAAATGGAAGATAGTTCAACCTTTAGAACATCTGATGTCTTTATTTTGGAATATGCTTTGGATGGCTTTAGAACGTAGACAAGTACAGTAAAGGAAGAGGCCCTTCATCCCGTGTGGAACATAGAGCCAAGACCAAATGTTATCTGCCTGCACATAACATACATCCCTCCATTCCCTATATATCCCTCTGCATATCCGAAAGTCTCTTCAATGTCATTGGAGTATCTGCCGCAACCATTGCCTCTGATGGCACGTTCTAGGTGCTCAGCATCCTCAATATAAAAGGACATTAGAGTGCAAGATATTGTCCATAAAGTCTGATTAAAGATAGTCCATGCGTCTCCAATGAGGTAGATAGTAAGTCGGGACCCCTCTCTAGTTAGTGTTAGGATGGTTCATATTCCTGATAACAGCTGAATTTGGAGGTATGGGATTTCACACTTCTGCACCTCTTGCCTGATGGGAGAGGGGAGACGAGGAAGTGACCAAGGTGAGACTGGTCCTTGATTATGCCGGTGCCCATGCCGAGGCAGCGTGAAGTGAAGTATGGATGGAGTCAATGGAAGGAAGGTTGGTTTGCCTGTGAAGTGAGGTGGGGTGAAGTTTAAACAAGGTGCATTATCATTGTATCTGTCAGCCACCCGCTCAAACACACTCCACCGTGTCAGAGCAGTTGATTATGACAGTTATATTAACTGCCAAGTTATTGGAATGGAGTCACAGGTCTCTAAGGGGCACGGTAATACTAAGGATGACAACTGCATATTATGTTCCAACAGCAAGAGTGCCAGAATTTTTGATGGCCTACACAAGGCTGACTGGAAACAACATGATCTGATAAAGAGAGAGCAGAAGTTGAAAGCTGAATGGTGAAAAGAGCAGAAAAATAAACGCAGGGCAACTTGCCAAACTAGAGTTTGGCAGCAGCACATGAGTTGCACACAATACAGATGATACGTGTTGAGAGACAACAGCTTGAGAGATGCATCTGCACCAGGCAATCTTGCTGGAGACTGTAATCTCTGGAAGAGAAAGGGAACAAAGGCACCATGTTTAATGAGCAGAGTGTAAGCGGCATGTGGAAAGGTGAATGGATCTCAACATGGACCAACTATCAACAGCAACAAAATGGAAACACAAATAACTGACAAATTGTCTTTTGTAATATTTATACACACACACACAGAGTATATATATATATATATATATAAATGTATAGACACACACACAGACACAGAACATATATGTTGGGGGTAGATAGACACAAAATGCTGGAGTAACTCAGCGGGTGAGGCAGCATCTCTGGAGAGAAGGAATGGGCGATGTTTCGGGTCGAGACCTGTCTTCAGACTGATGTCAGGGGAGAGGGTGGGACAGAGATAGAATGTAGTTGGAGACAGTAAGACTAATGGGGGAACTGTGAAGGGGGAGGGGATGGAGAGGGAAAGCAAGGCATACCGCTGGGGTGTAAATTACCCAAGCGAAATATGAGGTGCTGTTCCTCCAATTTGCGCTGGGCCTCACTCTGACAATGGAGGAGGCCCAGGACAGAAAGGTCAGATTGGGAATGGGAGGGGGAGTTGAAATGCTGAGCCACCGGGAGATCAGATAGGTTAAGACAGACTGAGCGGAGGTGTTCAGCAAAACAATCGGCGAGCCTGCGCTTGGTCTCACCGACATAAAGAAGTTGACATCTGGAACAGCGGATGCAGTAGATGAGGTTGGAGGAGTGAACCTTTGCCTCACTTGGAAAGATTGTTTGGGTTCTTGGATGGAGTCGAGGGGGAGGTAAAGGGATAGGTGTTGCATCTCCTGCGGTTGCAGGGGAAAGTACCTGGGGAGGGGGTGGTTTGGGTGGGAAGGGACGATTTGACCAACAAGTTTCAGATGGAATGGTCTCTGTGGAAAGCAGAAATGGGTGTAATGGGAAGATGTGACTAGTAGTCGGATTCCATTGGAGGAGGCAAAAATGTTGGAGGATTATATGCTGTATGTGACGGCTGATGGGGTGGAAGTTGAGGACAAGGGGTACTCTGTCCCTGTTACGGATGGGGGGAGGGGGAGCAAGAGCGGAGCTGTGGGATATCAAGTAGACCCTTGTGAGAGCCTCATCTATAATGGAAGAGGGGAACCCCCGTTTTCTAAAGAATAAGGACATCTCCGATGCCCTGGTATGGAACACCTCATCCTGGGCGCAGATGCGTCGTAGACGGAGGAATTTGGAGTAGGGGGATAGAGTCTTTACAGGAAGCAGGGTGGGAAGAAGTGTGGTCAAGATAGCTATGGGAGTCAGTATATTTGTAGTAGATGTCGGTCAGTAGTCTGTTTCCTGTGATGGAGACCGTGAGATCTAGAAACGGTCAGGAGATGTCAGAGATATATATATATAGCTAGATAGATTATAGATATATACATACATAGTATTCTGTAAACACCATAATGAACAAGAAAAGTTGATGTCTATACTGTATATACTGATTTTTTTTTTGTTATTCATTTTTACAGAGTAATATGTTTACATATCTGTTGTACTGCTGCAAGTAAGAATTCATTGTTCCTTTTCGGGACATATGACACTAAAATACTCTTGACACATAACTCTTGGAGAGAGGTTCTTCTTCCAGGTTCAAGAAGAACCATCAGGGTCTTGAACACAACAAAGACTAACTAAACTATACATTTTGAACTGTCTTGGTTGCAGTAAAAACTTTGGGCTTTTTGCACTAATATTGTTTGTTTTTTTCCATTTAAGTATAATAATAATACACTTTATAGTCATTGTAAATACATACAACAAAATTTCAGTTGCACTGCCCGAGCGGAGCTCCAACGACAATGGAAACAACCACACCATGTCTTATCTTTGAGTACTGTCAGGTTGGGGGGAGTTCCCCCCACCACGGGTACTATGCAATCCCGTGCTACCTGCTCCATGGTGGGATAGTCGGCGACTAAACCGTCTCCCCCACCAGGTTTGCCAGGTGAGGAGGGTGCTGTGGACCCCCAGCAGGACCAAAAACAAGACCTGTCAAAGGGCGGATGAGCTCCTAGCGAGCCAACAGCCATCCACACTTCGGTAGAAGTTGCGATCACTGTCGTACATAGTAAGGCAAAGTTAACCTTGATGTTTTGAGTACTGTGCTCACAGGCCTGTTGTGCTGTTGCAAGTAAGAATTTCATCGTTCTGGTGTTGGAACATGCGACAATGAAACACACTTGTCTTGACTCTTAATGACACAAGGAACTGCAGATGCTGGAACCTTGAACAAAATGCAAAGTGCTGGAGAAACTCAGCAGCGTCTGTGAAGGAAGTGAGTAGTTGACGTTTTGGGCCTGGACACTTCCTTAGATTGTAGTGGGGGGGAGAATGTTGGGATAGAGAGGTAGAGGTGGGACAAATCCTGGCAAGTGATAAGTGGATACAGACGAGGGGAATAGAGATGTGTGGCAGTAGTGACCGAAGCTAGAGATGGAAAGAAGACAATAGGGTGATAGATAAAGAGAGAAGAGGAAGAGTGAATTGTGAAGCCAGAGGAACAGATACAAGTGAATGGGACAAGGTGGGGGGAAGAGGGGTGGGTTAGTGTGAGAAATAGGTGACCATGGGGGTGGGAGTGGCACATGAAAGAGAGAGGAGGGCATTACTTAAAATTGGAGAATTCAATGTTCACACCATTGGGCTGTGAGCCACCCAAGCTAAATATCAGAATCAGAATCAGAATCAGAATCACACTTTATTCGCCAAGTATGTTTTACAACATACGAGGAATTTCATTGGCCAGGTCAGTCATACAATTAAAAGCAACAGATCACTCAAAAACACATTTTAACATGAACATCCACCACAGTGACTCCTACACATTCCTCACTGCGATGGAAGGTGAAATGAAGTTCAAGTCCTTCCTTTTGTTCATCCACGGTCGTGGGCCTCGAGCCCTCCATTGACGGGACGATCTTGACTCCCGTAGCCGGCGGCGTTTCGGCCTTCGTGATCCGCTCCCGCATCGGGGGGATTTTCAGCTCCCCCACACCGGGCGATCGAACCTTGCGTCAGGGCTGGTTGAACCTTCCGCGACGTTGGTGCTCCCGACAGCCTCACCCGAGACTGCGAGCCCTTAATGGCACGTCCCAGGCAAGGGATCTGCTCCAATGTTAAGTCCACGCCCTGCGGTGGGGCTCACGACAGTCCGAGGAGGCCTCCAGCTCCAGCGATGGTAGGCCGCAGAGCGCGGAGAATGTGATCCGAAAATTGATCAAATCTCCGGTAAGGTAAGAACTTGAAAAAAAATTTGCCCCGATCCCCTCCCGCTCCCCCCACATAAAACAAACCGAAGAACATTAAAACAAAACTTTTAACAAACCAAAAAATAACAAAAAGAATGAACAAACGCAGGGCTGCCATCTCCCCGGCGCCCCTGGTGGTCTTTTATATGAGGTGCTGTTCCTCCAGTTTGCAATGTGGCCTCACCCTGGCAATGGAGGAGGCCCAGGACAGAATGGTCAGCATAGATATGGGAAGATGAATTAGAAAGGTTAGCCACCAGGAGTTGCAGCAGTCCCTGCTGGGCAAAAACAGCAACTTGTTGGTAAATACCATAATCGATTTGTAGAGTAGCCTTGTTCCCAGGTGATAAAAGCGCATTGCAATCCATAGTAAGCCATGTTTAAGGTTGATTCTTTATGTGATATTCAGCAGAGCTAGCAAATCTTGCCTATCCCTCACTCTTTTTTCTTGTATGCATGTTTATAAACCAAGCTCATCTGTATCATACAACGAGGCTGTGGATATTCAATAGATGTTTTTGTTTGCTACACTGTTTTCACCAGCTCCAGCTGCACCAGCTCCAGCTTCTGGCAAGCATGCAATCAATCCACCTTTCCCCGAATCTCTCATTATCTTGTCCAACACCAGATCTTCAACAGTGGAGCACACGTCACAGTTTGTGAGATCGAGATGTAATTTACTTGAGTAAAATGGATCTAATGAGGAAAATAAATAACAAGGTCTGGCCTGCACACAATTGCTAAAGGGCCAAACATATCTAAAGAGATGATGAATTATCAGCGGCAATGGCCAAGATTATCCATTATCTCGGATGGCTCACTTATACACAGCTTGTTGAAAGTAACCACAACTCAATATCTTTTTAATAGGTTTGCAATCTGGCACCGTTTCAAGCTCGCTGAGACACAAGGATCTGCAGATGCTGCAGTCTTGAGTAAAAGATAAAAAGTGCTGGAAGAACTCAGTGGGACAAGCAGCCTCTGTGGAGGGAATGGATAGGTGATGTTTATGGTCATGATCCTTCTTCAGACTGATTGTAGTTGGGGGAGAGAGTTGAGAAAGAGAGGTGGGGGTGGGATAAATCCTGGGGAGTGATAGGTGGATACAGGTGAAAGGGGGGGGAGGGGAGGTAGGGGTTGATGACAGATGGGTGGAACAAGTGACAAAGGCTTGAGATGAAAGGAGGCAAGAGTGATGAAACAAAGGGGATAAGGAGGAGTGAAATGTAAAGCCAGAGGGAAGGATATAGGTGGAAGAGGTCAGGATAGGAGGGTAGAGGATAATGGATTAATTGGGCGTGCCTCGGGGTGTGGGGGGGGGGGGGGTCACAGGAAAGCGAGATGGGAAAGGGGAGTCTTCATTGTAATTGGAGGATTTAATGCTTATACTAAGACACAAAGTGTTGGAGTAAGTCAGCGGGTCAGGCTGCATCTCTGGAGAACTCTGGTGACGTTTCCAGTCGGAACCCTTATGGTCTGAACCTTCTGATCAGAAGAAGGGTCCCAACTGGGAACATCACCTATCCATGCCCTCCAGGGATGCTGCCTGACCTACTGATATTACTTCAGCACTTTGTGACTTTTTTGTAAACCAGCATCTGCAGTTCCTTGTTTCAACTCAATATCCATGACATTGGGTCGTAACCTACTCAAGTGGAATATATGTATCAAAGGTATCAAAGGTATTTTATTAGTCACATTCACATACACCCAGGTGTAGTGAAGTGAAATGCTTTTTGCCATTTTGCAGCACACAAAAAAAGAATACAGACATAACACCAATAAGAGTCTTAAACACAAAGAACATCCCCCCACAATGGCTCCCACCATGAGGGAAGGCACAAAGTCCAGTCCCCAACCCCAGTTCACCCATAGTCGGGCCCATTGAGGCCTCCACAGTTGCCTCTACGGAGGCCCGATGTTCCAGGCCGTTCTCGCCGGGTGATGTTGCTGCGGCGTCGGGAGAGTCCTCCCAGCGGCTTGGGAACCCTGGAACGGCCGCTTCCGCACTGGAGGCCGCGGATTCCGAAGCCAACAAGGCCGCGCCGGTTGAAGCTCCACAACTGGCGATCTCATCTAGAGATCCCAGGCTCCCGGTGTAAAGTTCAGCGCCGCCGCCCGCAGCTGGTCGCTCCACAGACCCGCAGCTCCGCGATGTTTATCCCGGCGGTCTTCAGCTCACCGGAGCTCCAGCGCGGCGACCCGGGCAAGGCATCGCCCGCTCCGCGATAGCGCTCCAGCGCTGTGCCGCCGCCGAAGCCGAGGTTCTGGGCGGTCCCCGACAGGAAACGCCGCTCCAGGCCCGCTGGTAGGCCGCGAGTACGGGTCGAAGCTGCAGCCCGGAGAAAAGCTGCCTCTCCGACCAGGTAGGGACCCTGAAAGGTAGTTTCCCCCTTCCCCCCCACCCCCCACATAAAAAAGTCTAGACCTCCAAACAAAACACTTTAACAAATTAAATAAAAAATAAAAGATGAAGAGACAGACAGCTGCTGGCTGGGTAGCCGTGCACAGGACAGCGCCCCCTGTATGTAGGGTTGTTTCTCCAGTTTGCGTGTGGCCTCACTCTGTTTTACCTGTTTTGTGCTGATCATTCTCTGGCCATGAGCAAAGCAGCCAATGACTGCTAAAGAGTCTCTCCAAATTCAATTTTTGTCTCGTACATTCCTGATTTTAATCCTCCCTCATGGACTGCTGGCCACCCAAAGCTGCGATCTCCTGAAATTACTTTGTATTCCTGTCCCTCGCTCTAGCTCCAAGACCGAGTCTTAGTGCACTGGAGTCCAGTTGGTAGTGACATTGTTTTTGTGCAGTGAAACCATGCAAATTATTGGGACAAACTTGGGGCGGCACAGTGGCGCAGAGGTAGAGTTGCTGCCTTATAGCCGCAGGGACCCAGGTTCTATCCTGACTATGGATGCTGTCTGTACACAGTTTGTACCTTTTCTCTGTGACCATGTGGGTTTTCTTTGGGTGCTCCAGTTTCCACCAACATTCCAAATGGCGCACAGGTTTGTAGGTTAATTGGCTTCAATAAAATTGATAAATTGTCCCTAGTGTGTAGGATAGTGTCAGTGTACAGGCATAGGCGGAAATTGCTTTTGAAACATGGGGGGGGGGGGGGGGGATTTCCGCACATGTGTACAGGTGATCGCTGGTCGGCGTGGACTCAGTGGGTTGAAGGGTCTATGTCTGCGCTGATCTCTAAAGTTTAAAGTCTAAAGTTCCAAAGTTAAATTATAGTTGTGGAGTTTTTAGACTGAAGGGCCTGTCCCACTTGGCCATCATTTGCACCTCATTTACGCATCATACGCTTGGGGTGCGCGTGGGTGATGCACGCATTGCGCATGGTGAGGTGTGGAATCGCATGCGGTGGTGCGCGGTATTGCACGGCGCTCCAGGATTTCATAGTGTAACAAAATCCTCGTGCACCACCCTCCTGTCCCTTACATTAAACCTCTGCTCCAGTTGCGACACATCTGCTGCTCACTTCCTCCAGCTGTGGGATAAGCTGATATCCCTCAAGGCTCAGTCCCTGCAACCATCAATGAACCTCTCCATTCCCTGATCACATTATATAGGTTTATGTGCTTGGGCAGCAATTGAATTCCCATTGCAATCCCAATTGGGAAGAGGAAATGACCACTCAGCACTGCTTGTTATAGACACACATACATTAAAAAATGACAGATACAAAGTGCTGGAGTAACTTAGTGGGTCGGGCAGTCTATCTGGAGTCCTGAACCGAAATGCCATCCATCCTTTCTGGAGCTCCCTTCCTCAAAAGAAGGTGAAACGGGAGTATTGAGTATCTTAGGGGAAATTCAGTTATCTCTTGGTCTTGGCATTATGTTCAACACAGGCATGGTGGGCTGAAGGGCGTGTTCCTGTGTCGTACTGTTCTATGTTCTATGTTCTGTTAGTTTGGGTGACATTTGTTATAGATCTGTAGATGAAAGCTCGGTGGTTGAAGTGGTTACGTCAGACTTTGTAACGTACATTAGGAACATATTGGCAGCAGGCCATTGGAGTCATAAGTTAATTATTGGAAAATTAGTGAGATCTATCGCATAAAGTTTGGTTTTATGGATCCAGTATGAATTATTGAAGCCATATCCAAAGGCTTGGAAGGATATTAATTACTTTGTTAAAACATAATGACAACCTGGGTGCTAGAGGAAGTCAAATTGAATGGCAGGGGTGTTGGCTCGAAGGGTCGGATGGCCTCCTGCACCTATTGTCTATTGTCTAAATGATATCTCGTGATGCGACGTTACACTGTGGCTCTTGAATCGTAATTGATATCACATTGGTAATGTTTGGATGTGGCTACGTGTGAACCACCTGGTGGACCATAACAATAGTTACACAAAGTAAACAGAAGATTAGTTTAGTTTAGTTGAGATATACAGTGTGGAAACAGGCTCATTGGCCCAGTGAGTCGGCGGCACACTTACACCATCCCACACACACTAGGGACAATTTACATTACTACCTACAAACCTGCACGTCCCTGGAGTGTGGAAGGAAACCGAAGATCAAAGAAAACCCACGCAGGTCACGGGGAGAACGTGCAAACTCCGCACAGACAGCACCCGTAGTCAGGATCGAACCCGGGCCTCTGGCGTTGGAAGGCAGCAACTCCACCGCTGCGCCACCGTAAGCTGTTTATGCTTTGTCCAGACGTGAGTGCATGGGAATTAATTACATGCTTGAGAAGAATCTCCTTAACTTGACTGTGCCTTTAATTGGGCAGCACAGTGGTGCAGCTGGTAGTGCCGCTGCCTCACAGCACCAGAGACCCGGGTTCCATCATGACCTCGGGTGCTGTCTGTTTGGAGTTTGCACGTTCTCCCCGTGACTGCGTGGGTTTCCTCTGTGTGCTCTGGTTTCCAAAATCAGTTTAATTGGCCTTTGTAGGTTAATTGGCCTCTGTAACTTGCCTCTTAATGTGTAGGGAGTGGATGCGAATGTGGGACAGGTCTACAACTAGTATAACCAGATGTAGGAAGGAACTGCAGATGCTCAATTACTCTGAGAAGAGACACAAAATGCTGGAGTAACTCAGCGGGTCAGGCAACATCTCTGGAGAAAAGGAATAGATGAAGGGCCTGTTTCCATGTTTTTGCTTTCAATCAATCAATTAACTGATTAGTTTACAGCAGAGTGCACATCTCTGTGCTAATTCTTACAATCCCAAGATTGCCATCAAAAGCAGCAACATTTCTATTATAGTGTCAGCTTATGTTCCAAAGAAGCTTGCAGTTGTTGTAACAGTGCCCAAATTAGACTGGGGAATTCCACCAATATTCGTTACAACAGTACTTTGAACATACGCTTGATATAATTAATTCTGGCAAAGACACACTTTAGCTAATCACCCTGGTGATAGATCAGAAAGCTCCATTGAGTACTGGTTGTGATTACTCTTGATATTTCAAGTGCATTACACACTAAAGGGTTACTGGCACAAAAAGCTACATTAAGGATCACTTCCGCCTTGAATAAATGAAAACTTAATTAAATAAATCAACTGCCTAAAGTATTGGCTTCAAAGCTATTTATATAACATATTTAAAACTTTTCAGTGTTTGGGAATTCCATCAATATTCTTTATAACAGCATTTTGAACATACATTGATGTATCACCCTTACCACACCACTGTTGCCATGTACAGAGGAAATACGTGTTGCATTGTTTTATTCTCAGTGCTATGTACTTTGTTGATTTTTCTTTCTCTTGCTGCCTTCCCTGGTGGATCAGCAGCAGAGAGCCAATGAAGTGTGGGGCGTTAATATTTCAAAGTGCGAAGCACCTGTAGTGAAAGTTCTGTAATTTTCACCAGGGTATTCATAGTGGAGAGCTTCTCAACGTGGAGATGAGGGTCGTATTAATAACATGGCTGAATCGGGCCACAGAGAAACAAGGGAATGTGGATGCTGGAATCATGAGCTAAAGCTCAGCGGGTCAGGCCACATCTGTGGAGGGAATGGATAGGCAATGTTTCTGGTTGGGACCCTTCTTCAATCTCAACTATCTGACCTGCTGAGTGCTTCCAACATTTCCAACATTTCCTGTTTTTATTTTAGAAGTTTTCTACATCCTTTTGCAGGCTGCTTGTGTCTTCCTCATAACTTGCCGATAAACCTATCTTAGTATGATCAGCAAATGTGGCTAATGTACAGGAAATCCTTTATCTACTTATTCCTGTCCATTACATCCTCCAAGATCCCATGCAAATACATCAGATATGGTTCCTCTTTCATTGAACCCTATTAATACTGCTTGATATTCTGCCTTACAGCGCCAGAGGCCTGGGTTCGATCCTGACTGCGGGTGTGGCCTGTATGGAGTTTGCATGTATGGAGTTTGCATGTTCTCCCTGTGACCGCATGGGTTTTCTCTGCATGCTATGGTTTCCTCCCACATTCTAGAGACATACAGGTCTGTATGTTAATTGTTTCCTGCAAAAAGTGTCCTTGGTGTGTAGGATAGAACTAGTGTATGTGTTATCGCTGGTCGGTGTGAACGGTGGGCCAAATGGCCTGTTTCCAAACTGCATGTCAAACATAAACTAAATTAAAAGGTTGTGATGTACTGACTCTGCCACATGTGGTGCAGAGGTGCCAGAACAGACAAATGGGTCTGAAGAAGGGTCTCGACACAAAACGTCACCCATTCCTTCTGTCCAGAGATGCTGCCTGTCCCGCTGAGTTACTCCAGCAATTTGTGTCTACCTCCAAATGGGTGGACAGTTTGGGAGTCTGTGGAATCTCCATGGATTGAGTTGAGGATCATATACACTGTTTGCTAATGATAGTTTCATAGATACTGATGTACGGTTGGTAACATTAGTGTTGCAGGTACAGACCCACTCGTTACTAAAGGCAGTCTCACAGGTATTGATAAAATATGTACTCAAGGTAGTGTTACGGATAGGCAAGCACTATTGTTAAAGGTAGTGTCACAGGTCTAGAACATAGAGCATAGAATTGGACAACACAAGAACAGGCTCTTCGGCCCACAATGTCTATGCAGAACGTGATGCCAAGACTAACTCTTATCTCCCTACGCATAATCCATATCTCTCTATCCCCACATATCCATGTGCCTATCCAAAAGCTTCTTAAATGCCCCTATCATATCTGCCTCCACCACCAACCCTGGCAGTGTGCTCCATGCACTCACTTCCCTCCATGTAACAAAGCTGTCCCCACAACCTTCTGAAACTTTTACCCTCTCACCCTTAAAGCTATGTCCTCTAATATTAGATTTTTCCATCCTGGGAAAAAGGTTCTGACTGTCTACCCCATCTCTGCTTCTCATAATCCTAGTCTGTCCAACCTCTCACTGCAGCTAATACCCCTTAATCCAGGCATCATTCTGATCAACCACCTCTGCACCCACTCCAAAGCCTCCACATCATTCCTATAAAGGGGCAACCATTATATGTTCTGACTGCCGGCCCTATCTATGCCTGTCATTAATTTTATATAGTTCGATCAGTTACTGCTGCACTGTTGCCAAAGACAGTCTCGCAGCTTAATAATTTAAAGAGGAAACAAAGCACAAAGGTCCATTTCTAGAGAGAGAAAATTTGAAAGCAATGAATGGAGCTGAACTTATCGAACGTTGGTTAGGACATCTGTTCTGTTCTGTGACCTGTTCTGATCACCAGAATGTAATGGGGTCTCCAGTGAAGAGCAAAATAAAGTATTAAATGGATTATAACAGGAGCAAGCGGTTATACCTGCCAAGACTCAATAAACAGACTACATTTTAAGGCACCTTGTGATTTTATTAATGTTAGCATGACATCGAGAGATTGTTACATCTTCCTTCCTTCCTTCATTTTGACCAGGAACACTAAACAGAAGGTCAGAGGCGAGAGATTTTCCATAGTCGGACATCCCATTCTGGGTCCAGGTGACTGGAGCATTCAGGCAACCATCACTAGCACTGGGGTATCAGATCTGATTATAATGTTCCTTCTGTGGGATTTTTAAGCAGTGAAAAGCAGAATTTCTTTCTTCGTGAGCCAACAAAAAGAAAAACATGTTTTACAATGTCAGCGAATATTTTTTTAATAATTCTGGTTTTAAGCCTCATGCTATGCAAGGTATTGCAAGCTAATTCTCATATTATTCATTTTTCATGATGTGGGTTTGCTGCTCAGGTCATAATTCATTACCATCAAAGGCTGTTGATAAAGAAAGAAAGAACTTGCATTGATGTAGAACCTTGTAGGATCATAAGAGCATTTCCAAGGGTGCGGCACGGAGGCGCAGCAGTGGAGTTGCTGCTTTACAGCTCCAGAGACCCGGGTTCAATCCTGACTACAGGTGCTGTCTGTACGGAGTTTGTATGTTGTCCCTGTGACCGCGTGGGTTTTCTCCGGGTGCTCCGGGTTCTTCCCACATTCCAAAGACGTGTAGGTTAGTAGGTAAATTAGCTGCTGTAAATTGTCCCTAATGTGTGGGATAGAACTAGTGTCTGGGTGATGGTTGGTTGACACGGTCTCAGTGGGCTGAAGACCTGTCTCCATGCTGGCACTGTGAAGAAGCAATGTGTCAACTGCGTCACTCTGAAAATCAAAAACATTGGTTCCCTTTTGTCTAATCTACGAGTCTCCTTGCCACAAAACTCCAGCAGTTTAGTCAAACATGAATTTCCTTTCACAAAGCCATGTTGACTCAGCTATCCTATTATTCTGTTCAAGGTGTTCCTTTATTACATCTTGCATTACAGTTTACAATGTTTCCCCATTGACGTTAGGCTAACGGGTCTTGGGAGACCTTGAGAGTTGATAAAACTTTTCACACAAATGGAGTATGTTCTGAAGTCAAATCACTTCCTTACATAAGAAGGAGCAACAGTTAATTTGTGCACAATACACTCAGCCGTGGCCTGTATAAGAATTTAGTTGAAGTTTCACTTTCTTCTTTGTCATTTTCTTCTTTAATTAAGTCAAGTCACATGTCAAGTCACGTTTATTTATATAGCACATATAAAAAACAACTCTCGTTGGCCAAAGTGCTTTACATTGGTTATAAGAATAGTATAAACAAACAAAACTACATACATATATACATATAGCCCTCGCTCAGTGGACGTCAGGAAAGGCTTGGGAGTATAGATAAGATTTTAGTCTTGACTTAAAGGAGTCGATGGAGGGGGCAGTTCTGATGGGAAGGGGGATGCTGTTCCACAGTCTAGGTTTTTCAGCGGTGACAGCCATGGCAGCCACGGTGGCGCAGCGGTAGAGTTCGATCCTGACTACGGGTGCTGTCGGTATGGAGTTTGTACCTTCTCCCCGTGATTGCGTTTTTTCCTCCCACACTCCAAAGATGTACAGGTAAATAGGTTAATTGGCCCGGTGTATGTATAAATTGTCCCTAGTGTGTGGAGGATAGTGTTAATGTGCGGGGATCGCTGGTTCCGTGGGTCAAAGAGCCTGTTCCCGCGCTGTGTCTCTAAACTAAACTAAACTACTGAAAAAAAAGACTCAGAGAAACTGTTGCATATTAGGGTTGGCACATGTGAGGTAGGTAGGAAAGGGGATGAGGTCCCATGGAGTGAATACAGGGAGTTAGACAAAACGGTTAAATAGCAGGAACTCAAGGGGAGCAATCTCTGGATTACACCCCGCGCCACGTGGTAGTGAGGGTACGAATGGGAGTATGGCAGGTGAATGTATGCTGTACAGTTGGTGCAGGCGGCAGGGATTCAGGTACTTGGACCATTGGGATCTCTACTGGGGTAAGGGTGACCTTTACAGCAGGGGTGGTTTGTACCTGAACAGGATGTGGACCAATACCCTGGCAGCAGCTTGGGTAGGGCTACTGAGGGAGGGTTAAACCAGAGTGGCAGGAGATCCAACGCAATGTGTTCCCGGTCCCCACCACTCTCTGTGTAAAAAAACATGTCTTGCACAACTCCATTAAACTTTCCCCCTCGCACCTTGTAGCTATGTCTTCTATTTTTGGACTTTCCTCCCATGGGAAAAAGGTTTTGACTGTCTACCCAGCTATGCCTGTCATAATTTTTTATACTTTTATCATCTCAAGATTTGATGGGTTGGAATTTGTTAAGTGTTTAGTTTAGAGATACAGCACAGAAACAGGCCCTTCGGCCCACCTGGTCCACGCCGACCAGCGATCCCCGCTCATTAACACTATCCCACACCCACTAGGGACAATATTTTTTTACATTTACCAAGCTAATTCACCTACAAACCTGTACGTCTTTGGAGTGTGGGAGGAAACCGAAGATCTCGGAGAAAACCTACGCAGGTCACGGGGAGAACGAACAAACTCCGTACAGACAGCACCCGTAGTCAGAATCGAACCCGGGTCTCCGGCGCTGCATTCGCTGTAAGGCAGCAACTCTACCGCTGCGCCACCGTGACTGCCCCAATGTGTGTTCAGGAAAGTTTCCTCAGGCAATGGATAGAATACTGCTGGCAAGAGGCAAAGCTTGGCCAATTCTTGGAAACTTTTCAGGGTATATAAAGAACGGAACCAGTCCACAATTAATGTTCTAAATGACAGTGGTCAGGAGTTTGTGGCCTCACCAACGTCTTGTATAGAAACAGAAAATAGGTGCAGGAGTAGGCCATTCGGCCCTTCGAGCCTGCACCGCCATTCAATATGATCATGGCTGATCATCCAACTCAGTATCCCGTACCTGCCTTCTCTCCATACCCACTGATCCCTTTAGCCACAAGGGCCACATCTAACTCCCTCTTAAATGTAGCCAATGAACTGGCCTCAACCACCCTCTGTGGCAGAGAATTCTAGAGATTCACCACTCTCTGTGAGAAAAATGTTTTCCTCATCACGGTCCTAAAAGGTTTCCCCCTTATCCTTAAACTGTGACCCCTTGTTCTGGACTTCCCCAACATCGGGAACAATCTTCCTGCATCTAGCCTGTCCAACCCCTTAAGAATTTTGTAAGTTTCTATAAGATCCCCCCTCAATCTTCTAAATTCTAGCGAGTACAAACCGAGTCTATCCAGTCTTTCTTCATATGAAAGTCCTGACATCCCAGGAATCAGTCTGGTGAACCTTCTCTGTACTCCCTCTATGGCAAGAATGTCCTTCCTCAGATTAGGAGACCAAAACTGTACACAATACTCCAGGTGTGGTCTCACCAAGACTCTGTACAACTGCAGTAGAACCTCCCTGCTCCTATACTCAAATCCTTTTGCTATGAATGCTAACATACCATTCACCTTCTTCACTGCCTGCTGCACCTGCATGCCTACTTTTAATGACTGGTGTACAATGACACCCAGGTCTCGTTGCATCTCCCCCTTTCCTAATTGGCCACTATTCAGATAATAGTCTACTTTCCTGTTTTTGCCACCAAAGTGGATAACCTCACATTTATCCACATTATACTGCATCTGCCATGCATTTATTTTCCCACTCACCCAGCCTATCCAAGTCACCTTGCAGCCTCCTAGCATCCTCCACACAGCTAACACTGCCCCCCAGCTTCGTGTCATCTGCAAATTTGGAGATGTTGCATTCAATTCCCTCGTCCAAATCATTAATATATATCGTAAATAGCTGGGGTCCCAGCACTGAGCCTTGCGATACCCCACTAGTCACTGCCTGCCATTGTGAAAAGGACCCGTTTACTCCTACTCTTTGCTTCCTGTCTGCCAGCCAGTTCTCTATCCACATCAATACTGAACCCCCAATACCATGTGCTTTATGTTTGTATACTAATCTCTTATGTGGGACATTATACAACTGCATAAGATCTCCCGACTTCTATGCTCAATACTCTGACTGATGAAGGATAATGTACCGAAAGCTCCTTGAGCACCCTATCTATCAGTGATGCCACTTTTAATTAACTACGCACCTGCACTCCTAGATTCCTCTGCTCTTCAGAACCTCCAAGAACGCCACCATTCACTGTGTGGGTCCTGCCCTTGTTAGACTGCCCACAATGCAACACCTCGCACTTCTCTATTAAATTCCATCAAACATTCCTCAGCTCACCTGCCCAACCGATCAAGATCCTTCAGCAATCTTTGACAACCATCTTCAACCGTCCACTTTAGTGTAATCTGCTAATTTGCTAATCATGCTTTGTACATTCTCATCCAAATCATTGATGTAGATGACAAACAGCAATGGGCCCAGGACTGAACCCTGAGGCACACCACCAGTCACAGGCCTCCAGCCTGAATAGCAAGCTTCCAGCATCACCCTCTGCTTCCTTCTGTGAAGCCAATTTTCTATCCATTCAATTATCTCTCCTTGGATCCCATGTCATCCAACCTTTCGGAGCAGCCTACCATGCAGAGCCTTGTCAAATGTGTTCCTCTCAATTTGTGGATCATCTCAAGTTTCATACATCAAAACTGCCAAACTGGGTGCATCAAGGTTTATTCCAGGCAGATCACGGTCTCACAGCAGAATTGACCTGGTTAGAAATTTGTGTTTTTCCCAAAATAAACTTTGTTCGGAATAAAAATATAAACACAATAAAAATTGTGCAGAATCTTTCCGCGTCTATATATTCATATGTGCCAATACTCCGTAGAGTTTGCACCTATCTTTAAACCAAACACCTTTGCCACCCATGCGGCCCCCTGTGGTGATATCCCTTCCCTTGTTTGAGTGAACAACACCAGACTCCAGCGACCTGATTATAAATGACCTTGAACAGGATCTTGTCACCAACAATCAATCATGAGATGGGTCTTTGATTCCTGATGTACCCCTTATTCTTGAACAGTTCTGGATTCCCCCAACATCGAGAACATGTTTCCTGCCTCTAGAGTGTCCAAACCCTTAATAATCTTATATGTTTCAATAAGATATCCTCTCATCCTTCTAAACTCCAGAGTATACAAGCCCAGCCGCTCCATTCTCTCAACATATGTCAGTCCCGCCATCCCGGGAATTAACCTTGTAAACCTACGCTCCGCTCCCTCAATAGCAAGAATGTCCTTACACAAATTAGGGGACCAAAACTGCGCACAGTACTCCAGGTGTGGTCTCACTAGGGCCCTATACAGCTGAAGAAGGACCTCTTTGTTCCTATACTCAACTCCTCTTGTTATGAAGGCCAACATGCCATTCGCTTTCTTCACTGCCTGCTGTATCTGCATGCTTACTTTCATTGACTGATGAACAAGGACCCCCAGATCCCGTTGTACTTCCCTTTTTCCCAACTTGACACCATTTAGATAATAATCTGCCTCCCTGTTTTTGCTACCAAAGTGGATAACCTCACATTTATCCACATTAAACTGCATCTGCCATGCATCTTCCCACTCACCCAACCTGTCCAAGTCACCCTGCATTCTCATTGCATCCTCCTCACAGTTGACACTGCCATTTCATTTTGCATTTCATTATCACTTTGCACATCCTCACGATATCTCAAACAGTTTCAACTCAATAGATTGTTTTCAGGAGGCACTCACCGTGGCTCTCAACTTTCAAACAGCAAGATCGCACAACCATTGAGATAAGTGGCTAAGTAATCAGCTTTAGTATCTTTGGCTGAAGTCATAGCCATCCTATGGCTGTTCTGTTGGATTCTATAGATCAAGCAAGTCAGAAAATACTGTCTATAGCTACAAGAAGCCACACACAAACACGCACACACACTACTCACACATACACGCATATCCTTGTGTGTACAAGAGCATGCACATAAAGACATTAACACATAGTTGCACGGAAACCAATGTATGCATGCATGCACAAATGTATCACATACGCACATTACAAGCACACATATAAAGGCAAACTCAAACACAATTGCACGCATACACACACACACACACATACATAAAGGCAAACTCAAAAGCACATGTGCACGCGTGCATAAAGACTTACACACATTAAGCACAAAACACACAACGACAAATATACACCAATATAAAAATGACAAATATCTTGGTTAAATCAAATAAAAAGCCCACCTTCCCATAGTGATATAGGTCCTGTCCATCAATTCTGATGGGCATCAGCAATGGGCCAGCTGTAACTAGGTGCAGGCTCAGTGGCAGACGTCCCAGCCTGAGATGAGTCACCAGCACAGTGCTGATGGCCAAGGTCAATGCCCCACTGAGCAGGAGGCTCTGGCAGAATCCCATGCTTGGGAATAGCTGAATTACGGGTCAACAGATCTCAGCAGAAGATACTCGCTATGTGTTTAAATCTTGGCCACACTCGACAGGAAAGGATCAATAAGGTGGGAGTTGCTGGTCAGCCCAACATTTATTGGCCTTTTCTGCTTCCCCTTTCGAAGGTGGTGTGGAGCTATCTTCTTGGACAGCTGCAGGTGACTGGCAAAAGATCCTGACGAAAGGTTTACAGACGGAGAACGTATGCGCTGGAATACCTGTCCTTAAAGAATAGTGGATACAGATTCAATTCTAACATGCGAAAGAGATTTGTTGCAGAGCTGTATATGAAAGTGGGATGTTTCAAAGCCATCAAAATCTTTTAACTCATACAGCTGCTGACTCAAAATGCCAAGAGACGCAGGTTCGATCCCGACCTCGGGTACTGTTTATATGGAGTTTGCACGTTCTGCCAGTGACCGCCGGGTACTCTGGTGTCCTAAAGACACGAGGGTTCATAGGTTAATTGTCATCTGTAGATTGTTCCTTAGTGTGTAGGCAGTGGATGAGAAAGTGGGCTGAATATAGAACTAGTGTGAACAGGTGATCGTTGGTCGGCCTGAACTCGGTGGGCTGATGGGCACGATTCCATGCTGTATCTTTCAATCAACCAAAACAGTTCCTTGGCTGAAGGTTCTTTGCCCTAACCCCCAATGCACCAACCTACCTCCCTGCTCCTGCACGGTGTCTTAACCAAATGAGCTCAGACATGTCCAAGAACAAGCTGTTCTATTGCAGCAAGCAACTACGCCAAGACTAATCCTGTTCTCCCTTGACATTCACTGACAAGTTCATTCCAACAATATTGACAGTGAATTGACTTCCTTGGTCCAACTGGCAGGTTGCTGTGGAAAATGCGAGAGGGACCCAGTCTTGTTGATCCGCCACATTTTCCTCATGTTTTGTGTAATTACTAAACACAAAACAATTTCTCGTTCCCTCTCTTGGGATAAGGTCCCCAGTGAAGCTGACCTCAGGCAAGTTTACTGCTGTCAGTGGTAGCAGAATAAAGTCTCTCGGTCTCAATATACACCTAATGAGCACCGCTTATTAATAAATAAATAGATGAATAATAAATAGCTCTCCGATGAGACTAATGCTGTTGAAAGTTGTTCCATTTGCCTCACGATACTTACTGGCCCAAGTGGTTGATAATAATAATAATAATTACTTATCTTGCAAATAAATGTTTAATCCTGATTCTTTCCGCTCCTTCATGCACTCATTTCCCATCCACGCTTCTCTCATTTCACTTTTATGCCCCCTTTTTCACCTTGCCCCTGTCCCCTTCCACCCACATCCATCCCTGGGGATTTACATTTCACTCTCGTCGTCTCTCCGTATCTGACACCTTTTGTCTCCTTTTCACTTCTAGACTTTATCAAATTCTACCCATCTGCCAACCCCCCCCTCCCCCTCACCTGTATCCATCTATCACTGAAGAAGAGTCTCGAACCGAAACATCACCCATTCCTTCTCTCCAGAGGTGCTGGCTGTCCCGCTGAGTTACTCCAGCTTTTTGCGTCTATCTTCTATTACTTGCCAGGAATTGTCCTGTCCCCACATAAATTTGTTACAGTAATTATTAATTCATTGATTTTTTTAAATTTATTTTAGTTATCTGTGCGTGTTGTATTTACAGGCCTATAAAGCTGCTGCGACTAAGCATTTCATTGTTCCATTTCCATACAAATGACACTTAAAGGATCTGTCCCACTTTTACGATCTTTCACAACCTTTTTTACTCGTGGACATTTTTCATCAGGCTAGAAAAAACCTACTTGATGCCACGAGTACCTACGACTAGCATCACGGCCTGCTACAACCCACCTACGACCTCGTGATGACCATGCTGCGAGTATGAGTCAAGGGCAAACTCTGTAGAAGTTGTGAATTAGGTTGTGAAAGTGGGACAGGCGCTTAAGCACTCTTGACTCGCTTCAGAATTGGATTATTTGTTTTTAGTTAACGTAGATTAGTGACAATTATTGACCCGGAGAAAAATGCAACTGAGTCTGAAGGAGGTCTGGACCCGAAGAGTCACCCATTCCTTTTCTCCAGAGATGCTGCCTGACCTGATGAGTTACTCCAGCATTTTGTGCAGCATATCTTCAGCATGAACCAGCATATGCAGTTCCTTCCTGCAAAGGAAATGCAACTTCTCTGCTCTCCTTTGACTAAGATTGTGCACCCAATCATGGTTCTGTGTGAATGGTGGGACTGGGGAAATGGTGGTAAGGGAGATTCATTCTGTAGTTTATCAATGTTGTACATATTCTGAGAAAGTATACAGTGAGAAGACAGCCTCCCTTTACATTTTATCTCTCGGGTAACTCCACCACCAAGTGAGTGGACAATGATAAGAAAACGATCCTCGACAAATATTTCATGTTGTGAGTTTCTTGTAGAAGTGGGTATTGGGCACGAAGAGGGATGCTTAGTCAGGAGGTCATAGAGGTGAACGGCACAGAACCCTGCCCTTCGGCACATCTCTCCCATAGGAAGCCTATCCACTCTGAAGATAGACACAATGTGCTGGAGTAACTCAGTGGGTCAGGCAGTATCTCTGCAGAAAAAGGACAGGTAAGGTTTTGGGTCGGAACCCTTCTGAAGAAGGGTTACCACCCAAAATGTCACCATTCCTTTTCTCCAGAGATGTTACCTGAGCCGCTGAGTTACTCCAGCACTTTGTGTCTATCTTTGGTATAAACAGCATCTGCAGTTCTTTGTGTCTACATTTTGCCCTATCCATTCTGATCCTATTTGTCTATACTAGGTTTGTATTCCTCCACTACTCAAAGCCCGATCCAAATGACATTTTAACATTGTAATTTAGTTTAGTTTAGTTTAGTTATACAACATAAAAACAGGCCATTGGACCCATTGAGTTCACCAGTTCTATCTTATTCCATTTTCTCATCCACTCCTTTCTTGTAATTTGCAGAGGGCCAGTTGACCTACAAACACACATGTCTTTGGGATGTGAGAGGAAACCCACGTGGTCACAGGAAGAACGTGCAAACTCCACACAGACGGCACTCGAGGTCAGTATCGAACCTGGGTCTCTGGTTCTGTGAGGTAGCAGCTCGACCAGCTGCGCCACTGTGCCACCCAGAGTCAGCAGCAGTGATTTATATATGTCTCCCCCACTTCCTTTGGTCACGTGTTCCATATAACCATCACCATCAGTATGTGCAACATTACAATGATAAGGGATTCTATTCTCTGTTCATTCTCCAAATTCCGTGCGTATTGGGAAGTGGGTAAGAAAGATGGAAAGAGATCTTGTTTTGGCTTGTCAGCACTGATCTAGCTGTTAACCCTAGCTGTGACCGTGTGGCATTCCTCTGGGTGCTCCAGTTTTCTCCCATATTACAAAGTTGTGTGGGTTTGCAGGTTAATTGGTCTCCGTAAATTACCCCCAGGGTGTTGGGAATGGATACAAAAGTGAGATAACATAGAACAGGTGTGAACAGCTGATCAATGGGCGGCATGGGCTTGGTGGGCTGAACAGCCTGTTTCCCTGCTCTCTTTTTAAACGAAGGAGAAGGAGGAACATGAGGACCAAAGGCAGAAGGAGAAAGGAACCTGCTCCCTTCCTCCCTTCCTCCCTTCCTCCCTCCCTTCCTCCCTTCCTCCCTTCCTCCCTTCCTCCCTTCCTCCTTCCTTTCCTTCCTTCCTTCCTTCTTTCTTTCTCTCTTCCAATCAATCGATCAATCAATCAATGGATCCATCGATCAACCAATCAATCAATCCTCATAATTGTATTCATTGCTATAGTTTTCTCTAACAGTTCATTCCCTGTACAGTCTATAGACTACAACTGTGAAGGGTCAACAACTCATTTCTGTAAGCAGCCTGCAAGATTCAGTGTTGATAGACACATCAACTCAGTTGTAACTCGGCGAGTCAGCAGCATATCTGGAGATTGAGCAGCTTGCAAGACTCAGTGTTGAATTCTCCAACTCCTTCCTCCTGTTTGCCTCGGATCTGGACATTAATGCCTCTCATTCCTCACCCCAACTTTCATACCTTTGCATATTGCCCGCTCACCGTAGCCCAGTCAGTTAGACTGTACAACATCACTCAGACTTCACTACATTAATGATACATCACAGGGGATAAAACATCCATCGAATGGCTCTTTTTCCCAGCATTCTCCCCCCTCATATAATCGTGAGTATAGAAGTTGGGAGGTCACGTTGCATTTGTATAAGACGTTGGCTAGCTAGCCCACATTTAGAGTATTGTGTTCAGTTCTGGGCACCATGTTATAGAAAAGATGTCTTGCTAGAAAGGGCACAAAGAAGATTTACAAGGATGTTGCCGGGGCTAGAGGGTCTGAGCTATAGGGAGAGGCTGAGTAGGCTGGGACTCTATTAGCTTAGTTTAGTTTAGACATACAGCGTGGAAACAGGTCCTTCGGCTCACGGAATCCGTACCGACCAGTGATCCCCGCACATTAACATTCCCCTACACACACCAGGGACCATGACAATTAACCTACAAACCTGTACGTCTTTGGTGTGTGGGAGGAAACCAGAGATCTCGGAGAAAACCCACGTGGTCACGGAGAGAATGTGCAAACTCCGTACAGACAGCACCCGTAGTCTGGATCGAACCCGGGTCTCCGGTGCTGCAATTGTTGTGAGGCAGCAACTCTACCGCTGCGCCACCGTGCCGCCCACTATTCCTCGGAGTGCAGGAGGGGTGAACTTATAGAAGTGTACAAAATTTTGAGAGGAATAGATCGGGTAAATACACAGAGTCTCTTGTCCAAAGTTGGTGAATCGAGGACTGGAGGACATAGGTTTAAAGGTGAAGGGGAAAAGATTTAAGAGGAATCTATGGGGTAACTTATTCACATAAATGGTGGTGGGTGTATGGAACAAGCTGCCAGAGGAGGTAGTTGAGGCAGGGACTAACCCAACATTTAACAAACAGTTCAACAGGTACATGGATAGGACAGGTTTGGAGGGATATGGACCAAAAGCGGGCATGTGGGACTAGTGTAGCTGGGACATGTTGGGCTGAAGGGCCTAGTTCCACACTGTGTCACTCTATGACTCTAACCAGTCTGAAGAAGGGTCTCAACCTGAAATGTCACCTGCCCATTCCCTCCACAGATACTGCCTGACCTGCTGATTTCCTCTTGCACTTTTTACAGTGTTTTGCTCAAGTTTCCTGCATCTGCAATTCCTTGCATCCCTATCATTTCACCCTATCACAGGCATTTCCTTTGTTCACCCATTTGTCTCCCCAGATGCTACTTGACCAGCTCAGTTCTTCCAGCATTTCGGCACATTTATATTGTGACTCTTGATCACCAGAGATGTCTATTAATTTCCCCATGGATTAGTCGATCAAACCCATTATATAGAATTTTAACCCGTGATATATAATATGTTTTTCGCAAAAAACAGCCAAACACCAAAAATGATATACAAGGAACTGCAGATGCTGGTTTACAAAAAAAGACACAAAATACTGGAGTAACTCAGCATGTTAGGCAACATCTCTCGAGAACATGGATGGGCATTGGTTTGAGTCGGAACCCTTTTTCATACATGATATGACCAAATAATTTTTTTTTTCCTTTCTTAGTATGGATTACCAGAGTAGTGTTGGTGGAATAATTTATCCACTTCGATCCTGATTTCAAAATGGCGATGTTAAGGAGAGATAAGTCGATAACATTGATTCTTTTCCTACTTAGTTACCTTAAGTGAACCATTTTAGCCAAAATTGTTGGGCTGCTTCAGCTATTTTAATCAACGCAAGTGGCATTTTTAAAAGCGAGACACCTTTACCGCGGTGATATTTGACTAATTGATTTATTGTCAGTCGGTGTGAGTAATGGTAGCGGGAGCCAGAATCTATGACTGATCACAGTCCCGATCCAAAAGCTTGAAGCAAATCAGCTTTTCTTTCTCTTTACGCAAGCTAACATATCACATTTGAAACAAGTGCTCTCCAGCCGGTAATGTTAAAGAGTAATGTGGCACATATATCTTGTGGAGAGCATTAAATCCGCTATTCTCAGAGAATATTGGTAGATTTGCTTCTCTGATAACTCTTTGTTCTGCCTCATGACCCCTCGTTGGAGCTGAACCCTGGTTCACCGCTGATTTCTGAGGGATTAATAGGTGTTGCTGAACACAGAGTAACAGTGGGCACAAGAGACTGCAGATGCTGGAATCCATAGCAGGAAATGCATGAGGAAGTCAGCAAGTCAGGGAGCATCTGCGTGAGGGAGGGAGGTGGACAGCTACATTTTAGATGGTTTAGATGCTGCCAGGCCCATTGAGTTTAATTAGTTCAGTTTAGATTTAGTTTATAGATACAGCACAGAAACAGCCCCTTCGGCCCACCAATTCCGTGCCAACCAGCGATCCCCATGCACTAACACTATCCTACACACTAGGTACAATTTGCCATTTTACAGAACCCAATTAACGTACAAACCTGTACGTCTTTGGAGTGTGGGAGGAAACCAGTGCACCCGGAGAAAAGCCATGCAGGTCACGGGGAGAACGTACAAACTCGGTGCAGACAGCACCCGTAGTCAGGATCGAACCCTGGTTTCTGGCGCTGTAAGGCAGCAACTTCACTGCTCTGCCTCCATGCTGCCACTAATTATTTCAGCTGTACTCATTTTACTTTACAGCATTTACTTGTGCTTTCAGATCATCAACTCACAACATAACTCTTCCGTACCACATCATCTGGGTAGGGATCATCTAAAGGGTAACAATTGGTATCTTGAAGGAGAGGCAGCCTGGGGAATGTCCATTCATCATCATAATCCAGAGGCCATCACAGCAGAGAGATGGATGACCTTTGTGGATTCCATTGCCTCGGGACACACCTGAAGAGCATAGAGTCATAGTCATAGAGTGATACAGTGTGGAAACAGGCCCTTCGGCCCAACTTGCCCATACCGGCCAACATGTCCCAGCTACTCTAGTCCAACTTGCCTGCGTTTGGCCCATATCACCTGTCCTATCCATGTACCTGTCTAACTGTTTCTTAAACGTTGGGATAGTCCCAGCCTCAATTACCTCCTCTGGCAGCTTGTTCCATGCAACTACCACCCTTTGTGTAAAAAAGTTACCCCTCAGATTCCTATTAAATCATTTCCCCTTCACATTGAATCCTCTGGTCCTCGACTTCCCTACCACAGGCAAGAGATTCTGTGCATCTACCCAATTTATTCCTCTCATGATTTTATACACCTCTATAAGATCACCCCGCTTCCTCCTGCGCTCCAAGGAATAGAGACCCAGCCTGCTCAACCTCTCCCTATAGCTCAGACCCTCTAGTCTTGGCAACATTCTCGTAAATCTTTGAACCCTTTCAAGCTTGACAATATCTTTCCTATAACATGGTGCCCAGAACTGAACACAATACTCTAAATGCGGTCTTATGCAACTGCAGCATGACCTCCCAACCTCTATACTCAATTCTCTGACTGATGAAGGCCAATGTGCTGAAAGCATTTTTGACCACCTTATCTCCTTGCGACTCGACCTTCAAGGAACCATACACCTGCACTCCTAGATCCCTACGCTCTACAACGCTCCTCATCGGCCCAACTCACCCATGCCGACCAAGGTGTCTACTTGACCAAATCCCATTTGCCTGTGTTTGACCCATATTCCTCTAAACCTTTATTATCCACGTGCCTATCTGAATGCTTTATTTTGGAGAGAGATATAGCATGGAACCAGGCCCTTCGGCCTGCCAAGTCCACGCAAACCTTCGACCACCTGATCACACCAGTTCCATGTTATCCCACTTCCTCATCCAATCCCTGCACATTCCAGGCAATTTTAGAGAGGCCAATTAACTTACATTTAACATACCCGCCATCCTCCAAGGTTGCGCTTATCCAAGCCCCTCATGATTTCATATATCTTGCTAAGGTCTCAGCCTCTCAACGTTCTAGGCAAAATACCCTCGTCTATCCAGTCTCCTTTTCAATCTGTAAGTTCCAATTCAGGAGAATATATCCCAAGTTGAAAAATATTCCAAGGCATTGGAAAATACACAAAGGACGTTTAAACAAAACGGTATCAGGATAATGTCTGGGTGAGTACCTCCTCCAACCTCATCTGCCGTATCCGCTGTTCCAGGTGTGGACCCCTATATATCGGCGAGACCATGCGCAGACTCAGCGATCGTTTCGCTGAACACCTTCGCTCAGTCCGCCTTGGCCTACGTGATTTCCCGGTTGCCAAACTCGTTCCCATTCCTATACTGAACTTTCTGTCCTGGGCCTCCTCCGCTGTCAGGGTGAGGTCAAACGCAAATTGGAGGAGCAGCATCTCATAGTTTGTTTGGGCAGTTTACTACCCAGCGATATGAATATTGATTTCTCTATCTTCAAGTAACTCTCGTTTTCCCTCTCCCACCCTTCCCCCACCCTAGTTATCCTACTAGTTTCACTGTCGTCCTCCTTGGTTTCACCGTTTGTATCCACTCGTTATCACCTTCTCCACACCCAACAATGGACCATTGTGGGCTCCACTTTTCCTTGATCATAGTTGCTGGCTTCGATTTGTGCTTTTCATACCCTTCATCCATATGTTCTTTGTATGTTTTCATACCTCTAGATTCCTTCTCCTCTAACTCTCAATCTGAAGAAGGGTCTCTGCCCAAAACGTCACCTATTCCTTCTGTCCATCGATGCTGCCTGACCTGCAGAGTCACTCCAGCATTTTGTGTCAATCTTCGGCATCGGGATAAGGGTCTTTGTGTGAGTAGCCCTGAAAATTTTGCGCTGTGAGTCGGCTGCCCTGCCAGCAGCATGTTCGTTATATCGACATTTGTTTGTTATTTTTGGTGTGTCTAAGTGTTAGTTTGGGTGTCTCTTGGTGTGTCTTGTGTGGGGGTTGATGGGGAGGGGAAAGGGGAGAACCGCTTTTGGTTGCCTTCTCGACGGAGAGTGTGGACTTTTCCATTGCGGATCAGGCAAACCCTTGCTGGGGGTCGCCAGACAGGAGTGCTCCGATCGCTGGCCTGGTGACTTTGGCATCATGGGGCTGTGGTCTTGCGGAGCATCTAGCCGCGGGCGTGGTGTGGACATACCATCCGGAGTCTGGGATCCCTTGCTGGGGATCGCCAGAGAAGAGCTGCGACCACCGGCCTGCGGCCTATAAAATCCTGAAGCTGCGGTCTCTGGTAGGAAAGTGCCGATTCGGGACCTCCAAGCCGCGGAGTGCGATCGACCGTCCCGACGTCGGAGTTTAGATCATCGTGACGATAGGGCCTGTACATCCAGCCATCCATAGCGGCGACTAAGGAGGGTTCATGGCGCCGACCACGGGTGAACAGAGGAGGCGGACTGACTGAACTTTGTGCCTTCCACCACAGTGAAGAATGCTGAGGTGGATGTTTGTGTTAAATTCTATTGTGTATTGTGTGGTTTTTTTTTAGTGTATCGCTGCTGGCAAATTCATTTCACTGCACTTTCGGGTGCATGTGACGAATAAAATTGACTTTGACTTTGAACTTTTTTTACCAGTGACAGGTTCATGCGAGAAGTACTATGAAGGGTTTTGATGGAGCAGATAAGAAGAACGGTAGCACAGTGGGGCAGCAGGTAGACCTGCTGACTTACAGCACCAGAGACCCCCATTCAATCCTGACCTCTGGGATGAGTTTGCATGTTCTGCCTCTGACATCGTGTGTTTCTTCTGGGTGCTCAGGTTTCCTCCCACATCCCAAATGTACCAGTTTGTAGATTAATTAGCCTCTGTAAATTGGCCCTAGTGTGTAAGCAAATGGATGCAAAGGTGGCATTACATAGAACTAGTATGAACAGGTGAACGATGGTCGACGTGGACTCAGTGGGCTGTTTCAATGCTGTATCTCTAAACAAAAAACAGTTTCCACTGAAAGAAGACTGTCACAAAAGGATGAACATTTAAAATCATTGGCATAATGTAATGAGGGGAATGTGTACTCATTTTGGCAGTGATCTGAAATCACTATCTGGGAAAGGGTTGGAACTGAGTTCAACAGTAAATGCCCAACATGGAACTAGGACAAATACTTAAAAGATATATATTTGTTAGGACTGTGGGGTGAAAGTAGGAAGCAGGACCAATTAAGTCATTTTTCCAAAGTATCACAAAATAACTTTTCTTTGTTTATAATGTGATTCAAGGTCTAATTTTGTGCTTGATCAGCATTAATCTGCATCAGATATCAGGGGCAGCACAATGGTAGTGCTGCTGCCTCACCATGCCAGAGACCCAGGTTCGATTCCGACCTCGGCTGCTGTCTGTGTGGATCCTTCCCTGTGACTGAGTGGGTTTCTTCTGGGTTCTCAGCTTTCCTCCCACATCGCAAAGATGTGTAGGAAGGAACTGCGGATGCTGGTTTAAATCGAAGGTAGACACAAAATGCTGGAGTAACTCAGCGGGACAGGCAGCATCTCTGGAGAGAAGGAATGGGTGACGTTTTGGGTCGAGACCCTTCTTCAGACTGATGTCAGGGGAGTGGGCGGGACAAAGAACTAGTGTGAATGGGTCAGCATAGACTCGGTGGGCCGAAGGGCCTGTTTGAATCTTGCAGTTAGTCAATCAATTCCAAGGCTATGTTGTGACATACAGTGAATATCCGACTTGTTTGGACTTTGAAGAATGGCTCCGACACGAATCATCACCCATCCTTTCTTTCCAGAGATGCTACCTGAATCGCTGAGTTACTCCAGCACTTTGTGTCTATTTTCAGTATAAACCGGCATCTGCAGTTCCTTCCTACACACGTGTTTAACTAGGTTGAGTTTAGCGTTCACTTATAGTATGCATAAATAAATTACGGAGACAGAGAGCTGAGGAGAAATGGAGACTTTAATGATGGAACCGAGTCAAACTTAAAATAAAAATAAAGATTTGTTTGAGAAATGATGCACTAAATGTCCAGAGGTTGTTTAGAATTTCTCAGGCAATGAACAGTTGCTCAGCAGATGCTTTTTCACAAATCGCTTCCATTAACATTGATCAATAAGTATCAAGCAAATTTGGAGCTTTGTGTACACATACATGTTCATAAAGAAGATGAGCATTCTGTCTTCACTAATGCCCAACACACTTAGTCTAATTGTGTAGGAAAGAACTGTAGATGCTGGTTTAAATTGAAGGTAGACACAAAATGCTGGCGTTACTCAGCGGGACAGGCAGCGTCTCAGGAGAGAAAGAATGTATGACCTTTCGAGTCGAGACCCTTCTTCAGACTGAAGAAGCCTATAATCTGAAGAAGAGTCTCGACCCCGAAACGTCACCCATTCCTTCTCTCCAGAAATGCTGCCTGTCCCTCTGACCTGAGTTACTCCAGCATTTATTGGCTACACTTAGTCTAATTTCTACATCTAAAGAAATTCTCTGTGCACCAGTTTCCCTACATACATGAACTCATTCCTGACCTGTAATACTTTCAAAAGATATGAGCTGCCAAAGGAAAAAAAATCACAACAGACGACAACTTTTATGCTGAATATTTCATCATGAGAGAGAATTTTTAATTTCTCTTTTTAATGTTTGCCCAAAGCCAGGATACACTTAATCCCCAAGCACCGGAGTACAATCCCATCTCCTGGACTTTCCGTCACCATACATCATTCATATTCACTGCATTCCTTGGAGGAGAAATGCTGTTGATGTATTAGTGAGGGAGAGCAATGCTGAAATTAACTGTCTGAAAAGTACACGTATAGTTTAGAGATACAGTGCAGATATAGGCCCTTTGACCCATCAAGTCCTCACCGATCAGCGATCCTCATACACTAAACCTATCCTACACACTGGGGACAATTTGCAGTTTTACTGAAGCCAATTAAGCTGTAGATCGTTGGAGGGTGGGAGGAAACCGGAGCACCCAGAGAAAACCCACATGGTCACGGGGTGAACGTACAAACTCCGTACAGACATCACCTGTAGTCAGGATTCAAGTTCAAGTTCAAGTGAGTTTATTGTCATGTGTCCCTGTATAGGACAATGAAATTCTTGCTTTGCTTAAGCACACAGAAAATAGTAGGCATTTACTACAAATGGGATTGACTGGGTCTTTGGCGCTGCCAGGCAGCAACTCTACCTCTGTGCCATCTTTGTCCTATAATGGATCCCGTTATGAATGGAAGTTTAACTGGTGTATTTTGTTTCTGCTTCTGCAGACAACCAAAGAGTCAGCGTTACTTGAACCATCTTTCACCTTCGGAGATGTCAGCACCTCCAATGTTTCACAAAGAGAACGTATATCATAGTCTCTCCTTCTGAACCTGATTCCATGCCTTGCGATGATTGTGTAAGCAGCTCAACATCAGAGCCAAGTATATATGAGCAAGCATATTGTATATTGTATGAATTTGGGAATTGGATAAGGCAGGCTTATGCAACGTGGTGGGGCCAGCAGTGACGGGGGGGGCAATTGTATCCATTTCTAGGCAGGTCATTCCAGACACAGACAATCTTCTGAGTGAAACGGTTGCCCCTAAGGTCCATCTTAAATCTCTCCCTCACCATAAAACCTGTGCCCTCTAGTTTTAGAATCCTCTGCCCTAGGAAAAAGACTAAGCCCCTCGAGATCTTGTACACCAAGAGTGCAGAGAAGGTTTAAGAGCACGTCGCCAGGTCTCAAGGGCCTGAACTATATGGAGAGATTGGGAAAGCTAAGACTTTATTCCTTTCAGCGCAGGAGGCTAAGGATATCTCTTATAGAGGTGTTTAAGATCATGAGGGGAATAGATAGGGTGAATGCACGGGATCTTTTACCCAGAGAAGGGAAATCAAAAATCAGAGGAGATAGGTTTAAAGTGAGAGAGGTAAGATTTAATAGGCACCTGAGGGGCAACTTTGTCACGTGGGTCCATGGAATGAGCTGTTGGAAGAGGTAGTTGAGGCAGGTACTATACTGACACTTAAAGGACATTTGGACAGGTGCATGGTTAGGAAAGATTAAGAGGGATATGGGTCAAATATGGGCAGGTGGGACTAATGTAGATGAGACATCTTGGTTGGCATGGGCATGCCGTATGACTCTGGCTCAACAAGGTTACCCCTCAGCCAAGTAGGGAATGGATGCAAAAGTGCGTTAACATAGAACTCGTGTGAACGGACGATCGATGGTCGGCGTGGACCCGGTGGACTGATGTTTGCATGCTGTATCTTTGAGCTAAACTAAAGCTACAGTCTCTCTTCAATATATGTAACCAATAAAATTGGGGGAAATAAAGATATAGATTGACAAATATAGTGTTATATCTATTTACATATACATTTAACACCTGATCTACCATCTACCTCGTTGGAGACCTTTGGAAGATCTTTAATCGGACTTGATTGGACCTTATCTTGCAATATATGTTATTACCTTTTCCTGTATCTGTACACTGTGGACTTCTTGATTGTAATCATGTGTAGCCTTTTTGTTGAATGGATAGAACGCAACAAAAAAAGCATTTCACAGTACCTGGGTACATGTGACAAACAATAAACTAAGCCGAAACGAAATATCAATACAAACTCACTTGCGGCTTCAACTTTCTACTACAGTCGGGAGGACTCTTCATAGGGAGACCAAGCAGAAGCAATCCGATTCATAATATTACTATGCATAAGACCCCATGTCTCCAGAGTTATAGTTTTCCACAAATACTTCACTTTTTAGTTCAGTTCAGTTTAGTTTATTGTCACGTGTACCGAGGTACAGTGAGAAGCTTTTGTTGCTTGTTATACAGTCATCAGAAAGACTATACATGATTCCAATCGAGCCATTTACAGTGTATAGATACATGATAAGGGAATAACGTCTGGTGCAAGGTAAAGCCAGCAAAGTCCGCTCAAGGATAGTCTGAGGGTCACCAATGAAACAGATAGTCGTTCAGATAGTAGATAGTTTGTTGCTGATATAATAAAAGTGTAGATCTTAACCCCATAGGAAGGGAACTAAAATGGTGTAGTTACTTTATTATTCTTTTGTGAGCAAAACACAAAGTTCTGGAGGAACTCAGCAGATCAGGAAGCATCTGGGGAGGGAATGGACAGGCGACATTTTGGGTCAGGACCCTTCTCCAGACCTCTCTCTTTATCCTTTTGTGAGTTGATTCACAAGTAGAGCTCCGATGTGAAACCGCTGCATTTTACTGAAATGTTCTCTCTTGAATAATGCACTGGGCAAAGGCATTACAATACATTGTCTGAGTGAATCCCTTTGATGAGAGGTTAAAGCTGTGAACTTGCAGTTGTTCAAATCCCTCACTGCTGTGTTGAACATGGCCATGCTCAGCACAGTCATTAGTGTTGAATGAGCAGATCTAATGATGTTCATCCAAAATTAATCCCAGGGATCCTTGCTGAGGAGAAACATCAGCTTGGCGGTAACCAAATGAAACTTCTTCATTTTAGTCTGGAACCTGTTTCAATTGTATCAATGGAACGCAGAACAGTACAAAAGATAGACACATAGTTCTGGAGTAACTCAACAGGACAGGCAGCATCTCTGGAGAGAAGGATAGTGTGTTGTTTCAGTCCGAGACCTTTCTTCAGACTCAACATGAAATGTCACCTATACGGATCCATAAAGGTAAGGGGGAAATCTTTTAGGACCGAGATGAGAAAAACATTTTTCACACAGAGAGTGGTGAATCTGTGGAATTCTCTGCCACAGAAGGTAGTTGAGGCCAGTTCATTGGCTATATTTAAGAGGGAGTTAGATGTGGCCCTTGTGGCTAAAGGGATCAGGGGGTATGGAGAGAAGGCAGGTACAGGATACTGAGTTGGATGATCAGCCATGATCATATTGAATGACGGTGCAGGCTCAAAGGGCCGAATGGCCTACTCCTGCACATGTTTCTATGTTTCTCTCCAGAGATGCTGCCTGTCCCGCTGAGTTACTCCAGCATTTTATGTCTGTTTTCGGTGCAAACCAGCATCTTCAGTTCCTTCCTGCACAGAACAGTACAGGGCAGGAACAGGCCCTTCGGCCCACAATGTCTGTGCTGAACAAGTTAAACAAGACCCCCTCAGTGTGAACATGATTCTTATCTCTTAATTCCCTGAGTATTCATGTACTTAATCAAAAGCCCCTTAAATGCCACTGTCATTTCTACCCCCACATGGTACATTCCAGGCACTGTGTAAAAAACAGCCTGCCCCGCACAACTCTTTTAAAGTTTGTCCCTCTCACTGGAGCAACTCGCTGGGCTAGGTAGCACCTGTGGATAGAAGGAATTTAGAATCTGAAGAAGGGTCCCAACCGAATATCATCTGTTCATTCCCTGTGCTGATGCTGTCTGAACTGTAACAGCCAATTGCACTTTATCTGCTTATTTATGTGTACAGTATATTGAACTGAACTGTTCTGTATTTCTGCTTACAATATTCTGTTGTGCTGCAGCAAGCAAGAATTTCATTGTCATATCTGGGACACATGACAATAAACTCTCTTGACTTGACTTCACTTGACCCACTGAGTTATTCCAGTACTGTGTGTGAGGTTTACTTTAAAGATTTTATGTTAATCTATTCAAAAGGGATCACATCTTGGAGTCTTACATTTGAGGGCAATAATCTGATGATTTTTTTGCAATAGATAACAGAGTTCAAGTAAGCTGTGACAAGTGGTGAGGGAAGTAGCTATTTAACATTCGATCAAGAAATAAAATGACAATTAAATTGGAGAAAATTAGAAACTTTTTCACAGGGGACGCCTTCTAGTGAACCTTTCTCACTAGAAGGCATAGCGTTCATAATTTCATAAATTCATGAATTCTAAGAGCAGAATTAGGCCATTCGGCCCATCTATTCTGCCCATTCGGCCCATCTTTCCTTCTCATCCCCATTCTTCAGTCTTCTCCCTTGATAGATTCTTGACTGGTATGAGTGTCAGGGGTTATGGGGAGAAGGCAGGAAAATGGGATTGAGAGGGAAAGATAGAACAGCCATGATCGAATGACAGAGTAGACTTGAAGGGCCGAACGGCCTAATCCTACTTCTATAACTTATGAACATGAGTATGTAACATCCTTGGGCAGCGAAGAATAAGCACTGAATGTATCTCTGCTGTGCATTGCCCGGAGTCCACAGGAAGAAAATAGATAAAAGTTGTATCAGATTTTATCTCAAGGACAATTTTTCATCCATTTTTAGTTCTAGTTGAAGTGCGAACATTGACGATGAACTGGACACTGATAGAATTGAAACCTCTTGTGAGTTAGCATCCTTAGACAAGAGAAGAAGATAGGAAGTTAAATATAAAAGGAAAACTATATCAGCAGCTTTCAATGTTTTCATTAATATGGAAGATAAAAAGAACAGTTCATAAAGACATACTCACACAGTCAAAACACACAGCATGGCTGGCCCCAAAAGAGAGACTGAATTGACAGTGATGTTCACTGGCACATGTCCCTGTTCCAGGAGGACTGTATAACATTTGGCAAAGAGGACACATTTAAGAAAGGCAGCCAGCTGTTACCCTGAACGCAGAGCCATTGTGCGCGTGAGAGGAGTATGTGCTCATAACGAAAACACGTGCATTGATTCAGCCCAGGACATTCCAAAGTACTTTTAAATTATGCAAATTGGCTGTTGAGTTTTTGGAGACTCCAGATATCCAGGACAATTGGTCCTGACACCTGTACTCACTCAGGTTTACACAAATCCCGGAATGTTACGAGATTAACTGGTCAAGGGCGGTAGAGTTGCTGCCTTACAGCACCAGAGACCCAGGTTCGATCCTGACTATGGGTACTTGTTTGTACGGGTTTTGTACATTCTCCCCATGTCCACGTGGGTTTTCTCCGGGTTCTCCGGTTTCCTCCCACACTCCAAAGACATATAGGTTTGTAGGCTAATTGGCTCTGGTAAAATTGTGAATGGTCCCTTGTTTATAGGATGGTGCTATTGTACTGGGTGATTGCTGGTTGGCATGAACTCAGTGGGCTGAAGGGTCTGTTTCCACGCTGTATCTCTAAACTAAACTAAACTAATGCAAGAATCCATTGACTTCACCAGACTTTATTTTGGCCCCATCTCTTTGCTTATCCCACTATGAGGACATCACTACACTACACATTGATGGTCATAGCTGTCATTAAACTATATGGTAAATGTTGATTCCAGAGAGGAGCTTCCTCTTTCAAAAGCGGTTTCATGGCTGCCGTTAATTTGTGTAAATTCTGCTGTTTTTTTTTGAAGATTTATCATATGATGGACTTAAATAAAGAAGATGACTTATTCAAGTCATCTCATCAACTCATCAAGGGCGGCACAGTGGCACAGCTGATAGAGCTAGTGCCTCGCAGCACCTGGGTCCCGGGTTTGATTCCAATCTCAGGTGCTGTCTATTTGGAGTTTGCACGTTCACCCTGTGAGCATATGGGCTTCCACCGGGTGCTCCGGTTTCTTAACCACATCCCAAAAATGTGCGGTTTTGCAAGTGCATTGACCTCTGTAAATCGCCCCTAGTGTGTAGGGAGTGGATGCAAAAATGGGAAAACATAGAACTAGTGTGAATGGGTGATCGATGGTTGGTGTGGACTTGGTGGGCTGAAGGGGCTGTTTCCAATGCTGTATCTTTCAATCGATCAATGAAACTTTTGTATGAATGATACCAGTTTCCTTACAAATTCCATCGTATTTTTCTGAACCTGTGACTTCTTTTAAATATAATTCCATTTTGCTTCACACTTAGGTTCCCTCACTTTTTGCTCGTTTGAAAATATTCAGTGAAATATCCAGTTATTGATTGGGCTTGTTTTGAACAGAAAGCCTGGAATTGCTGGTGGTTTGAAGAGTGCGGTGAGCAATCATCTTCCTATTTTGCTTTCAGCCCTTGTCTTGCATGTAAACTTCAAATGAGTAATCAAGGCAACATTATTCACTGGGATTTCGAAGAGTCTCACTCATCATTGACGGCCCATTACAAACGCTCCATATTTTACCTGTGAAGGACACACTCTCAAGTTTACTTCATAATTCATCAACTCAAAGACATTTTCTGAAATATGTAATGGCGAAGCTGTTATGACACTGAGCTAAGTAATGACATTGAGCTATCTAATCCTGAGAGATGGGTTTCAATCCCATTGTGATGAACGGGGAATTTAAATCCATTCGATTAAATAACCTGGAAAAAAATGGCAGTCAGTAGAGGCGGCTATAGAACAAAGAATATAGACCAGCTTAGCACAAGGAACAGGCCATTTGGCCCACAATGTCCATGCCGACCATGATGCCAAGTTACACAAATCTCTGCTTGCAAATGAGCCATATCCCTCCATTCCCAGTACATTCACATGCCTATCCAAAAGCCTCTTAAATGCCATGGTCATATCTGCCTCCACCATCACCTCTGGCAGTGTGTTCCAGGCACCAGTGTCGAAAAGTATTCTGCTCTACTCCTTTAAACTTTCCTTTCTCACATTAAAGCTATGCCCTCTTGTCACAGAATCATACAGTGTGGAAACAGGCCCTTCGGCTCAACTTGTCCACACTGACCAACATGTCCCATCTCCACTAGTCCCATCTGCCTGTGTTTGGCCCATACCCCTTTAAACCTGCCCTCTCCATGTACCTGTATAATTGTTTCTTAAACATTACGTTCGTCCCTGCCTCAACTACCACCTCTGGCAGCTCATTCCATACACATCACCATCCTGTGTTACCCCTCAGATTCCTATTAAATCTTTTCCCTTCACCTTAAACCTATGTCCTCTGGTTCTCGATTCCCCTTCTCTGGGCAAGAGACTGTGCGTCTACCCGATCAATTCCTCTCATGATTTTATACACTTCTAGAAGATCACCCCGCATCCTCCTGTTGTTGTTAACAATTGTCTTTGACAATTCCATCTTGGGGAAAAGGTTTTGGTTGCCCAGCCTATCTGTGCCTCTCATAATTTGATATACTTCCATCAGGGTTCTACTCATCCATCTGAAGCTGGCTACAAAATTAAAGGATTATTGTATAAAACATACCTGATTTATTAAGGTCTTATGAGGAAGAAAGCGAGCCGCCTTGATCAGATCTGGCCTGTATATAATTCAATTCACACAGGAACATCATTGCCTTTTACCTCAACTCTAAAGGCTTTGAATTACAGCATCAAAGCAGAACAACACCAATACCAAATGGGCCATTCCCTGCCAACCCCCGTTCCAGATTGGATGGGAGCGTATGATACTCAGCCTTCCCAACAAGAACTTTATTGAACTTCAATGTGTGCACATTGATTATTGTTTAGTTTAGTTTAGTTTAGAGATACAGCGTGGAAAGAGGCCCTTCAGCCCACTGAGTCCACACCAACCAGTGATTCCAGTAAACTAACACAATCCTACACACTTGGGACAATTTACAATCTTTACCAAAGCAGATTAACCTACAAGTCTGCACATCTTTGATTCAGATTCAACTTTATTGTCATTGTACAGTGTACTGTACAGATACAACCAAATGCAGTTAGCATCTCCCTAGAAGAGCGACATAGAATATGAGCAATAAATAAATCTATTTACGTGCGTACAGTCATAGTATTTTTTTCCTGGTGGGAGGAGTGTCCGGGGGGAGGGGGGTTGATTGGCAATCACCGAGGTACAGTATTGAGTAGTGTAACAGCCGCAGGGAAGAAGCTGTTCCTGGACCTGCTGGTCCAGCAACGGAGAGACCTGTAGTGCCTCCGGAAGGTAGGAGAGTAAACAGTCTGTGGTTGAGGTGAGAGCAGTCCTTGACGATGCTGAGCGCCCATCGCAGACAACGCTTGCTTTGGACAGACTCAATGGAGGGGAGTGAGGAACCGGTGATGCGTTGGGCAATTTTCACCACCCTCTGCAGTGCTTTCCGGTCGGAGACAGAGCAGTTGCCATACCATACTGTGATACAGTTGGTAAGGATGCTCTCGATGGTGCAGCGGTAGAAGTTCACCAGAATCTGAGGAGACAGATGGACCTTCTTCAGTCTCCTCAGGAAGAAGAGACGCTGGTGAGCCTTCTTGACCAGAGTTGAGGTATTGTGGGTCCAAGAGAGGTAATCGGAGATGTTGACCCCCAGGAACCTGAAGCTGGAAACACGTTCCACCTCCGTCCCATTAATGTGGATGGGGGTGTGCGTGCCGCCCCTAGACTTCCTGAAGTCTACAATGAGCTCCTTGGTCTTCTTGGAGTTAAGGGCCAGGTTGTTGTCAGCTCACCATGCTGCTAGGAGCTGGACCTCCTCCTTATAGGCCGACTCATCGTTGTTGCTGATGAGGCCAATCACCGTTGTATCATCTGCATACTTGATGATGGCGTTAGTACCATGTACAGGTGTGCAGTCGTAGGTGAAGAGGGAGTAGAGGAGGGGGCTCAGCACACAGCCCTGTGGAACGCCGGTGTTCAGGGTGAGGGTTGAAGAGGTGTGCTTGTCTAACCTAACAGACTGGGGTCTGTTGGTTAGAAAGTCCAGTATCCAGTTGCAGAGGGAGGGGTCGATGCCCTGGTCACCGAGTTTGGTGATCAGTTTAGAGGGTATAATGGTGTTGAATGCTGAGCTGTAATCAATGAACAGCATTCTTACGTAAGTGTCTCTGTTGTCGAGGTGGGAGAGGGCGGAGTGAAGTGCCGTTGAGATGGCATCCTCCGTACTCCTGTTCTTGCGGTAGGCAAACTGATAGGGATCCAATGTGGGTGCCAGGACCAGCCTCTCGAAGCACTTGGTGATGATGGGAGTAAGTGCAACTGGGCGGAAGTCGTTGAGGCTTGCCGCAGTGGAGTGTTTTGGCACCGGCACGATGGAGGTGGTTTTAAGGCACGTGGGCACAACTGCTTGGGCAAGTGACAGGTTCAAGATGTCAGTCCAGACGTCTGTCAGCTGCGCAGCACAGGCCCTGAGGACGCGCACGGGGATGCACGGAGAACCAGACCTTTTCTTTGTCGGGTCTCCGTTGTCGTTGGGGCCTAGCACCGTGCAGCGGCCTCCAACCGGAATGGCCTGGGGCTCCAGTCACGGAGCTGCAGACCTACTTACCATCGCGGAGCTGGCCGAGTTCGGAGCGGGAGGAGCGACGGTGGCGCGCTGCTGCGACCCGACCCTGGAGATTCGGAGGCTCCAACCGCAGGTCTGGTAGACAGTAACACCGGGAGCCCGCGGGTCCCTGCTGGGAGACCGCTTTTTGGGGCTTCCGCAACGGCGACTTCTCCCGCCCGAGTTGCGGGGTTGAAAATTACCTGGAGCGGGGCCTTACATCGCCCGGCGCGGCTTTAAATGGCCGCGGGACTTACTAGCGCCCGCCGGGGGCTCCAACACCAAGATCCGGAGCGCGGCCTTGCATCACCCGGCGTGGCTTTAATGGCCACGGGACACTTACCATCGCCCGCCGGGGGCTTTGACTCTGACATCGGAAGGAGAATGAGGAGTGCAGGGGAGAGACAAGACTTTGCCTCCCATCACAGTGAGGAGGAGGTTCACTGTGATGGATGTTCGTGTAAATTGTGTTGTGTCGGTTCTTTTTCTTGTGCGTATGACTGCAGAAACCAAATTTCGTTTGAACCTCAATGAGGTTCAAATGACAACAAATAAATTGTATCATTGTATCATTGTAACGTTGTTTGGAGTGTGGGAAGAAGCCGCAGCAGTCGGGGAAAACCCACGAGGTAACGGGGAGAAGGTACAAACTACGTACAGACAAACACCCGTAGTCAGGATCGAACCCGGGTCTCTGGCACTGTGGCAGCAACTCTATTGCTGTGCCACCATGCTGCATCCATGACCCTGTCTCCAATTACCTTTACCATGTTCCATACCATGTTCTTTAGGGAACGGGGGTTCCCCTCTCCCATCATAGATGAGTCCCTCACTCGTGTCTCCTCAGTACCCCACAGCTCCACCCTTGCTCCCCCTCCCCCAGTCGCAACAGAGACAGAGTCCCCCTAGTCCTTACCTTCCACCCCATCATCCGCCGCATACAACACATATCCCCTCCGAAATTTCCGCCACCTCCAACGGGATCCCACCACTAGCTATATGTTCCCATCTCCACCCCTTTACGCCTTCCGCAGAGACCGTTCCTCCACAACTCCCTGGTTAATTCATCCCTTCCCTCCCAAACCACCGTCTTCCCAGGTACCTTCCCCTGCAAACAAAGGAGATGCAACATCTGTCCCTGTACCTCCTCCCATTACTGTCCAGGGACCCCAACAGTTCTTTCAAGTTAGGCAGAGGTTCACTTGTACCTCCTCCAACCTCATCTACTGTATCATTGTTCAAGATAATAATAATAATAATAATACATTTTATTTATGGGCGCCTTTCAAGAGTCTCAAGGACACCATACAAAAATTTAGCAGGTAGAGGAAAAACATGTAAGGGGAATGAAATAAATAGTAGAGACATGACTAGTACACAAAGTAAAGACAGAATTCAATTCAAAACACAATATGAGGCAATTCATGCACAGATGAAAAGGGAGGGGGACGTGGGGCTAAGGATAGGCAGAGGTGAAGAGATGGGTCTTGAGGTGGGACTGGAAGATGGTGAGGGACACGGAATTGCGGATCAGTTGGGGGAGGGAGTTCCAGAGCCTGGGAGCTGCCCTGGAGAAGGCTCTGTCACCAAAACTGCGGAGGTTGGATTTGTGGATGGAGAGGAGACCGGCTGATGTGGATCTGAGGGACCGTGAGGGTTGGTAGGGGGAGAGGAGGTCAGTGAGATATGGGGGGGGCCAGATGGTGGAGGGCTTTGTAGGTGAGGACTGGGATTTTGTAGGTGATCCGGTGGGAGATGGGAAGCCAGTGAAGTTGTTTGAGGACTGGAGTGATGTGATGCCAGGATTTGGTGTGGGTGATGAGTCGGGCGGCTGTGTTCTGGACCAGTTGGAGTCGGTTGATGTAGGTGGAGCTGATGCGAAGGAGAAGTGAGTTGCAATAGTCCAGTCGGGAGGAGATGAAGGCATGGATGAGTCTTTCAGCAGCGGGAGGTGTGAGAGAGGGTCTGAGTTTGGCGATGTTGCGGAGATGAAAGAAGGAGGTTTTAATGACATGGCGGATGTGAGGCTCAAGGGAGAGGGTGGAATCAAAGATCACGCCAAGGTTGCGGGCCTGGGGAGATGGGGAGACAGTGGTGCCATCGATGGTGAGAGTGGGGTTATTGATTTTGCTGAATGTGGCTTTGGAGCCTATGAGGAGGAATTCTGTCTTATCGCTGTTGAGTTTGAGGAAGTTATGTTGCATCCAGGTTTTTATAGCTGACATCGGCGAGACCAAACGCAGACTGGGCAATCATTTCACTGAACACCTTCGCTCAGCCCGCCTGGACCAACCTGCTCTGCCGGTTGTTAAACACTTTAATTCTCCTTCCCATTACAACACAGACCTTTCTGTCCTCGGTCTCCTCCGTTGTCAAAATGAGGCTAAACGCAGATTGGAGGAACAGCATCTCATATTTTGCTTGGGCAGCTTACAGCCCAGTGAAATGGATATTGATTTCTCTCACTTCAGGTAGCCCCGGCATTCCCTCTCTCTCTGTCCCTTCCCCATCCAAGTCGCACCAGCTTCTCGTTTTCACTCAACAAACAGCACTCAACAAACAAAAATTTCTCTCCAGAGATGCTGCCTGTCCCGCTAATTACTCCAGCTTTTTGTGTCTATTTACCTTTACCAACACTGGCAGGTGCACCATGAAAAGCATTCTATTGGGAATCAGCCCAACCTGGCTTGACAACTGCTTCAGCCAAGACTGTAGGAAATTGCAGTTGTGGATGTAGTGCAGTCCATCACACAGACCAGACTCCCACCCATTGACACCATCTATGCCATACTGCCTCAAGAAAGCAGCTAACAAAATCAAGGACCAACGACACACCAGTCATTCCCTCTTCACCCCTTTCCAGGCGGAAAGTACAAAAACGTGATAGCATCTACCTCCAGATTCAGGAGCTGTTTGCTCTCTGCTGTTGTTACAGGAACGTTGTGGTGGCCTTAGAGAGGGTGTAGAAGAGGTTCACCAGAATGTTGCCTGCTATACAGGCTATTAGCTATCAGGAACATAGGCAATAGACAATAGACAATAGGTGCAGGAGTAGGCCATTTGGCCCTTTGAGCCAGCACCGCCATTCAATGTGATTATGGCTGATCACAAAGGTTAGATTGTTTTCTCTAGAGCATTGGAAGGTAGACCTGATAGAAGTATATAAAATGATGAGAGTCATAGATAGAGTTTACAGTCAGAACCGTTTTCTCAGAGTGGAAGTGTCAAAGACTAGACGACATAGCTTTAAGGTGAGAAGAACAAAGTTTAAAGAAGATGTGTGGGACAAGTTTACGACACTGAGTTTGGCAGGTAGCTGGAATGTGCTGCCAGGGACGATGGTGGAAGCAGACAGTCTAGTGACTTTTAAGAGGCTTTTAGATATGCACATGGGCAAGGGGAATAAAGGAATATGGAACATTTAACTTCGTATTTTTTTAATCAAAACATTTATTCAATTATTAAAAAATAATATTTACACTACAATAAAACAAGCCAGAACCCACCACCGTAATACAATACAAACATATATCCATAATAAACTACAATACAACTAAGTTACAATCCTTATTGAGGATACATTCAACACCCTGCGGAGCGTCATTTAACTTAGCATCATGTTCGGCACAGACATTGCGGGCTGAAGTGCCGGTTCCTGTTCTGTGCTGTTCTATGATAATAATATTAAGTTGAGATTATTGTCACATGCACAAGTATGGTGAGATACAACTGCAATGAAAAACTTGCCTGCAGCAGCAGATACAAAGTGCTGGAGTATCTCAGAGGGTCAGGCAGCATCTCTGGAGAAAATGGATAGGTGACGTTTTTGGTCGGGACTCTTGACTATCCTATCTACTGTATGTTCTCATGCACTGTATATATGTACTATCATGTACTATGTACTATCATGTAAATCATGTACTATCTACTGCATGTATGCCTCACCCTCTGAGTTACTCCAGTACTTTACATCTTCTTTTGTAAACCAGTATCTGCAGTTATTTGTTTCTGCATTTGCTTGTAGCAACATCACACTACATCTGTAGAAGTTTTTAAGAAGGAACTGCAGATGCTGGAAAATCGAAGGTACACAAAAATGCTGGAGAAACTCAGCGGGTGCAGCAGCATCTATGGAGCGAAGGATATAGGCAACGTTTCGGGCCGAAACCCTTCTTCAGAAACCCTTCTTCTGTCGAAGTTTGTTGGAGTATTGGATGACATGCTGAATCTCTTTAAACTTCTAAGAAAGTCGAGGAGCTAGTGTGCCTTCAAGATTACATCTCTGTGCTATTAGATCTATAGTTTCTGGTTTCTCAATGACCTTGTTTCCTGTTATATCGACAGCCAAACTATCAGAAAACTATTAGCGTTCATGTTCAACATACCATGAAATGGCTTCACCTGCTTGATAGACAGTAGTCTCAATATGATATATTGATCCCCAAATATTTTCCACTGACATGTGTTAGGTTATCCTACAACTGATGTTGTCCATGTTGACAGGAGGATTGCAACAGTAGTTTCCAGCCTCCTGGGGTATGCTTCAAAACAGCACCGTTTTCTCTCACTATTTGACCAGGCTCTTTATAGAAACAGTACACTTTTGCTCGACATTTCCTGTAGAAATATCGACTGAGACTGTGGAGTCAGGTTCTGGGACCTAACTGAGATATTTAAGATGATTAAAGGGTAGGTGGAGAGAAACAGAGAGAGCCCAGAGCAAGCTTGTTCAAGCAGAACTATCTGGGGAATTATTGCACAGAAATACTTCTTCCATGAAATGAGTTGGAACGTGGAACTCTCTCTTTCGTAGTGTAAGCGATTCATACAGCGCAGAAACAGGCCCTTCATCCCAACTTGTCTATGCCGGCCAAGAAGCTCCATCTAAACAAGTCCAATTTTTCTGCATTTGGTCCAATCATTGTACCTGACAATACATTGTTGGAGCTGAGGTTTGATAGGATATTTCAAAATCAGGCTGATAGATTGTTGTGGGGCCACATTTGCAGCATTGTGCGTGTCATTCTGGTTGCCATACTACAGGATACGGGAAGAGGAAGTGGAGAGGGTGCAGGAGAGGAAATTGGAGGCTGAGGGGCGACGATAGAAGTACGTAAACTTGGGAGGAATTGATAGAAGAGAGAGCCAGAATCTTTTTCCCAGGGTGGAAAGATCAAATACTAGAGGACATAGGTTGAAGGTGAAAGGGGAGATTTGGGAGACATTTTTTTTGCAAAGAGTGTTACAGGTTCCCAGAATACATTGCTAGGGGAGGTACTCAAAGTTTCACAGTTGCAACCTTTAAGGGGCATTTAGGCAGATACTTGGAGGCAGGGAATGGAAGGATACAGAACATGCCCAGGCAGCAAGGATTAGAGCGCATTGGAATGATGGTTGGCAGACATGGTGGATCAAAGATCGGGTTCCTGTTCAGTACTGTTTCATGTTCTAAGTTCACCGCATCAGTGTTAACGATTGAAGGTTGGAACATTGCGTTGTTGCAGATCAACTATAATCTAATTGAATGGAAGTGCGGACTTGAGGCGTTAATTGATTTACTTCAGCTCCTGTGTCACATTGTTTCTCAAATGCTAAGGTTTAATTCAGGTCTCCCGCTCCATGTTACTGCACAATACACATGCTGACTTGTACTGCTAATCTATAAGTCATGTGTGAAGAACATCAAGTGTGGGCTCTTCAGCAGCCTCACGAACAGATGTGTGTGTGTGTGTGTGTGTGTGTGTGCGCGCATAGTCGTGTATGTGCACAGGAGTGTGTATGCGTGCAAATGCGTGTTTATGTGTGCTCATGTATGTGCTTGTGTGTGTGATTGTGTGTGCATTCATATATGTGTACATGCACATATATGTGTGCACAGCGGCACAACGGGTAGAGCTGCTGCCTGACAGCACCACAGACCCGGGTTCAATCCTAACCTTGGCTACTGCCCGTGTGGAGTTTGCATGTTCTCCCTGTGACCGCGTGGGTTTCTGTCGGGTGCTCTGGTTACCGCCCACGTCCCAAAGATGCACAGATTTGTTGGTTAATTGGCCTCTGTGAATTGCCTGTAGTGCGAAGGGAGTTGATTAGAAAGTGGGATAACAGACTAGTACGAATGAGTGATCAATAGTTGTCATGGAGTCAGTGGGCTGAAGGGCCAAATGAGACATGTCACTGTATCACTGATAGATGACGCAGATTTCTTTCAGATGCTGTATCTCTGAACTAAACTATGTTTGCCTGCCTTCCCGAGGTTGTGTGAAATATAGATGGAGTCAGTGGTGATGGGCTGGGCTACATCCATAATGCTTGGCGATTTCTTGTGGTCTTGGGCAAAGCTCTTCCCAAACCGAGCTCTGATGCAACTAGTGATCTGCGTGATAGATCTTTAACACTTCAACTGCCTGAGAACTGTTATCCCATTCCCTCCATGGGCAATGGTGGGAAACTCCCTGATTTAATATTAAACAAGCATACTCTTGTCTCCTTTTTAACTTCACAGATTTTGTTAGCATTTAAGATCCTTTTAGACAGGCACATGGATAGGCAGGGAATGGAGGGATATGGATCACGTGTAGGTAGATAATAGTTGACTTTGGCATCATGTCCTGCACAGACATCGTGGGCCGAAGGGCCTGTTCCTGTGCTGTACTCTTCTATGCTCCATAAATGGGGCTACAAAATAATTTGGCAGTTTAATATACAGCTGGAGCCCGTGACAACATCTGAACCACAAATGAATTTTTGACTAATAACTCCATCGCCAACAAGTAAAGCACAAGGCTCTCTGCAAATGAGACATGTCACTGTTTCACTGATAGATGACGCAGATTTCTTTAATCACTGAGAGCCATATTAGGGAAACATGAAAAGTTGTGCTCAATATCCAGCACTGCCACTAACACACTCAAACAAAACTCATCACTCCACCATCCTCGCTCGGTTTCTTGCCTCAACGCTTGCCTGCGCCTACTTCCTCTCTCATACTTGCGGCCTCTTGTGTAGGAAGGAACTGCAGATGCTGGTTTACAAGATAGACACAAAATGCTGGGGCCTTGTGACCACGTACGTTTCCACCGGGCACTCCTGTACCCTCCCACAACCCAAAGACGTGTGAGTTTGTAGGTTAATTGCCCTCTCTAAACTGTCCCTAGTGTGTAGGGAATGGATGCGAAGGTGGGATAACACTGAACTTGGGTGAACGGGTGATCGATGGTCGGCATGGACTCGGTAGACTGAAGGGCCTGGTTCCATGCTGCATCTCACTTCAGAGGATTCCTAGGAACCACAGAAAGAACATGCAAACTCCCCGCTGGCAACAACCCGGGTCTCTAGAGGTGTGAGGAGGCAACTCTACCCGCTGCACCACTGTGCCACCATAGACCAGCCATGATGGTGTTGAATGGCCGGCCAGGCTTGAGGGTACTGGTGCCCTAATCCTGCTCATATTTTCTTGTGTTCTTATTGCTCTGATTCGATCCACTAACATTTAAAATACAAAACCCAGTGTGGACCAAGGTTGTTGAAAGATCTGGCGGCATTGCCCGTTTAAAGGGAGGGGCAGCCTGTGAGGTTGGAGCTCTGGGTTATTTAATGCTTCACCCCTGTTGCTGCGTTGGCAAGTGGCCTTGGACGTGCAACATGGATCGTCAGTAGCATCAGATGGGCATGCTCACTGCTTGAATAGACTGACACAGGAACCATGGCCATTTGCCCAGAGTGACAGAGGGCTGCTGGAGCTAGTGAAACAGTAATGCAATGATGCTAGTACCATGAAGACTCTACGCTGTATTGACATTTTAACAAATGCCACAGCATTTCCACAGCACTCACCACAAAAGATCCAGTCAGCTGAGATCAAGGCGATGAAGTGCTGAATTCCCTTTCTGTGATAATAGCTCTTTCCTGTTGGAGAAAGTCCCTCAGTTCTCGTCAGAAGTGAGCAATATTAAAGAAGACAGATTCAAAGTGCTGGACTAACTCAGCGGATCAGGCAGCATCTCTGAGGAAAAAAGATGGGTGATGTTTCAGGATGGGACCCTTTTCCCTTTACTGTGTCGGGAAGGGTTCCGACCCTAAGTCATCTATCCTAAGATAAACGTTATTCCCTTACCATGTATCGAAACACTGTAAATGGATCAATTGTAATCATGTATTGTCTTCTGCTGACTGGTTAGCACGCAACAAAAGCTTTTCATTCTACCTCGGTACATGTGACACTGAAGCTGAAACTGAAACCTTTACATCCAGAGATGCCGCCTGACCCGCTGAGTTACTCCAGCACTACGCATCTATCTTCAGTATAAAATAGAACCTGCAGTTCCTTCCTACGCACTGAGCAATATTAAATACATGTGGTGTAGGATGAAGCTGCAGATGCTGATTCAAACCGAAGATAGACACAAAAAGCTGGAGTAACTCAGCAGGTCAGGCTGCATCTCTGGAGATACGGTATTGGTGACATTTGAGAAACAACAGTGAAAATTCTCTTTAATTATTTTTTAATTAAAACACCACAACCTCCAATAAGCTCCGAGCTACATAGATATTATTGTTACTATTGCACTATTATTGTTTGGTTTTTACGTGTACCTATGTGTGCGTGTATGTGTGTGTGTGTGTGTGTGTGTGCGCACGTGTGTGCGCGCGTGTGCAAGCGTGCGTGCGTCCGTGTGTGTGTGTGTGTGTATGTGTGTGTGTATATGTGTGTATGTGCGTGTGTGTGTGTGCATGTGTGTGTGTGTGTATGTGTGTGTGCGCGTGTGCATGCGTGCGTGTGTGTGTGTGTATGTGTGTGTGTATGTGCGTGTGTGTGTGCGTGTGTGCGTGTGTGCATGTGTGTGTGTGCGCGTGTGCATGGGTGCTTGTGTGTGTGTGTGTGTATGTGTGTGTGTATATGTGCGTGTGTGTGTGTGTGTGTGTGTGTGTGTGTGTATGTGCGCGTGTGCATGCGTGCATGCGTGCGTGTGTGTGTGTGTGTATGTGTGTGTGTATGTGTGTGTGTATATGTGCGTGTGTGTGTGTGTGTGTGTGTGTGTGTGTGTGTGTGTGTGTGTGTGTGTGTGTGTGTGTGTGTGTGTGTGTGTGTGTACACAGAACTTTTTTTTCTCATTTATTATATTGTTTACAGTGTACTTGGTTTACATATTCTGTTGTGCTGCAGCAAGTAAGGATTTCATTGTTCTATCTGGCACACATGACGATAAAACACTCTTGACTCTTGACTCTCTTTTGCTGCTGAAAAAAACATGAAGCGTGTAAGAAATCACACTGGGCCCCTATTCTGTGAGATTTCTCACCATTATCCTGCGTCTCCAGTATGGGGTGTATTCATGGATGCGTGGTGTGTAAATGAGGGATGACATTGGTGGCATGCGTGTGGTTTCTTGGCACCCGGGGCTGCCGACGACATAATTGTCATGGCTGACAGCAGGACTGATACCAGCCTGTCTGAAATCGTGGTGCAGTGACTGCATTCGCCACTGGCAGAGATTATTCCACCTGACCTCAGGATTTGGGGCAAGGTGAACAGAAATGTGGCCCCCAGAGTGTTTCTGTTTTGGAAGCATGCACAGTGAACCTGCCCAGTCTCTTTGTAATTATTCCAAGGCTCTGATTCAATGCTTCACGCTGTCTTTACAAATGTAATCAAAGCAGATGATTGCCATAACGAAGTTCATGGCTGCAACCATCTGTTCGATGGTCGGGGAAATTGCCGCATATTGTACTGGCTTCTGACACCGATCTTTTGACATGTCCTCTTTCAGTACATGCAACTTTCATAAAGGGGGAATCGTGTTGCCTTTTGTATTCTTTGACTGCACTGGGCATTCCCTGATCAATGGATGATCCATACGCTGGGCCATGCAACATTGACTGAACACGTTTTGCTCTTTGTGTAAGAAGGAACTGCAGATGCTGGTTTACACCAATGATAGACACAAAATGCTGGAGTAACTCAGCGGGACACGCAGCATCTTTGGAGAGAAGGAACGGGCGACGTTTCGTTTGGAGACCCTTCCTCAGACTGACAGTCAGGGGAGAGAGAAACTAGAGATATGGAAGGTCAAGGTGTGAAAACGGCGGATCAAAGCAGATAATGGTCAAGGAGTTGTGGAATGGTTCATTGTTAGCTGAGGGGAAAGTGGCAACCAGGCATGCAAACAGTAAAAATAATCAGAGGACAGTGAAACTAGTCAGATAACTAGTGGGGGAGGGACGGAGAGAGAGGGCAAAAAAGAGTTACATGAAGTTAGAGAAATCAACCTTCATAATACACGGTTGTAAGTTAGCAAATCACAATATGAGGTATCGGTCTTTGCTATCGTTGGTGATCAGATTTCTCCAAAGCAGACATTTGTCGGCCATTGCTGCCGTTTTTACTTCAATTGGAATATCAGAAGATATCAGGTAAAATTGTAAATTGCCCCTAGTGTGTAGGAAAGTGCCAGTGTACGGGGTGATAGCTGGTCGGTGCAGACTCAGTGGGCCGAAGAGCCTGTTTCCGCACTGTATCTCTAAAGTTAAAAGTCAACCACCTCATGTCATTTCTCCAACTAAACATCCAACTAAACATTTTGTAATGAAAACCAGTGAAAAGTCTTCATTCAGGACCTCAATGAAACCTTCTGGCTCCATGCACAGATTGCTCCTGTTGTTCTGCATGTACCCTCCCCTTTCATTGGTTCTTCTAGAATATATTTACACAATGACTTTGGATTTTCCTTAATCCTGTCTGCCTGTGATATTTATCGACCCCTCTTCGTCTTCTTAATTTTAAACATCTCCCTACACTTTTTATATTCTTGATGGACCTCCCCTGTCATGAAATCCCTATACTTTAGTTTAGTTTAGAGATACAGCACGGAAACAGGTTCTTCGGCCCACCGGGTCCGTGCCGACCCGCGATCCCCGCATATTAACACTATCCTAATCCCACTAGGGACAATTTTTACATTTACCATGCCAATAAACCTACAAACCTGTTCATCTTTGGACTGTGGGAGGAAACCGAAGATCTCGGAGAAAACCCATGCAGGTCACAGGGAGAACGTACAAACTCTATACAGACACCACCCATAGTCGGGATCGAACCCGGGTCTCCGGTGCTGCATTCGCTGTAAGGCAGTAACTCTACCGCTGCGCAACCGTAACCGCCCATGTGTTTCCTTTATTCCCTTTGCCAAACCCTCAACGTCCGTCAACATCCTGGGTTCCCTGTACTTGTCACCCCTTGGTTTTAGATTCAGAAACCTGAACCAGTCTGCAGAAGGGTTCCGACATGAAACGTCACCTATTCCTTTTCTGCCTGGCTCACTGAGTTACTCCAGCATTTTGTGTCTATCTGATTTGATTATCACAAAGGGTCTCATTGTTTCTGATATTTGTGTGACTGATCCTTCATTGTCTGACCACTTCTGTGTTTTCTTTAATATATCTTTTATTCCCGACATACAGACAAAATCAAATTTATTGATTGAAAATGATTGATATCACTCGATTCCCTACACATCCGTTTACTTCTTAAAAGCCTCTTAAACGCTACTGTCATATCTGCCTCTACTACTGCCTCCGATGGCGCATTCCAGGCACCCATCACGCTCTTTGTAATCAACCCCCCCCCCCCCCCTGCACATTTCCCCTCTCACCTTGAAGCTACACCCTCCAGTCTTTGAGCAATTTCTGCCCTGGGATCAAAGATTTTGATAAAAAATAAATGTAATGGCTTAATTCATAAGGCTACTCATTGTAAGGGGCACACCCTGGACTTGATTATCACAAAGGGTCTCAATGTTTCTGATATTTGTGTGACTGATCCTTCATTGTCTGACCACTTGTGCGTTTTCTTTAATATATCTTTTATTCCCGACATACAGACAAAATCAAATACTGTCAAAAAAACGGTATATAAATGAACATCCTAATGTACTCTTTAAAAATGCCATTTCCTTGTTACCACCTCTAAACCCATGTTCTGCTGATGATCTTGTAGATAACTTTAATTCCAAAATTGTGAAAGTTATAGATGTCATTGCACCTGTTACGGTTAAAACGATTTCTGGTAAGCAAAAGGCACCCTGGAGAAAAGCTGCTTTTGTAACAGCCCAGAAAAGAGAATGCCGGAAAGCTGAGCGCATCTGGCGGAAAACAAAACTTCATATTCACCATGACATCTATAAAGAGTGCCTTCGTGCCTACAATTTAGACTTAAAAAGTGCTAGAGAAACATTTTTCTCCAATATCATTAACAACAACACTAATAAGGCAAAAATCCTATTTGCAACTGTTGACAGACTGACCAACCCCCCAACACAAATACCACCTGAACTCCATTCCACGCAGAAATGCAATGAGTTTGCATTATTTTATACAGATAAAATTGAAGGCATCAGACGTGCCATCAATATCTCCGCTTCAAACAAAAATGTTGGATCACCACCCTGTTTAGGCAAAAGTAACGTGGCAATGATGACATGCTTTCATGTCATAGACTCTAAACCTCTTGTGGAAACGGTAACACAACTAAGGCCATCCACCTGCTGCCTTGATGCTTTACCTACCAACTTCTTTAAGAATGTTTTTGACTGCCTAGCAATAGACATACTGCAAATAGTTAACAGCTCTCTTCAATCAGGCAATTTCCCAAAAGCCTTGAAAACTGCAGTTATTAAACCTCTTTTAAAAAAGCGGAGCCTAGATGCCTCTATTATTAACAACTATAGACCAATATCAAACCTATCTTTCATAAGTAAAATCATTGAGAAAGTTGTCCTCCAGCAACTTAATCACTTCCTGGCTTCAACTGGCTGCTACGACAACTTCCAGTCAGGATTTCGACCTCTTCATAGCACCGAGACCGCCCTTATTAAAGTTGTAAACGACATCCATCTTAACACAGACTCTGGCAAAGTTTCATTATTAATGCTATTAGACCTCAGTGCTGCATTCGACACTGTTGATCACTCAATACTTTTGGACAGGTTGGAAAAATGGGTGGGGCTCTCAGGCACAGTCTTAAGTTGGTTCAGGTCATATCTAAATTAAATTAATTAAATTAAATTTCTTTATTTATATAGCACATTTTTAGTCAACTTGCATTGACCCCAAAGTGCTTCACATAATTACATCCACACACACAGGCAAAGGTGGGTGAAGTGTCTTGCCCAAGGACACACACAGGCAAAGGTGGGTGAAGTGTCTTGCCCAAGGACACAACGACAGTATGCACTCCAAGCGGGATTCGAACCAGCTACCTACCGGTTGCCAGCCGAACATTTAGCCCATTGTGCCATCTGTCGCCATTGTGCCATCTGTTCTATCTACAAGATAGAAACTATTTTGTTTCCATTGGCGACTTTGTATCAGAACCAACCAACGTGATGTGTGGAGTCCCGCAAGGGTCGATCTTAGGGCCCTCTTTATTCAACATCTACATGCTCCCACTAGGGCAAATCATGCGAAATAATAATATTGACCACCACTGCTATGCCGATGACACTCAAATCTATGTAGTGCTATCACCAAATGACTATCGCCCCATAGATCTGCTGTGCCAGTGCATTGAGCAAGTCAAAGGCTGGATGTGCCAACATTTTCTCCAACGAAATAAGGACAAAACGGAGATAATAGTTTTTGGTGCTAAAAAAGAAAGGCTTAAAGTAACCCAACACCTTCGCTCTCTGTCCCTGAAAACTTCAAACAAAGCCAGAAATCTTGGGGTCATTATGGATTCAGATTTAAATTTCGACAGTCACATCAAATCAGTAACAAAATCGGCCTACTATCACCTCAAAAACATAGCAAGATTAAGAGGACTCATGTCAGCTCAAGACTTAGAAAAACTTGTACATGCCTTTATTACTAGTAGGCTAGATTATTGTAACGGTCTCCTTGCAGGTCTTCCGAAAAAAACTGTCAGGCAGCTACAGTTTGTTCAGAACGCTGTTGCTAGAGTTCTAAGAAAGACCAAAAAATTTGAACACATTACACCAATTCTTAAATCCTTACATTGGCTCCCTGTATGTCAGAGAATTGATTTTAAAATCCTGCTGCTCACCTATAAATCACTACATGGTTTAGGACCAAAGTATATCACTGACATGCTTCCACTATATAAGCCTTCTAGACCGCTAAGATCTTCTGAAACCAATCTGTTAGTGATTCCCAGAGTAAATACAAAACATGGGAAAGCAGGATTTAGTTACTATGCAACAAATAGCTGGAATAAACTTCCTGAAGATTTAAGACTTGCCTCAACTTGGCACAGAAGCTGTGGCGGCAGCAGCGGCAGCGGAGACCCGGCTCGGCCCTGGAGCGGTGGCGGCGGCAGCAGCGGCAGCGGAGACCCGGCTCGGCACAGAAGCTGTGGCGGCAGCAGCGGCAGCGGAGACCCGGCTCGGCCCTGGAGCTGTAGCAGCAACAGCAGCGGCAGCGGAGACCTGACTCGGCCCTGGAGCTGTAGCAGCAACAGCAGCGGCAGCGGAGACCCGGCTCGGCACAGAAGCTGCGGTGGCGGCAGCAGCAGCAGCAGCGGCGGAGACCCGACTCGGCCCTGGAGCTGTAGCAGCAACAGCAGCGGCAGCGGAGACCCGGCTCGGCACAGAAGCTGCGGTGGCGGCAGCAGCAGCAGCAGCGGCGGAGACCCGACTCGGCCCTGGAGTTGCGGCGGAGGCAGCAACCACCCGCGGAGTTTGAACCGTCGCCTCGGCGCAGAGGGAGAACAAAGGGGGAAGAGACAGAGACTTTAAGATTTTGCCTTCCACCACAGTGAGGAGGTGTTTGGTGAACTCACTGTGGTGGATGTTAAATTTGTGTTGATTGTGTGTTTTTGCCATTTTTAAAAATTATATGTATGACTGCAGGGAAACAAAGTTTCGTTCAGACCGAAAGGTCTGAATGACAATAAAACGAATCTAATCTAATCTAATCTAATCTAACTTTGACCACTTTTAAAACAAGACTGAAAACTTTTATGTTTACTTTAGCTTTCAGCTAAAACTTAACTACATTGCACTTTTAACTTTTGCACTTTTTATAATGCATTTTTAATTTTGCTTTTCTTTTCTTTTAGTTCTTCTATTTTATTTCATTTTATTATTTCATTTTATTGTATGACATGTTTTTATGTGAAGCACTTTGAGTCTGCCTCGTGTATGAAATGTGCTATATAAATAAAGTTGCCTTGCCTTGCCTTGCCTATCTTCGGTATAAACCAGCTTCTGCTGTTCCTACACACCTGGATTTTACCCTGACAGGAACATGTTGGCCTTGATCACTTCCTGAGAGTATCTCAGAAATATCCCAATGTCTTCAGAAATCTAGTTTAGTATAGACATGCAGTGTGAAATTAGGCCCCTTGGTGGGGCCCACCGAGCCCTTGCTGACCATTCACACAAGTTCTATGTTATCTCACTTTTTCATTCACTCCCAACACAATAGTGGCAATTTACAGAGGCCAATTAACTTACAAATTTGCAGGTCTTTGGAATGTGGAAAGAAACTGAAGCATGCGGTCACAGGCAGAACGTGTAAACTCCACACAGACAGCACCCGAGGTGAAGATTGATCCCGGGTCTCTGGCGTTGTGAGACAGCAGCTCCACCCATTGTGCCACCATGCTGCTCTCTCTGCCAGTGGATATCTCATTCAATTAACAAAACAACACACAATGTGCAATATCTGGAATCTTAGAAATTATAGCCAACGGACAATTTTATAAAATAGATGACATGCAGTGTGGAACATTTTTCAAATACAGACTATTCACAAGGATCTAGTTATTCATGAAGTATGGCATAAAAGGATAGATAATATCTCCTCCATACACTTCACATCACAATCAAACTGATTTCAAAGGCACGAACACCATTGGAACCAATTCTAACACCCTTTTATACATTTTTACATCTTCAAGAACACAGAAAATCGGAACAGGACAAGTCTGCTCAGTAGCGAATCTGTCCATGGCCCAATCCTTAACCTCCTCTCTGCCACTTTCCATAGCCCTCATTTCCCCCATCTTCCAAAACATATTTATACTACAGGTACTTTATATACTCCTAATGATTTACCTCATCAATTCCAAGGTAGAAAATTCTAGAGATTCACCACCCTCTGCAAAATGCAAGTTCCATGCTTGTCAGTATGAAATGATTGTCTCCTGACCTTGTTTAAGAAGGAAGTGCAGATGTTGGAAAAATCGAAGGTAGACAAAGTGCTGGAGAAACTCAGCGGGTGAGGCAGCATCTATGGAGCGAAGGAATAGGTGATGTTTCGGGTCGAGACCCTTCTTCAGGCTGATGTGGGGGGGGGGGGGGGAGAAGAAAGGAAGAGGCAGAGACAGTAGGCTGTGGGAGAGCTGGGTAAGGGAGGGGAAAAGGAAGAAAGCAAGGACAATCTGAAATTGGAGAAGTCAATGTTCATACCGCTGGGGTGTAAACTGCCCAAGCGAAATATGAGTTGCTGCTCCTCCAATTTACGGTGGGACTCAATGTAGCCATGGAGGAGGCCCAGGACAGAAAGGTCGGATTTGGAATGGGAGGGGGAGTTGAAGTGCTGACCCACCGGGAGATCGGGTTGGGTTATTGCGAACTGAGCGGAGGTGTTTTGGCGAAGCGATCCCCAAGCCTACGCTTGGTCTCACCGATGTAGAGCAGCTGACACCTAGAGCAGCGGATGCAATAGATGAGGTTGGAGGAGGTGCAGGTGAACCTCTGCCGCACCTGGAAAGACTGCTTGGGTCCTTGGATAAAGTCAAGGGGGGAGGTAAAACGACAAGTGTAGCATTTCCTGCGGTTGCAAGGGAAAGTACCAGGGGAGGGGGTGTTTTGGGTGGAAAAGGACGAATTGACAAGAGAGTTACGGAGGGAGCGGCCTCAGTGGAAAGCCGCAAGGGGAGGAGATGGGAAGATATGGCTAGTGGTGGGATCCCGTTGGAGGTGGAGAAAATATCGGATTATCTGTTGTATGTGACAGGGAACTGGTAGGGTGGAATTTAAGGACAAGGGGGACTCTGCGCTTGTTACGAGTGGGAGGATGGGCAGTGAGAGCAGAGTTACGGGGTATATAAGAGACCCTGGTGAGAGCCTCATCTATAGTCGAAGAGGGGAACCCCCACACATCTCCTTTAAACTTTGCTCCCCTTACTTTAAATCTGGGCCCTCTAGTCTTTGACATTGCCACCTGTGATAAAGGTATTGACTGTCAACCCTATCTGTGCCTCTCATAATTATATATAATTCTGTCAAATGTCTCACAAACCTCAGGCATCCAAGAGGTGCCACTCTCACCTAAAATTATGCCCTCTATTGTTTGATTCTTCCATCCTGGGTAAAAGGCTCTGTGTCTACCCCTTCCCTCCCCACCCTGTCTTTCCCTAGCATCCTTGTTGTGCGAATAAGATCTTAATTTCCCAAAACTGATGGGAGACTGTAGGTGTAGGAAGGAGCTGCAGACGCTGGTTTTTACCTTAGACAAGACACAAAATGCTGGAGTAACTCAGCGGGCAGGCAGCATCTCTGGAGAGATGGAATGGGCGACGTTTTGTGTCGGGTCTGGTGAAAGGTCTCAACCCGAAACGTGATCCATTCCTTCTCTCCAGAGATGCTGCCGGTCCCGCTGAGTTACTCCAGCATGTTGTGTCTTATCTTCAGAGGATTGCGGGGTGAGTTTGAGGGAAATATGGGAAGGATTGATAATTCATATCAAATGCCAAAAAAACGGCATCACGGTTAAACAAAAACAAAAGCCGGCAGTCGTGGTGACACTGCGGGAAATTGATGAAGTTAAAGTCAAGGAAACTGTGCAGAAAAATTAAATGGGGAACACAGTCTCCTCCCACTGCAGCTCCTAAAGCGGGCCCACTGCTGAGCAAGCTGTTCAGCGCAATCTGTGGACCCAGGTGTCCGTTTTGTAACTTCTACTGACGTGCGGGACGTAGGAAGAGCTATTGAGATTTCAGCTCATGTGCTGGATGGTGGCCCGGACTGAGAAGTAACAAGGTGTGAATTCCTCGCTTAGGCACCACTGATAATATAAACAACTCGATTTTAGTTGGTGGGTTTGAGAGAGAGAGAGAGAGAGAGAGAGAGAGAGAGAGAGAGCAGAAAATCAGAACCTTTTCCCAGGGTGGAAATATTAAAGACTTTAGACTCTAGAGATACATTGCGAAAACAGGTGAGATTAAATAGGTAAGATCAAGCGACAATTAAAAGACAATTGTGCTTTGCAAGTTTAGTTTAGTTCAGTTTGGAGATAGAGTGTGGAAACAGGCCCTTCGGCCAACTTGCAATCCCAGCACATTATCACTATGCTACACACACTAGGGCCAATTTTTACCTTTACCAAGCCAATTTACCTACATACCTGTACGTCTTTGGAGTATGGGAGGAAACTGAAGATCTCGGAGAAAACCCACGCAGGAAAACACACGGGGAGAACGTGCAAACTCCATACAGACAGCACCCGTAGTCAGGATCGAACCCGGGTCTCAGTTCATTTTAGTTTATTGTCATGTGTACCGAGGTACAATGAAAAGTTTATGTTGCGTGCTAACCAGTCAGCAGAAAGACAACACATAATTATAATCGATCCATTTACAATGTATAAATATATGATGAGGGAATAATTTAATGCAAGTTAGAGCCAGCAAAGTCCAGTCAAGGATAGTCCAAGGGTCACCAAAGAGGTTGCTCTCTGGTTGTGGGAGGATGATTCAGTTGCCTGATAACAGCTGGGAAGAAACTGTCCCCGAATCTGGCGATGTACGTTTTCACACTTCTATTCTTTTTGACTGATGGGAGAGTGGAGAAGGAGTGGCCAGGGTGCGACTCGTCCTTGATGATGCTGAAAGCCATGCTGAGGCAGCGTGAGGTATAAATTAAGTCAATAGAAGGGAAGTTGGTTTGTGCGATGGTCTGGGCTGCAATTCACTGCAATTTCTTGTGGTCTTGGATGGAGCTGTTGTAGGTGACATGCCAAACTTCCTAAGCCTTCCAAGGAAGTAGAGGTGTTGGTTGTTGGCTTTCTTGGTCATTGCTTCAATATGGGCGGTCCAGGAGAAGTTGTTGGTGATATGGACTCCTAGGAATTTGCAGTTTTCAACCATCTCGTCTTCGGCACCGTCATTGCAAACTGGGGTATGTGAACCACATCGCTTCCTCAAGTCGATCAGTAACTCCTTTGTCTTGATGACATTGCGAGAAAGGTTGTTGTCTCGACATCAGGACACGAGGTTCTCAATCTCCTTCCTGTACTCTGTCTCATCATTATTTGATATCCGGCCCACAATGCTGGTATCGTCTGCAAATTTGAAAATAGTATTCAATTTCACTGGCGCTGTGAGGCAGCAACTACCGGTGCACATCTGTCTCTGTGATACTCAAGAAAAGCAAAATACAGAGCCTAAATGATGACAGGCAGAAATGGGTAGTTCTGGTAAAAATATAAAGAATGTGTGAGTTATTTAAGGTTGGTGATGGGAGAAGAAAGGTGAATTGTTGTTCTATAAGCCAGTGGCGTAGCGTGGGGGTGGGGGCAGAGGGGCGGTTGCCCCGGGCGCTAAATTTTTAGGGGCGCAAAAAAATAGTTGGATACATTTTTTATAAAATGGCAAAAAAAATTGTTCTAATGGCACGCTGCACCTCTTTAGCAGCCTTCCCCTGAATTATTGTAATAAAATGTAAATTTGTTTGCCATTTTATAATTTTTTTTATCTAACAATTTTTTTGCGCCCCTAAAAATGTATCCAACAATTTTAACCAACCAGCGATCTCTGCGCCGAGGCCACTGCCACTGTCCCAGCCGCCGCTGTCGTCCACTGGGCCCGTGGTCGGGTCGAGTGGCCGCTGCCGCCGGAACGTGCCCCAGCTCCGAGTTCTGGGTCGCCGCTGCCGCTGCTCCAGCTCCGATACCATGTGGCTGCTGCCGCTGCCCCCGCTCCGAGGCCAGGCCGCCGCTGTCACTGTCCCCGCTCCAAGGCCAGGTCGCCGCTGCCGCCGCCCCAGCTCCGAGGCCAGGCCGCCGCTGCCGCCGTCCCAGCCGCTGCCGCCGCCATCCCAGCTCCGATGCCGGGCGGCCGCTGCCGCTGTCCCAGCTCCGAGGCCAGGCCGCCGCTGTCAAAGCCGCCGTTGCCGCTGTCAAAGCCGCCGTTGCCGCTGCCCAGCTCCGAGTTCTGGTCGCCGCTGCCACTGTCCCAGCCGCCGCTACCGCTGCCCCAGCTCCGAAGCCGCCATTAGGCCTCGGCGCAGGCGGAGACGGGGGATACGACAAAAGAAGTTGCATCCCCCGAAGGAAGAGACCAAAAACCGCTAATGATGAGGCGCAATATTTTAAACTGCCCCGGGCGCGCAAAACCCACCCTACGCCACTGCTATAAGCCCACAGTAAGTCTCTTTGTAATGTTACAGGACGCCAGAGAGGTGAGATGCCAGAATAGAAATGTGGGAGGGCAGCACAGTGGTGCAGCTCGTTGTGTTGCCGTCTCACAACACAAGAGACCAGTGTTCAATCCAGACCTTGGCTGCTATCTCTTCAAAGTTTACATGATCTCCCTGTTACTGTGTGGGATTCCTTTGGGTGCTCTGGTTTTCTCCCACATCCCAAAGATGTGCAGGTTAATTGCCCTCTGTAAATTGGCTCACATATGTAGGAGGCTGATGGGAACATGCGATAACAGAATTAACGGGTGAACGTTACAGAGTTCAACAGTGTGAACGGGTGATGGATGGTCAGAGTGGACTAGGTGAGATGATAGGACTATTTCCTTGTGCAATCAACCAATCAATCAATCAATCGATCAATCATTCAATCAATCAATCAATCAATCAATCAATCAAATGCAACTGCGTGTCCTGTGACTGCCGTGGCCTAAGCAGCATTTGTCCAGTGGTTTTGGACTCTTGAGGCTAGCTCTAATTTCAGTTACGATTCATTATGTGGTTACATTTGCTAACCGTTATGGTGGCATTCTGACTCGTGTTTGTTTCTCTGCTCCACAATTCTGGCTGTTAACATGGTAACGTAAGCCCTACACCCCCAGCCCCTGTGATACTAGTGCCCTTGAGATAGACTCACAGTATCCTATAGCACTGATACAGGGTGTTTGGTCCAACTCGCCCATTCTGACCAGATGCACAATCAGCAGATGCACAGATGTACAGCTGCTGCCTCACAGCACCATAGACCCGGTTTCGATCCTGACCTCGGTTGCTGTCTGTGTGGAGTTTTCACCTTCTCCCTGTGAACACATGGGTTCCTTCCGGGTGCTCCGGTTTCCTCCCACATCCCAAAGACGTGCGGTTTTGTAGGTTAATAGGCCTCTTTAAATTGCCCCTAGATTGCAGGGAGTGGATGAGAAAGTATGATAACATACTGTGAAAGGGTGATCGATAGTTGGCTTGGACTCGGCGGGCACAAGGGTCTGTTTCCATGCTGTATCTTCAAACAAAGTTGGCCCCATTTCTCAACATTTGGTCCCTATCCCTCCAAACCTTTGAAACTGAAACAATTCTAGCTGATCTGCAGTCAACTGGAGTAAAAACAATTTTGAAAGATTCTTTTCCATCAACCACAAAGCAAGAAAAACAGACTCGTTACTCTCAGAGATAAGAATGGCATGTGTAAAGGTCAGAATATTAGTGTTTCAAGCACTTTAATATAACTGGAATTACTCAAGCAGATCACAGTTAATAAGTACAATGATAATGTTAAGAACACCATGGTGAGAAGCTGGTACCTCGACCCTGGTAATGTCAAGTGACTTATGTAGTGTATTGAAAATGCTATTGGCACCCCTGGGCAACAGTGCCATCGTTTGATTGAACAGATCTGATGTGGAAAAAATATACTCAAGAAATCAATTTGAAAAGGTCAACTTTGACAAAATGAGAGAAGAGTTTCAACAAATTGACTGAAGAGTATTTACCATGAAAACTCTGCCAGAAGACAAATTGAAAGGCAAAAGGGCCTGTCCCACTTGGCGACCTTTTCGGCAACTGCCGGCGTCATATCAGGGTCGCCAAAAGATTTTGTACATTTAGAACTCCAGCGGCGACAAAAAAAATGTTGCGACACTTGAAAAAACACCGCGCGTCGTACGTCATCACGCCGCGCCACCACCGCATCACGCGGTGTCACGCCGCCATCACGCCACAAATTTTTCGGTGACCTTATACGTCAGTCAATGATGCCGGCAGTGGCTGAAAAAAATCACCAAGTGGGGCAGGCCCTTAAAGGACTTAATACTTGGATGTATATTCAGTGCTATAGAGAGGGACAACACAGAGTATCAATTGGTCCAGCACATCTATGTTGGTTAGTTAGTGTTTAGTTTAGTTTAGTTCAGAGATACATCGTTGAAACAGGCCATTTGGCCCACTGATCACCTGTTTGCACTAGTTCTGTGTTATCTTATTTTCTCACCCACTCCCTACACACTAGAGGCAATTTCACAGAGGCCAATTAACCTACAAGCTCGCACAGGAAACCGGAGCACTTGGAGGAAACCCGTGTGGTCACAGGCAGAACATATAAACGCCACACAAACAAAACCCGAGGTCAGGATCGAACACGTGTCTCTGGCATTGTGGGGCAGCAGCTCTACCCGCTGCACCAATGAGCCAATGTGCTTTAGATGTGAATTACAATACAATACAATTTATTTGTTGTCATTTGAACCCAGAGGTTCAAACGAAATTTGGTTTCTGCAGTAATACAAACAAGAAGAACCAAGACACAACACAATTTACACGAACATCCATCACAGTGAATCTCCTCCTCACTGTGATGGAAGGCAAAGTCTTATCTCTCCCCTGCACTCCTCGTTCTCCTCCCGATGTCAGAGTCAAAGCCCCCGGCGGGCGATGCAAGGCCGCGCTCCGGGTCTTGGTGTTAGAGCCCCGGCGTGCGCTAACAAGTCCCACGGCAATTATAAAGCCTCGCCGGGCGATGTAAGGCCCCGCTCCAGGTCAGCCTCAACCCCGCAACTCGGGCGGGAGAAGTCGCCGTTGTGGAAGCCCCGAAAAGCGGTCTCGCAGCAGGAGCCTCCGAATCTCCTGGGTCGGGCCGCAGCAGCGCGCCACCACAGCTCCTCCCGCTCCGAACTCGGCCAGCTCCACGATGGTGGGTAAGTCCGCAGCTCCGCGACTGGAGCCCCCAGGTCGTTCCGGCTGGAGGCCGCACCACGGTGCTCGGCCCCAACGACAACGGAGACCCGACAGAGAAAAGGTCGGGTTCTCTGTGCAGGGGAAAGATTTTTAAAAAGTTTCCCCACCCCTCCCCCCCCACACACATACCCAGTTTAAAAAAAAGATATAAACTACATACAACGAGACAAAAAATAAAAAAACGACAGACGGACTGCAGAGGCCGCTGCGACGTGAGTCGCGCCGCCCACCCAAGGGTGGAATTACCGATTCCATTCTGCTCTTTGACTTTTTTTTTCTTCAAGCATTTATCAAATTCTCTTTTAAATATTACTTTTGAATATTGAATCTGTCTCCATCAACTTTTCAGGTAATACGTTCTCTGTTATAATATTGTGGTAGATAAAGGAAAATGCTTCTTCATATAAGCTCTGCTTCATTTTCCAATCACATCGTGCTCCCTGGATACTGACATTTCTCACCGTGAAAAAAAGTTTATCTATATTTACCCGATCAAAACCATTCATGACTGAACACCTCGATCAAATCCTCTCTTAATCTTCTCCGCTCTAATGAGAAAATATGCAAATCACAAAGATATGTAATCAAAGTGTCAACAATGAATTAAAGGACAAATTACAAACTCAAATTGGAAAAAGCCACAAAGATGGAAAGTAAAGGACATCGTCCTTTGAAGGGCGGCCAGAGTTATTGTAGTCACCGTTGCAGAACGATGGGCTAATGGACACAAAGTGCTGGAGTAACCTCAGTGGGTTGAGCAGCATCACTGAAGAACATGGATAGATGATGTTTCTTTTGGGGGCCCTTCATCCGATTGATTGTAGGGCCGGGAGAAGTAGCTGGAAGAAAGGAGAGGCAGGCCACTGTGTCGCAGGTAAAACTGTGGTCACAAATATGATAGGCAGATGGCTGGACAAAGGCTTGAATCAACTACCACTCTTTGCCATAGAATCATAGAGTACCACAATGTGGAAAAAGGGCCTTCGGATCAACACGCCCACACCAGCCAACATGCCCCATCTACACTAGTCCCACCTGCCTGCGTTTGACCCATATCCCCCTAAACCTGTCCCATCCATGTATCCCATCCATGGACCTTCTAAATGTTTGTTAAATGTTGCAATAGTACCTGACTCAACTACCTCCTCTGGCAGCTTGTTCCATACACCTACCACCCTTTGTCCTCCCACCTGACCAGCTTTCCACTGCCCTACAATCAGTCTGAAGAAGGGCCCTGACCTGAAACATCACCTATCCATGTTCTCCAGAGATGCTGGGCCAGGGTCCAGAGGCCCAGGAGCCGTTGGTGAGGGAGGAGCGACGTCCGTGCGGTAGGTTCAAAAACCCAGTGCGGGGCTTGTATCAACAGAGGCCCAGGAGCCGTTGGTGAGGGAGGAGTACCCGACTCTGCAACGTTCCATTCGCAGATCACACTTCAAATTAAGTGGGCTTGAGGAAGCCGCTGATTGGTTGAACGGACTAGAGGAAGCATCTGATTAGCTTGTATCCCGAGTAAGGCTTTGTATTGTATCCAGGATAAGGGGGAGAATGAGGGCCAGGGCAGTTTACTGTTCTGGATGTCAGATGTGGGAGGTCATGGCCCTCCAGACGTCCACATCTGGGCCAGGTGGTTCGAGATGGGGCTCCTAAGGGACCGTGTTAGGAACCTGGAGCAGCAGCTCGATGACTTCTGTCTGGTCAGGGAGAGCGAGGAGGTCATAGAGAGGAGTTACAGAGAGGTGATCACTCCAAGACCACGGGAGACAGAAAACTGGGTCACAGTTAGGAAGGGCAATGGGCAGTGGCAGGGACTGGTGAGTACCCCGGTGCCTGTACACCTTGAAAATAAGTACTCATGTTTGAGTACGATTGGGGGAGACAGCCTACCTGGGGGTAGCGACAGCGGCCGGGCCTCTGGCACAAAGACTGGCCCTGTTGCTCAGAAGGGTAAGGAAAAGAAGAGGAGGACAATAGTAATAGGGGACTCTATAGTCAGGGGGTCGGATAGGCGATTTTGTGGACGCAGTCAGGAGACCCGGATGGTAGTTTGCCTCCCTGGTGCCAGGGTCAGGGATGTGTCTGAACGTGTCCAAGATATCCTGAAATGGGAGGGAGAGGAGCCTGAGGTTGTGGTGCATATAGGTAGAACATAGGTAGAAAAAGAGAAGAGGTCCTGAAAGGAGAATTTAGGGAGTTAGGAAGAGAGTTAAGGAGAAGGACCGCAAAGGTAACAATCTCAGGATTACTGCCTGTGCCACGCGACAGTGAGAGTAGGAACGGAGCGAGGTGGAGGATAAATGCGTGGCTGAAGGACTGGTGCAGAGGGCAGGGATTCAAGTTTCTTGATCATTGGGACCACTTTTGTGGAAGGTGCGACCTGTACAAAAAGGATGGGTTGCACTTGAACCCGAGGGGGACCATTATCCTGGCGGGGAGATTTGCAAAGGCTACTGAGGAGACTTTAAACTAGAATGGTTGGGGGGAGGGACTCAAATAGGGAAAGCTAGTAGTCAGTGTGTGAGGCAGGAGGCAGAGAAGGGTAGCACTCGGACACAAAATGTAGGGGAGAAAGAAGAAAAAGATAATAAACAGAGAATACGAGGGGGTGGGTTTCTTAAATATGTATATTTTAATGCTAGGAGCATTGTAAGAAAGGTGGATGAGCTTAGAGCCTGGATTGACACCTGGAAGTATGATATTGTGGCGATCAGTGAAACATGGTTGCAGGAGGGCTGTGATTGGAACTAAATATTCCAGGATTTCGTTGCTTCAGGTGGGATAGAATTGGAGGGGCAAGAGGTGGAGGTGTTGCATTGCTTGTCAGGGAAGATATTACAACAGTGCTTTGGCAGGATAGATTAGAGGGCTCGTCTAGGGAGGCTATTTGGGTGGAACTGAGAAATGGGAGAGGTGTAGCAACACTTATAGGGGTGTATTATAGACCGCCTAATGGGGAGCGAGAATTGGAAGAGCAAATATGTAAGGAGATCGCAGATATTAGTAGTAAGCACAAGGTAGTGATTGTGGGTGATTTCAATTTTCCACACATAGACTGGGAAACACGTTCTGTAAATGGGCTGGATGGTTTGGAGTTTGTAAAATGTGTGCAGGATAGTTTTTTGCAGCAATACATAGAGGTACCTACTAGAGGAGGGGCAGTGCTGGACCTCCTGTTAGGAAATGAGATGGGACAGGTGGCGGAGGTATGTGTTGGGGAACACCGGGTCCAGTGATCACAATACCATTAGTTTCAATATAATTATGGAGAGGGTCAGAACTGGACCAAGGGTTGAGATTTTTGATTGGAGAAAGGCTAACTTTGAGGAGATGCGAAAGGATTTAAAAGGAGTAAATTGGGACATTTTGTTTTATGGGAAAGATGTGGAGGAGAAATGGAGGACATTTAAAGATGAAATTTTAAGAGTACAGAATCTTTATGTCCTTGTTCGAAAAAGAGAGAGATCTACAATAATTATAGGCAGCATGGAGTAAATGAGGTGCTTGAGTAGTATAAAGAATGTAAAAAGAATCTTAAGAAAGAAATTAGAAAAGCTAAAAGAAGATATGAGGTTGCTTTGGCAAGTAAGGTGAAAGTAAATCCAAAGGGTTTCTACAGCTATATTAATAGCAAAAGGATAACGAGGGATACAATTGGTCCATTAGAGAGTCAGAGTGGACAGCTATCTGCAGAGCCAAAAGAGATGGGGGAGATATTGAACAATTTCTTTTCTTCGGTATTCACCAAGGAGAAGGATATTGAATTATGTGAGGTAAGGGAAACAAGTAGAGTAGCTATGGAAACTATGAGATTCAAAGAAGAGGAAGTACTGACACTTTTGAAAAATATAAAAGTGGATAAGTCTCCAGGTCCAGACAGGATATTCCCTAGGACATTGAGGGAAGTTAGTGTAGAAATAGCAGGGGCTATGACAGAAATATTTCAATTGTCATTAGAAACGGGAATAATGCAGGAGGATTGGCGTACTGCGCATGTTGTTCCATTGTTTAAAAAGGGTTCTAAGAGTAAACCTAGCAATTATAGACCTGTTAGTTTGACGTCAGTGGTGGGCAAATTAATGGAAAGGATACTTAGAGATAATATATATAAACATCTGGATAAACAGGGTCTGATTAGGAACAGTCAACATGGATTAGTGCCTGGAAGGTCATGTTTGACTCATCTTCTTGAATTATTCGAAGAGGTTACTCGGGAAATTGATGAGGGTAAAGCAGTGGATGTTGTATATATGGACTTCAGTAAGGCCTTTGACAAGGTTCCTCATGGAAGGTTGGTTAAGAAGGTTCAATTGTTGGGTATTAATGGTGGAGTGGCAAGATGGATTCAACAGTGGCTGAATGGGAGATGCCAGAGAGTAATGGTGGATGGCTGTTTGTCAGGTTGGAGGCCAGTGACTAGTGGGGTGCCACAGGGATCTGTGTTGGGTCCACTGTTGTTTGCCATGTACATCAATGATCTGGATGATGGTGTGGTAGATTGGATTAATAAGTATGCAGATGATACTAAGATAGGTGGTGTTGTGGATAATGAAGTAGATTTTCAAAGTCTACAGAGAGATTTAGGCCATTTGGAAGAGTGGGCTGAAAGATGGCAGATGGAGTTTAATGCTGATAAGTGTGAGGTGCTACATCTTGGCAGGACAAATCAAAATAGGACGTACATGGTAAATGGTAGTGAATGGAGGAATGCAGTTGAACAAAGGATCTAGGAATAAATGTGCACAGTTCCCTGAAGGTGGAATCTCATGTAGATAGGGTGGTAAAGAAAGCTTTTGGTGTTCTCGCATTTATAAATCAGAGCATTGAGTATAGAAGTTGGGATGTAATGTTAAAATTGTACAAGGCATTGGTGAGGCCAATTCTGGAGTATGGTGTACAATTTTGGTCGCCTAATTATAGGAAGGATATCAACAAAATAGAGAGAGTACAGAGGAGATTTACTAGAATGTTGCCTGGGTTTCAGCAACTAAGTTACAGAGAAAGGTTGAACAAGTTAGGTCTTTATTCTTTGGAGCGCAGAAGGTTAAGGGGGGACTTGATAGAGGTCTTTAAAATGATGAGAGGGATAGACAGAGTTGACGTGGATAAGCTGTTCCCACTGAGAGTAGGGAAGATTCAAACAAGAGAACATGACTTGAGAATTAAGGGACAGAAGTTTAGGGGTAACATGAGGGGGGACTTCTTTACTCAGAGAGTGGTAGCTGTGTGGAATGAGCTTCCAGTGGAGGTGGTGGAGGCAGGTTCGATTTTATCATTTAAAAATAAATTGGATAGTTATATGGACGGGAAAGGAATGGAGGGTTATGGTCTGTGTGCAGGTAGATGGGACTAAGGTAGAATAAGTGTTCGGCTCGGACTAGAAGGGCCGAGATGGCCTGTTTCCGTGCTGTAATTGTTATATGGTTATATGGTTATATGCTGTTTGACCTGTTGAGTTACTCCAGCACTTTGCATAAAGCAGCACCTGCAGCCCTTGTTCCTTCAGAGAGATGGGCTAAATGTACTCACATTAATGGGGCTAAGTGCTGTACTGTAGAAAAAAATTGTGGTCCCCAGACCTAGAAGTTGATCAAATATTAGTGTTCCTGAAGAGCCAAAGGCTCTGAGAATATGCTGGACTGTCTGTGTGGAGTAAAAACAAAACGTATCTGATCCCAGATAGACACAACTCAGCGGGACAGGCAGCGTTTCTGGAGAGAATGGGTGACGTTTCGGGTTGAAAGTCTTTGGTCTCAACCCGAAACGTCACGTATTCCTTCTCTCCAGATATGCTGCCTGTGCCGCTGAGTTACTCCAGCATTTTGTTTTTATCTTCCAGCATCTGCAATTCTTTCCTACACATGTATCTGATCCCTGCAGGTCTACACAAACCATAGGGGTGTAATATTCACAACAAAGGAAAAGGTTAGGCTTCATAGTCACAGGGCTGCGTTCTTGTTAAATTCTATAGTGTGTTGTGTCTTTTCTCTTTTTTATTTTATACGGTTGTATGGAAACCTAATTTCTTCTCTGTAAAGCACTTTGGTTTCAACACAAGTTGATTTAAATGTGCTATATAGATAAAATTTACTTACCTACTTAACTAATATTTTCCTCTTCACATACCTAAAGAAGCTTTTACTATCCTCCTTTATATTCCTGGCTAGCTTACCTTTGTACTTCATCTTTTCTCCCCGTATTGCCTTTTTAGTTATCTTCTGTTGCTCTTTAAACATTACCCAATCTTCTTGCTTCACGCTCATCTTTGCTACGTTGTACTTCTTCTCATTTATTTTTATACTGGCCCAGACACCCCTTGTCTGCCATGGTCACCCCTTACTTCTCTTGGAATCTTTCCTCCTCCAAGGAATGAACTGATCCTCCACCTTCTGTATTATTCCTAGAAATACCTGCCATTTTTGTTCCACTGTCATCCCCGCTAGGGTATCTTTCCAGTCAACTTTGGCCAGCTCCTCCCTCATGGCCCCATAGTTCCCTTTATTCAACTGTAACACTGACACCTCCGATCTACCCTTCTCCCTCTCCAATTGTAGATTAAACCTGACCATATTATGGTCACTGCCTCCTAATGGCTCCTTAACCTCAAGTTCCTTTATCAAATCCGGTTCATTACATAACACTAAATCCTGAATTGCCTTCTCCCTGGTAGGCTCCAGTACAAGCTGTTCTAAGAGTCCATCATGAAGGCACTCTACAAAGTCCCTTTTTGGGGTCCAGTACCAACCTGATTTTCCCAGTCTACCTGCATGTTGAAATCTCCCATAACGACCACAGCATTACCTTTGCTACATGCCAATTTTAACTCCTGATTCAACTTGCACCCTATATCCAGGCTACTGTAGAGAAGTCCCTCTAGGGTATTTTTATGTATTCACGTCCCCCCTCGCACCGCTCACAATTAACCCTGACCTTACTCTTTTATCCCTTCTCAAATTTTCCTTCCCATTAATTCGAGAATCTTTTGTAATTTTTTCTGTAGTCACTTCCCCTTTTGATCCAGTTTGATAAGTGCTACCTGAACCACCCGACTTAATTAAATATTTACCTTGGATTATTCTTGAAGTTGAATCACAAGATCAAGTGTTGTCAGATATCTGAGGCTTACAGAGTGCATGGTACCACTAAAAGGAAAGCAGTCTTTTCAATGAAAGTTGCTCCCAATGGGAACTAATGATAGAGTTAAAGGGATACACAATAAGGAAGTAGGGCACTGAGGACTAGTACCACTGATCATCAGCCAATCATTTACACATGAACCCCATCTTTTATTCTCCCCACATTCCTATTAACTTCCCCAGTTCCACCCATTCACCCATCAACCAACTAACCTAAGACACGCACAAAAAAACTGGAGTAACTCATCGGGTCAGACAGTGTCTCTGGAGAAAAGGAATAGATGACCTTTCAGGTCGAGACCCTTCTACAGACCCGAAGCGTCACTATTCCTTCTCTCCAGAGATGCTGTCTGACCCACTGAGTTACTCCAGCTTTTTGTGTCTATCTTTGGCTTAAACCAGCATCAACAGTTCCTCCTGCAGAGCCAACTAACCTATCAAACTCCACATCTTTACCAGACAGGGCTAGTAAGGTGGAGCACTGGGAGGAACCCATGAAGTTACAAACTCCACAGAGACTGTATCAGAGGTCAGGACTGAAGCCACTTTGCTGGATCAGTGAGGCAGCAGCTTTCTACCAGCTGCACTACAGTGCTGTTCATGATTTTACAATATTATAATGTTTAAGTTTCTAAAATAAAAAAAAATATTTATAGTTTGTAGTGTAACCTTTTCACACAAAGGGAGGTAGGTGAATAGAACGAATTGCCGGAGGAGGTAAGTTGAGGCGGGTGCTATCACAACAAATAAGAAACATTTAGACAGGTTCATGTATAGGACAAGTTTAGAGGGCAGATGGGACCAGTGCAGATGCAGCATGTTGGCCGGTGTGGGCAGGTTGGGCCGAAGAGTTGGTTGATGCTCCCAGTATTGTCGTGCAGTACTGAGAGTGCTGCATTATGGCGATCACAATGAGAGATGTGAAAGATTTTGTTTTGCCCCCTTATCAAACAAAGCAGTAATTCTACTCAGTAACTAGGGTAATATTCACTGAATCAATCAGTGAAGCAGTTTCGCTGCCCAATTGTCTTCTATGTTTGGGGGATGTAGGAAAGGTTTGGAGGGCTATGGATAAAATAGGTCAAGTTTAGATGGGACATCTTGGCCAGAGTTGGACCAAGGAGCATGTTCATTGATAACTAAGCTTCACAGTTAGACCGTGGAAAATGTTGATCACTTCTTGTAACTCAGGAACGATCTCGCAGAAAATCAGACATCTCTGATGAAATTTTCCATCGTCTTCAATGTACTAGCACAGCCTTTGGTCAATTGTGAAGGTTCTTTGTGAACTTAGACCTGGAAAAAGCTACCACACTGCAGTGATCCCTTGCATATTTTTCAAACTGGGATACAGATCATCAGATGTTTAAGATGTATCATGTTTCAGACTCATTAACCTATACAATATCTTTTATTAGTAACACCCTCCTCTTACTTCCTCATTTTCACTGGCCTCTTGATTCTTCAGCATGCCAAGGATTTTGGTGCCTTCTGTGAATATAGCTTGCTACACAAGCAGGAAACATTCACAAGGATTGGTACACCAATAATGGGATTTCAAACTGAGACGTCACCCGTGCATGTTCCACAATGATGCTGCTTGGCCTGCTGAGTAATGCCCCTGTCCCACTTAGGAAACCTGAACTGAAACCTCTGGAGACTTTGCGCCCCACCCAAGGTTTCCGTGCGGTTCCCGCAGGTTCCTGGAAGTTTTTGTCAGTCTCCCTACCTGCTTCCACTACCTGCAACCACCTGCAACCTCCGGGAACCGCACAGAAACCTTGGATGGGGCGCAAAGTCTCCAGAGGTATCCGTTTAGGTTTCCTAAGTGGGACAGGGGCATTACTCCAGCACTTTGTCCTTTTGTGTATTAACCAGTATCCACAGTTCTTTGTTTCTACAATCAATGGCATGACTGCCTTCACGGCATTGATGTACAGAGGGATCTTGTGGTCCAAGTCTAGAACATGCAAGTGGCATCACAAGGGGTCCGTGTAGTAAATGAAGGCATATGGTATGCTTGTTTTTGTAGGTTAGGTCATTGAGTATCTTCCTCGTTCGTATGGCGTGCACAGCCCAAAGTTGTTAGACAACTTGTTATGTTGGATCTTCTGTTTGTGCACGCCAGGTGCATTGCATTCATTGAAACAGGGTGGACCTACCTCATGAAGGTTGCAATCTCCTACCCCGTGCATTGGGTATAAGAGTCCGGAAGTCATGATGCAGCTTTATAGGACTTTGGTTTTGCTGCATTTGGAGTCAAACTCAAAAAGCTGGAGTAACTCAGTGGGTCAGGCAGCATCTCTGGGGAAAAACAATACACAACATTTTGTGTTGAGATCATTCTTCAGACTCATTTCTCATTTACAGTGCTGCCTGCAGTTCTGGTTGTCCCATTCCAAGGATTTGGAAGCTTTGGGAAGGGTGGAGAGGCGGTTTACCAGAATAATGCCTGGATTAGAGGGTATTAGCTACAGGGAAAGGTTGGACACTTAGATTGTTTTCTCTTGAAAGTCAGAGGATGAGGGGTGACTGGTTAGAAGTAAATAAAATTATGTGAGAGACACAGATGAGGTAGACAGTCCAAACCTACTTCGCTGGGTGAAAATATTAAATAAGATAATTTTTAGCATTAAGGTCATAACCGATCAGAGTAGAATTAGGCCATTCAGCCCATCAAGTCTACTCCGCCATTCAATCATGCATGATCTATCTCTCCCATCTTTAAGGTGATAGGGGTAAAGTTTAAAGGAGATGTGTGGGAGCACCTGAAGCTTGCTCTGGGTGGAGGCCGGTACAATTGTGCAAGTAAGAGACTTGTAAATGAGCATTTGGTTATACAGTAATTGGAGGGATATGAATTATGTGCAGGTAGATAAGGCTATGTCTTGGCATCATGTTCGGCACAGATGGTGGGCTGAAGAGCCAGGTCCTGTGCTGTAGTGTTCTTTGTTCTATGTAATCAATGCCTTGCCAGCAAAACCATATATTTAATAACTTAGTAGGGCAATAATTAAAAGACTGAAATGAAGTGCAACGCCCACAACTTGTTTGAAACTTATCTGTACCAAGATTACATCCATCGTGGAGAGTCAAGTTCCAACTGATTATCAGTTAGATAGTTTAGTTTATTGTCATGTGTAAAGCTTTTGTTGCGTGCAAACTCATCAGCGGAAAGACAATACATGATTACAATCGAGCCATCCACAGTGTACAGATGCATGTTAAAGGGAATAATGTGAATCATCTTTAGTGCAAGATAAGGTCCGATTAAAGACAGTCCAAGAATCTCCAATGAGGTAGATAGTATCTCAGGACTGCTCTCTAATTGTTGGTAGGATGGTTCAGTTGCCTGATAACAGCTGGAAAGAAACTGTCTCTCAATCTGGAGGTGTGTGTTTACAAACTTCTATACCTCTTGCCTGATGGGAGAGGGACGGAGTGGCTGGGGTGTGACATCCTTAATGCTGGTGGCCATCATACTTGTGTTACCATAGAAGTGTAGTGGGTCAAGGTACAGCTAAATACCATTGGTAGCCACTATGCTAGAGACATTATGACAGTGACATTATGGCAGTAAACAAGTAACACACTTTCAGGACATCTTTTGGAACTTGGTTTTCACTCAAATATAAATACAGGTAATAAAACAGTAAAAATGAATTGTAACTTTAAAAAAAAACTTTGTCAAACAAAATAATTTTCAAAAGTGCAGTTCTAAATTGTACCAGAACGGCAACATAACTAACATGAAAGTAATAGATAAATTATATTCTAATGTACTCAGTGCTTTCCTCAAATCTGCAGCACCACTTTAAATGTACAAATGCATTTCCAAGCAGAAATATAATCTCTCAATATAATCTCTCTGACATCCTAACTCCCAAGGAACAGAGTTAAATAACATTGCTTAACACCTCAAAAATATACCTAATTTTGCATTTAGAACTTTTATATAACAGTTTTATATAATACATAGGGCTCATGTTGTCGACCTCCCCGTGGTGAACACTGTCAACTGAGTTCAGTCGCTACAGCTCGGCGCCAACCAGGAGCATGCGCCCTTTTTAGGGCGGCACCTACAGGTGTCGAACCGGATGGCATCACCCTGCTGCAGCTGAATGCGGAAAACCTCACCAAGGCCAAGACCTCCACAAAGACTCCATCACCACCTTTGGTTCGCCCTGCATCTACGCCGGAGACTTTAACTGCCACAGCACCACCTGGGGCTACCGTTCAACTAACTCAGATGGCGCTGCACTAGAAGACTGGGCCTCAGCTACTGCCGTTCAACTCCTGTACGACCCAAAACATCTGGACAGCTTCCACTCTGGCAGGTGGAACACCACTACCAACCCCGACTTGCCTTTTTCAAACCTGAATGGACCATCCCCACACCGTATCATCCTGGATCACTTCCCGAAATCACAACATCGCCCATCTCTGATTATCCCGGACAACCCCATCGAGCTTTTCCCAACCAACCCTTTTCCTCTGCAGAACTCTTTCCTGTCATCACTCAATTGAAATGCGGAAAAGCCCAGGGTCCTGGTAACACCCCCCAGAATTCCTGAAACACTGCAGTCCTAAATGTCAGGTCTGGCTCCATGAGTTCTACCCCTCTTGCCTCATTGGTCCATCCATTCTGAAGATCTGGTGGAAAGCCACCGTCATTGCGCTACCAAAACCAAACTAGCGTGTGAACGACACAAGGAACCATCGACCCATCTCACTCCTCTGTGTCCCGTACAAGCTTCTCGAACGGCTTCTCCTGGCCCGGCTCGATCCAATCGTCGACCCCCAACTACCCGCTGAACAAGCCGGATTTCGTCCAGTTTAAACGTATATAACCGTTTTATATAACACATAGGGCTCATGTTGCCGACCTCCCCGTGGTGAGCCCTGTCAACTGACCACAGTCAGGCAAACGACAACAAACAGAGACAGCAGCAGAAATAACAATGAACGACAAGAGCTTGCAGCCCTAATGCAACCTCAGTCGCCGCAGCTCGGCGCCAACCAGGAGCGTGCGCCCTTTTTAGGGCGGGCATCTACAGATGTCGAACCGATGGCATCACCCTGCTGCAGCTGAATGCGGAAAACCTCACCAAGGCAAGACCACCATCATTGAACATCTGCTACAGACCCACAAAGTCATTGCAATCCTGCTCCAAGAGACTCACAAAAGTGATAGCTCCCATGTGAAGATCCCTGGTTATACCCGTGCGGCCTACACCAAGAGCGACACCCACGGGATTGCCACTTTTGTAAGGAACACAGCAAAATGGAAAGCGGTTGCAGTGTCCCCTCCTGACTGCGACGTGGAATGGGCAGCAACGCAAGTCGAAGGTGTCACGGTCATCAATGTATACAAGCCAACTTCTACCAAGCTCCTCAAAGACTCCATCTCCACCTTTGGTTTACCCTGCATCTGCGCCGAAGACTTTAACTGCCACTGTAACACCTGCACCACAGCATCTCTGATTATCCCGGACAACCCCATCAAGCCGGTCTCAATCAACCCTGTGAAGAGGTGGAATTTCCGCAATGCCAGGTGGGACCAGTTCACAAGCCTGGTGGACTTCTGGATCGACAGCCTTCCTACCCCCACCTATCTGGACAAAGCCTACTCAGCCTTCTGCAAACTCCTCCTCAGGGCAGCGAAGTGTTCCATTCTTCGCGGCTATCATTGCCGGTACATCCCCACATGGGACGAAGAGTGTGACGCATGCTACGACGCATTCCTGTACGCTGAACCTGGCGAAGAGGCTGCCTCCAAGGCTACGGAAATGACAATCCGCCTCGACAAGAAGCGCAGAGAGCTGTGGGAAGAGACCTGATAACATCCCCCAGAATTCCTGAAACACTGCGGTCCTAAATGCCAGGTCTGGCTCCGTGAGTTCTACTCCTCTTGCCTCATTGGTCAGTCCATTCCGAAGATCTGGCGGAAAGCCACCGTCATTGCGCTACCAAAACCAAACAAGCGTGTGTACGACCCAAGGAACCATCGGGCCATTTCACTCCTCTGTGTCCTGTACAAGCTTTTGTACGGGACTCTGCACTACGCACCAAATAGTCAAGCTGACCAACAACATCGAAGACAGTTTGGAAAAGGTTTGCAAGGCAGGTATCACACTGGTGGACCTCACTGCCGCCTACGCTACAGTGTGGCACCAGGTCCTGATCTTGAAGCTCCTCCGCACCATTCCTGACCGCCATTTAGTGCGGTTCCTTGCCAACATCCTGGCCAACTGCAGTATTGTACTCAAGTCCAGCGACGGGCAATCTAGCCGACTGCAACGCCTAAGAAACGGAGTCCCCCAAGGCTCGGTACTGGCTCCCATGCTCTTCAATCTCTTTATCAGCGATCTGCCACGCACGACCTCGGGCCAGTATGGATACGGAGATGACCTGGCCCTACTGCATTCGGACAGGAGTTGGTCAAACATGGAGGATGTCGTTTCAGTGGATATGGAACTTTTCGCGGGCTGCCTTAAGACCTGAAGACTAAAACTGAGGGTGGCAAAAACCACCACAACGGCCTTTCACCTGAACAACAAGGAAGCTCAACGCCAGCTAACCGTCACCCTCAATGGGTCACCCCTGCCCTATAACCCATTTCCTACATACCTTGGGTTGAAACTAGATCGGCAGCTGACCTGCAAGCAACTCCTTGAAGCTCTCCGTGCTAAAGTCTCGGCGCGGAACAACCTCCTGCATTGCTTGGCTGGATCGTCATGGGGTGCCTGGACATCTACTCTCTGAACCAGTGCTCTTGCACTCGTGTACAGCGCCGCTGAGTACACCGCCCCAGCATGATGCAGCTGCACTCATACTAGCAAGCTAGACGCCATCCTCAACGACACCATGCGGATCATCACCGGCTGCCTACATCCTACTCCGGTTCTTCTGCTGGTGCTCACAGGTATCGCACCCGCCAAGCTTCGCAGAGAGTACTTCACCCACAGGCTGGTGTGCAAGGCCCCATTGGACGCCAACCATCCTTTGCACCACCTCACCCAGGACTCACAGCAACTGGGACCTCAACGGCTGTCATCTTGTCGCCCTTTCTCCCGTCACGCAGCCACCCTCTGTGGCTCCGGTTTCAACACACTAGGAGCTTGGAGAACCAGCTGGGAACAGACTTCCCGACCTCCTCAATTCACTGTTGCACCGAACACCACAGCCCCACCTGGCTCGGACATGCCCTGCAAAAAGTGGGTGGCCCTGAACTGGCTCTGTGCAGGGGTTGGCCGGTTCAACACCAACATGTATCGCTGGGGGCTGCGTTCATACATTTCATACATTAACAATACAGTATTCATTTATACACCTGTGGTCAGTGTTCAACTCATTAACAGCTTTGATAAATATATTGGTGTCATTCCCATCTGTAGTGCATCCAAAAAGTCTCGCCAGGCACATGTAAACAAGCAAATGTGGTGTCGCAAAGTACGCCTAGACCAAGTAGCGTGACCTGGTCCGGGAAGTCTTCATTTTCGAGCAGTAAAGAAGCGCTTGAAGAAATTCACTCGACTCTTCGTCTGCAAAACAGAAACAGAGGTCAATAGCTAACTAACATCAACCTAATACAGGTATCGGAAGTTATGGGGAGAAGGCAGGAGAATGGGGTTACAAAGGAGAGATCGATCAGCCATTATTCAATCAAGGAGTTGACCTGATGGGCCAAACGGCCTAATTCTTATTCTATCACTTATGAACCTCAACTAATTAGTTATTTCAGAATTAAACTAATTAGTAAAATACTAAGGTACAGATGTGAAGATTTGTATTTACTTATCATGTTATAAAGATCCGCATTATAATGTACGAATGGGTGGTTGCGGCTTCAATTCAATGGTCCAAATGAATGCACTATTCTATGAGCAAACAAGCAATGTAGATTCCTTGGTGAACTATTGGAGGTCATGATGTTAAACAATCCTCTGTCGCAGTCAATCAGAAAGTGACAGTGCTTCCATGATTAGTCTTGGATTCCTTGGTGATGGGTGACATATCCATTCTAACACTATACAGCATGATGAAAGTGGGGAAAGATGAATCTTCATCAGCTGTTTTCTCTTGCTCTCTGTATTCCTGGAAAGGTGTCTCTACATTTAAGATCTTCTTTTGGTTAAGATAAGATAACCAAATTTATTGCATTTATTTCAAGATTTGGCTTACACCTTGTATTCACTGCGCTCTTTCATACAGAAACAGAGAGATTAGAGATATGCATTTGAAAACCGATTTGTGTGAGTGCGACATGAGAGTAATTCAAACACCTCATGTCTCCCAGGAGAGGAGGAGTTGCTGGGTGAGGGGAGGGGCACCACGTGCAGACCTTGAGGCTGGACAATGAAACCAGGCCAGGTTTTCTGTGTTGTCTGCCTGAATCACCCACTCCAAACCGATGTACTATGTATCCTATTTATCAGTTAGTAAGTACATGGAAGCAGCTTTCCAGAGTTGCCCAGTTCACTGGAGTGGGGGTGGGGGGCAAGATAGAGTGTAAAATATCAGGAAATTAGATTACAACTAGAAAACTATGATTGATTGGCAATACACACCTTCCGTGCCACCACCAGCTGTTCACTGGGGTCTATCTCCAAAGCCTCCTCACATTCCTCGATTGATTCCAAACTAATGGTGTACTTCCTACGCGCTGGTCTGACACGAAGAGGTCCATGTCTGGAAAGAAAACAGCAGTATAAACGGTAACACAATAACCCCACCTTCTCAATGAAATGTTATAGATACCAAGGGCTGGGTAGAACACACGGCTTTCTAGGAATCTTCTCCAAGGGCTTTGAAGCTTCTGCTTTCTGCAGTGTGGATTTCTCTACAAGCGGTTTGATGGAGCCGAACTGGAAAGACCATTTCTTGAATTGGAGGAAACAAGGGTATAGAAACTAGCAAAAATGCCAGGGGAAGAGGAGGAGAAATTATTTTTCACTCAGCAAACTATGACCTAGGTTATATTCCCTAAAAAACTGGTAAAAAAATACTCAATAATAATATATTAAAAAAAAAACAATTCAAGGGCGCATGTCAAAGAGGAAAGGGGGGAGCATTAAATGGATAAATCGTTCAGTGCTACTACAAGCAGAATTCTGTAATTCCACCCACATTGTGTACACATGGTTCTTCAAATTCTATCAAGTAACAGTGGGGGCAGAATTGCTGCCTTACAGAGCCTGAGACCCAGGTTCAATCCTGACTGTAGGTGCTGTTTGTGTGGAGTTTGCAACTTCTCCCTGTTACTGCGTAGGTTTCCTCCCACATCCCAAAGACATGAGGGTTGGTAGGCTATTTGGATTGGTTTAAATTGTAATTTGTCCCTAGTGTGTAGGATTGCGCTAGTGTACAGGATGATTGCTGGTCGGCGCAGACTCAGTAGGAAGAAGGGCCTGTTTCCACGCTGTATCTCTAAAGTCTAAAGTAACTAATGTGTGTCTTTTAACAACCTTGGAAGAATAAGATCTCATTAGTGCATCCAAAGACTAATGACATCTTATTTTTCCAAGGTTGCTAAAAGTGATGGGCGAAATGGATATGCCATTTTATTACCATGTTAGCAAACAAGCACCGACATTCAACTCAGTGACTCAATTCAACTACAAGCAATGCTTCCTCTGCAGAACCTCTCCTTAGTTCATCATCTCAAGTTAGCCAGTTTGTGAAACAGAAACAACTGGCTTTTCTTTGGATTTGGATCCAGCAGTTGTTTGACTAATGTACACTTCAAAATTTGCACTGTGCGTTCTGCTGCTCCATTTGAAGTGAATGGTATGGAGCGACTCTAGTGTGTTTTACACCATTCCCTTTCATGAATTACGCAAACTCTTGTGAACAGAATTAAGGTCCGTTATCAGACATAATTTCCTCTGGAAATCCATAGGATACAAACAATCCTCGCAAAATGTAAATCGTTTTGCTGGATGTCGTTTTGTTCATTGGAAACACCTCTATCCACTTGGAGTGACTATCAATCACAATGAACAATTATTGTCCATCTAACTCTGCACCAGGCCACCATAGATAGCTTCTAGCTAGACTCTTTGAGACACATTCCCAAATGCTGATCAGGAGGATCTCCTAGCAATTTTACTCCGTATCTTTCAGGGATTACAACTCTCGCTCCCCACATGGCACACCCTTGGTCTACTGAGAGTTGATTCCTACGTACAAAAAATGGGTTCAGTTCTGCCTCTGAATCCGGCAATTTGTTTGGCCATCCATTTGTAACATACCCCTGCACTCTTGACAAAAGTCTGTCAGTGCGAGTAGCCTTCCGAATATCCCCTGAAGTGATAGGTAACTCATCTACATGAGAGAAATAAAACACGTTCTCTCTGTTTAGGGTAACCTCCGATTCCAAAGGTAATCTAGATATGGTGCCAGCATTGCTGATACTGGTATGCAGTCAATATCAATGCCCATCTTCAAAGTCAAGTCAAGTCAAGTTTATTTGTCACATACACATACGAGATGTGCAGTGAAATGAAAGTGGCAATGCTCGCGGACTTTTGTGCAAAAAGACAAACAACCAAACAAACTATAAACACAATCATAACACACATATACCTTTACATAATAAATAATGGAAGGAAAAACGTTCAGTAGAGTTAGTCCCTGGTGAGATAGGCGTTTACAGTCCGAATGGCCTCTGGGAAGAAACTCCTTCTCAACCTCTCTGTTCTCACTGCATGGCAACGAAGGCGTTTGCCTGACCGTAGCAGCTGGAACAGTCCATTGCAGGGGTGGAAGGGGTCTCTCATGATATTGTTGGCTCTGGAGTTGCACCTCCTGATGTATAGTTCCTGCAGGGGGGCAAGTGAAGTTCCCATAGTGCGTTCGGCCGAACGCACTACTCTCTGCAGAGCCTTCTTGTCCTTGGCAGAGCAATTCCCAAACCAGATGGTAATGTTCCCGGACAAGATGCTTTCCACCACCGCTGCGTAGAAGCACTGGAGGATCCTCGGAGACACACTGAATTTCCTCAATTGCCTGAGGTGGTATAGGCGCTGCCTTGCCTTACTCACGAATGCTGAGGCGTGTGATGCCCATGTCATATCCTCGGAGATGTGGACTCCCAGATATTTAAAACAGTTCACCCTATCCACAGGATCCCCATTTATCCTCGGATGATGTGCCCTCTTAAAGTCCATGATCAGCTCGTTCGTTTTTTTTTATGTTCAAGAGGAGGCTGTTATCCTGGCACCAGAGTGCTAGATCAGCCACCTCCTCATCGTTGTCTGAGATCAGGCCCACCACCACAGTGTCATCAGCAAACTTAATTATTGAGTTGGAGCTGAACCTAGCCACACAGTCATGTGTGTACAGGGAGTACAATAGGGGGCTGAGGACGCAACCCTGGGGCGATCCTGTGCTTAGGGTGAGGGACTTCGATGTATTCCCTCCCATCTTGACTACCTGGGGCCTGGCGGTGAGAAAGTCCAGGACCCAGGCACACAGGGAGGTGTTGAGCCCCAATTCCATTAGCTTCCCGGCCAGTCTGGTGGGGACTATCGTGTTGAAGGCTGAACTGTAGCCTATGAACAGCATCCTCACGTAGCCCCCCTTCTGGCTGTCCAGATGGGAGAGAGCGGTGTGCAAGACCTGGGAGACCGCATCGTCCGTGGATCTGTTCGGACGGTATGCGAACTGCAACGGGTCCATGTTCCGAGGGAGGAAGGCGCAGATGTGTTTCTTCACCAGCCTCTCAAAGCATTTCATGACTACCGAGGTAAGGGCCACCGGACGGTAGTCATTCAGACAATGATCCGGTACAATGATACATCTTTGCATTCTGTCTGCTGCCAGAGTTGGTATGTGTGCTTTTGGATTTAGGATCACTGTCAACAACTGGTGATCGGTCTCGATTACAAACCTTCTACCATACAAGTATTTGTGAAACCTTCCTAATGCCAAAAATGAATGCAAGATCCTCTCGCTCTATTTGGAACTGAGTGTACTAGACGCAAAGGCTATAGGCCTCTCCTCTCCATTTACTAGCACATGAGAGATAGCACCAACACCGTATGGTGAAGCATCACATGCTAACTTCATTGGATTATTTACATCGTAATGAACAAGTATTGTACTCTCTACCAACTGAGCTTTACATGACTTGAAAGCTTGGTCAGAATCACGTGTCCACATCCATGGTGCATCTTTTCTCAAGATTTCGCTCAAGGGATGTAAACAGGTGGACGGACATGGCACGAACTTCCCACAATAATGCACTTATCCTAAAAAGGATCGTATCTCAGATATGTTTCTGGGAGTGGGCGTGTTCTTGATCGCACCAACTTTACCCTTGGTGGGGTGTAGACTATCCTTGTCTATCTTATGACCCAAGTACTCCACCGAGTTCTGAAGGAACTCACGCTTTTGTGCCTTCATTCTTACACTGTGTGTCTCAAGGCGTTTGAGTACCACTTCCAACCTTTCATCATGTGTCTGCCTGCCAGGGGCTGAGATGAGGATGTCATCCAAGTAACGCACCACATCTTCAATTCCGTCTAGAATTTGTGTCATAAACCCTTGAAAAATCCCTGGGTCTGATGATATGCCAAATGGGAGCCTATTGAACTGAAACAATCCCAAATGCGTGTTGATAGTCAGCTTGCATTTAGATTCTCCCTAAACTAAACTAATCTAAAACGAACCATATGAAAGCCGTTCAGCCATTCAAAACTGAATGTCCTCCTCCTTTAACCAGACGGATTCTCCTTCGTCAAGGAGTTGAATAATTTGTGGCTCTACGACACCACCCTACGAAAATTGACTGCCGTGTTTGCTACTATCATCGACACTTCAAACGTTGTTTGCTGGCCAAAGCATCAAGGGATAATCCCATTTGATCGTATGGCACAATAGAAATGCAACTGATATCCCAGTCCAAGTAGAACCAAACCTTAGCTCAGCCAATTCATTCTTGCAGGAGGACGGATCTTGCTCTGTGCGCTCCTGCTGTGTTGCTTGCTGAAGGGTTTCCAGTTCTTCCTTTTCCTGCAAAATGAAAATAGTGCTCAATCTTTATACGCACATGAATGCAAAACAAGATTACAACATATCTTTGCTGTGTCCATCTTGGAATCTTTTAAATTAAAAAATAAATAATAAACACAAATATTTAGTCATCATATGCATCCTGAGGAACAAGTCCCATTAATGAGCAATGTCATGGCTTCATATTTAGTACCTTGAGATTTAGTATCCTGCTCAATTTATTCATTGATGCAAGGGCTTATTTCCGTGCGTCATTAGTAAATGCAAGTGCTCTTTTAAATAGTACCTTCTAAGATTTGTGCTTAAAAAACATTGATTTCTACCTTGAGCCATGACTGAATGGTGGGGTAGAGGGGCCGAATGACCTAATTCTACTATTCCTTATGACCGTATAATATTAATAGGTAAAATTACCCAAACTAGATTAAAAAGTCTGGAAATACTCTGTTGCTTCCCCAACCACACTAGTTAATTCAGTAGACTTTCTCCATGTCCAAGGTGTGTGGTATTGTAGCGATGTTACAATACTTACTTTCAGCAGCTCTGCAGTTCTGCCACTGGCCGTGTGCGCGACTTTGGTGCCTTGGGGGGGGGGGGGGGGGGGGGCGTGGGATTAAAATGCCGTTTACTCCTGCCTGTCGGAGTCGAACTTCCTCAGGCTGTTAAGTTGCTGCAGAAAAATTGTTCCGACTTCCGTTCTCTGAAGTTTTTATTTAAAAATCGGGGGCCAATTTAATCCCTGGACAAAACAAATTGTAAATCGTCTATTTTACACATAAACTTGCTTCTTAGGATGACTTTAATCAAAATTTCCTTGGCGATAATGTGATTTTGGCCTCATACGAACCGGCAGTGTTTTTCCTGCCGATATGGGGTTCAAATTCACTGCAATCGCAACGTTCCAATCGATCGCGTTCCACAAAAACCTACTCGCAAGATGATTAAAATGGCTATTAATTTACGTGAATTTAACATAAAATTCCTTCCATTTGGCTTATAAATTCATGACAATGAGATTTAAAAATCATGTTATATTGTGAATTCTTGTGTTATTTGGTCACTTAGGCTATTTAAAAATGTTAACCTTTTCTTAATGGATAGATGTTTAGATCTAGTAATTGAATTTTGTAATTAGCTACAATTAGGTAACTAACTAATTATATGCTTTAATTTCAGGTCGTCCAAGTAAGATTGTTTCAGAATGCTTCAATCTATAATAACTGAAAGTTTCATTCAGTTCTCTTAATTTTTTAGAAAGTTACAGGCTTTTGACTGTCCTCGATCACAGCTTTTGAGTTAAATCAATGGAAAAGCAATAGGGAACAATATGCTAATTTCAGTATCAAAATGGCCATAACTTTTTTAATACTGAATATATGAAAGTGAATTAGGTGTCAAATTAAACTTCTTTTAATGCCTTGTCTGATGGGATAAATTGCAGACTTGATTTTTAAAATCTCAAAATGTTGTAACATTGCAGGGTATGGCATACAGAAACCATCTGGTCCGGAAGCAAATAGCACCCCTCAGATGCAAGCATCAAGCCAAAAGGTAAGGATGATAATAGAAAAGAGCAAAATAAAAACTTACTTAAATGACCCATTAAAAAAAAAATCTGAATAAGCAGCATAAAATGCAATGTAATATTAAATATCAGGATACTTGAGACTGTTGAATCTGTGCAGAATACGCACATTTGGAATTAAGATTGTATGTGGATAAATTAAATGCATCACAAATTCTCCCAACCTGGGAAGTTGCTCCCTTGGTAACCTGCTCTAATTGTTCCTGCATTTCATGTTGTTGCCCCTCATATTGCTCCAATATTGCTTGAAGATTCTCTGTAAGAAAACACGCATCACCATTTAAATAAAGAGAACGAGGAAGTGTCCTGACCCGAAACGTCACCCATTCTTTCTCTCCACAGATGCTGCCTGTCCCGCTGACCTATTCCAGGTTTATGTGTCTATCTTCGGTTTAAACCAGCAACTGCAGTTCCTTCTTACACAAGAGAATGAAGGATCTCTAACCAAATAACCCTTCCATTCTCTCTCTCTCCCCGTCTCTTCCCCACCCTAGTCCTCTTGCTAATTTCACCATTTGTATTCCTTCATTATCACCTCATCCCCAGCCAACAATGGACCATTGTCAGCTCCAACCTACCTGAGTCATCGATGCAGTCTCTGCTTTATTCTGTACATCCTCATACCTCTAATTTTCCCCTCCCTGTCTGATGAAGGGTCTTGATCCGAAACATCACTTATTCTTTTCTCCAGAGATGCTGCCTGACCCGCTGACTCCAGCATTTTGTGTCTATCTTCGGTGTAAACCAGCATCCACAGTTCCTTCTTACCCAATTAAAGTCATACTATACACACACCATTTTGTGCCTCGACGTGTCGCAGCCAGTTCACTCTCTGGTGTAACTGTTCATTCTCCTCTTCAAAGTCAGCTGCTACGTCTTTGAGCTCCAGCAGCAGCTTCTGAGAAGGTACAAGCTGGGTAGAAATAAGTTTAGTGTCAATTAAAGCCAAGGGATTTCTAGTGGTCTGTGAAATAGTCACCATTCAAATTCTAGATTAAATATTTTGCTTTATGACTCTACAGGCAGGTAAGACTAGTGTAGATGGGGCACGTTGGGCAATGTGGGCAAGTTGGGCTGAAGGGGCTGTTTCTGAACAGTATGACTCTCTAAATAATTTTAGCATGCATTATACTTTTAATGTGCCACTGCCGACAGCTCCATTCTACCACAACTATTTTATGATTGAATTTTCCTGCAGGCGCACATCTAGCCCATGTCACTTAATCTTCAGAAAGGGGTTCTACACGGAATGGAGTGAGCAGTGAAATGTAGGGAAGCACTCCTTCATACAGTTGAGCCCAGACTAAAAATCTACAATGTACATAACTAACTGTGTGTACAAAAAAAATGTGGTTCCAACAATGCTTCAACAACTCACGGTATATCATACCATCAATTTTTCTTTTTTGATAAGATGAAGTCATTTCATTCCAGGTAAATAGCAAACAGATTAATATTCAGTTAATCGTCACCAGGTGCAAGGGATTTTTATTTGGGGTACCTGTACATTGTCCAGCTCCTCTTGAATGTGTTCTATTTTCATCGTGTATGAAGCTTCCATTGACGTGAACCTGTCCTCTGATCTTTCAGCCTCTTGCTTCATAAGCCTCACTTGTTCTTTTAGAAAGAGAAAGGAAAAAACACCCATAATGATCTGATGGTACACAAAAATGCTGGAGAAACTCAGCGGGTGCAGCAGCATCTATGGAGCGAAGGAAATAGGTGACGTTTCGGGCCGAAACCCTTCTTCAGACTGATAGGGGGTGGGGGGGGAGAAGGAAGGAAAAAGGTGAGGAGGAGGAGCCCGAGGGCAGGGGGATGGGAGGAGACAGCTCGAGGGTTAAGGAAGGGGAGGAGACAGCAAGAATTCAATGTTCATGGCCGCTGGCCGCAGACTACCCAGGCGGAATATGAGGTGCTGTTCCTCCAATTTCCGGTGTTGCTCACTCTGGCAATGGAGGAGACCCAGGACAGAGAGGTCGGATTGGGAATGGGAGGGGGAGTTGAAGTGCTGAGCCACCGGGAGTTCAGGTAGGTTCTTGCGGACTGAGCTCTCAGGATGAGACGTTCCACACCAGGGCATCGGAAATGTCCTCGCTCTTCAGGGAACGGGGATTCCCCTCCTCCACCATAGATGAGGCTCGCACCAGGGTCTCTTCCATACCCCGCAACACTGCTCTCTCTCCCCATCCCCGCACTCGCAACAAGGGCAGAGTCCCCCTAGTCCTCACCTTTCACCCCACCAGCCGGCAAATACAACAAATCATCCTCCGCCATTTTCGCCACCTTCAACGTGACCCCACCACTCGCCACATCTTCCCATCTCCCCCCATGTCTGCCTTCCGCAAAGACCGCTCCCTCCGCAACTCCCTTGTCAATTCTTCCCTTCCCTCCCGTACCACCCCCTCCCCGGGCACTTTCCGTTGCAACCGCAAGAAATGCAACACCTGTCCCTTTACCTCCCCCCTCAACTCCATTCAAGGACCCAAGCAGTCGTTCCAGGTGCGACAAAGGTTCACCTGTATCTCCTCCAACCTCATCTACTGCTTCCGCTGCTCTAGATGCCAGCTGATTTACATCGGTGAGACTAAGCGGAGGTTGGGCGATCGTTTCGCCGAACACCTCCGCTCAGTCCGCAAGAACCTACCTGAACTTTCGGTGGCTCAGCACTTCAACTCCCCCTCCCATTCCCAATCCGACCTCTCTGTCCTGGGTCTCCTCCATTGCCAGAGTGAGCAACACCGGAAATTAGAGGAACAGCACCTCATATTCCGCCTGGGTAGTCTGCGTCCGGTGGGCATGAACATTGAATTCTCCCAATTTTGCTAGCCCTTGCTGTCTCCTCCCCTTCCTTAACCCTCGAGCTGTCTCCTCCCATCCCCCCGCCCTCAGGCCCCTCCTCCTCCCCTTTTTCCTTCCTTCTCCCCCCCCACCCCCTATCAGTCTGAAGAAGGGTTCCGGCCCGAAACGTCACCTATTTCCTTCGCTCCATAGATGCTGCTGCACCCGCTGAGTTTCTCCAGCATTTTTGTGTACCTTCGATTTTCCAGCATCTGCAGTTCCTTCTTGAACATAATGATCTGATATTTGTTGCAAAAAAAAGCAATACCTCCACAATTTGCAATTGTTTCCACAGCAGTTAATGGCAATCAGAGAATATCATATATTTTACTTCGGAGTCACGTGAGTGACTACGTGAAGAACCCCGCTTCCAACGCATGCGTGTCATACCGCTACACGCATTGCAACGAGTCACAGCAGGGGGAACAACGTTCCCCTAGTGGAGAATTTGAAAGTTGGGAGCAGCAGGTAAGAGACTCTGCGTTCCTTCCACTTACCTTTTAGGTGGAGACATGGACCGGATCCATGAAGGCTGCGGAAAACTGGCGGGGGAGGACCGCGGAGTGCGGGCAGCCTGCAGCAGCAGCAACGGCACGTGAAACTTTCGGAGAGGAAACAGCTGTGCCCGACTTCGCTCCCGCACCGGCAAAATTCACTTCTCGGCCGGGTGGGAAGCGAAGCAAAAGACGTCCCATATGCCAGTCTCAAGCGAGTCTGGCTTGGAGCAGTCGCTAGCGGCCAGTGCCGAGATTACCGGGGTCGGTTGAAGCAGCTCGAGGACAGGGAACAACCACGAGGGACCAGTGCTGTAAGTACCGGGGTTGGTCCGAGGGGTCCCTACGGCAGCCGGGAGCGGCCAGTGCTGAGGGCATTGGAGCCGGTCTGACCGGCTGCAAAACGACCGCAGAGGGACCAGTGCCGTGAGCACCGGGGTCGGTCCCAGCGGTCTGAGATAAACGAACAGCCAGGAGCGGCCAGTACTGAGAGCATTGGAGCCGGTTTGACCGGCTACACAGCAACCGCGAGGGACCAGTGCCGTAAGCACCGGGGTCGGCCCGAGCGGTTGGAGCTAACGGGCATTGGAGCTGGTTTGACCGTCTGGAGAACAACCGCAAGCGACCAGTGCCCGTGAGCACCGGGGTCGGCGGTTGCTCAAGGAGATCCTCCGTGGCAGACTCCGGGAGATGGAGGCTGCCACAGTGGGCAACCAATAAGCCCCACAGCGGTACCCCTCGGGGGCTGCACAGTGTCTCCTCCTCATCAGAGGAGAACACGGAGGATCAGTTCTGGGCAGACCCTGAACGGGCCGCAGAACTACTCACCCCCAGCAGACCCTCCGTGGCAGACTCCGGGAGATGGAGGCTGCCACAGTGGGCAACTAGTAAGCCCCACAGCGGTACCCCTCGGGGGCTGCACAGTGTCTTTTCCTCATCAGAGGAGAACACGGAGGATCAGTTCTGGGCAGACCCTGAACGGGCCTCAGAACTACTCACCTCCAGTGAGTCTGGGGTGAAAGGGAACATGTTGGAACTCCCTGAGGGACGCTGAGGCCAACGGTGTGCGGGCGGCACAGTGCCCGTGAGCACTGCACCGCGCTGGAATTGCAGTTGCAGCGCCGCAGGGAAGTACTGACGGCACAGGGGCCGTGAACACTGCACCGCGTTGGCACTGCAGGACCTACACCTGGGAGAACATACCTCGTTGGAGGGATGCAGGTCCAAGAAGAAAGCCTCTAGTGGGTACGTCCCGTGGCAGCACCTTTTTACAGGGCTGTAGCTCACTTCTATTACTACAGGGAAGTGCTTGAGGGAATGACAGATCCAGGAGATGAAAGCAGCACCTTCTATAGGGCTATATCATGCTTTCTCCCTCCCCAGCAGACTCTTCTATCAGAAGAATGCTGGGGTCAAGTCCTGGACAGGTAATAGATATATTGCTGTAACTATGAGGTGATGGAAATCCTTTAAAACCGAGATGAGAAGAACTTTTTTCACACAGAGAGTGGTGAATCTCTGGAACTTGCTGCCACAGAGGGTAGTCGAGGCCAGTTCATTGGCTATATTTAAGAGGGGGTTAGATGTGGCCCTTGTGGCTAAGGGGATCAGAGGGTATGGAGAGAAGGCAGGTACGGGATACTGAGTTGGATGATCAGCCATGATCATAGTGAATGGCGGTGCAGGCTCGAAGGGCCGAATGGCCTACTCCTGCACCTAATTTCTATGTTTCTATGTTTCTATGCCATTCTTAGTCACCAAGTCATAGAGTGCATTATTGGTAATTTCCTGATAGAAATACAGGAATTATATGTTGAGATGAAGGATTTAGCAGGCCAAAATTGATGGCATATTCCATCCTCATCTGGCAGTCACAAGGGAGTGTCTGTTTTATGTTTCAGGGGAAATTAACAGGGATAAGTTAAAGCTAACTGGGGAAGATCTATTAACCAGATTAGAAGCTAGCATAGACCACGTGGCTTGCTATCAACTGGTGGGGCTAACATTAGCCATAGCTGTCGCTGGCCACCGAGGATTGTAAATCCATGAATGTGCTAACCATTTATTTATGCTCCTGGAACATCCAACCGGGATTGGCGCGGGCCTGCGTTAACCCCAAACCTCCAAGCAAAACCCTTTATTTGGAGGTGACCTAGCTAGAAGGTCAAGGAGTTGGACGATGAAGCCAATCTGGAGCTCACCTAGACGTCCAAACATCGTCCTCAAAGGTATCGCCTTATGCTGGAAGATGTATACACCCACAACACACGGCCTCGGGGATCCAGAAGGAGGCCTATGGAGCTACCTACAGAAGCTATAATTGAACTACAGTGGTGGGAACATAACATTAGGTATTGCTCCAACCCAATCATCATTGACAACCCGTCTATGGTATTACAAACAGATGCCAGCGCCATTGGTTGGGGAGCCACTAATTCTGTTTCTAGTTGTGGAGGGAGGTGGAAGACAGTGGAGGTGGCATATATATTAATTATATGGGTGGAAATATATCGACATCTTGTGATCAATTGGCAAATTTAATTTGGCAATGGTGTATCCAAAGAAACATTTGGATATCGGCAACATACCTACCAGGGAAGCTAAATTCAGTGGCAGACACCAGGTCACGCAAATTTAACGAAAACACGGAATGGATGTTAAATAAAAAAGTATTTGCTGAAATTACAGCAAAATATGGTACGCCAGATATTGATCTTTTTGCATCCAGGTTGAATCACCAACTATCAAGGTATGTGTCATGGGAACCAGACCCTGGGGCAGAAGCTACAGATGCTTTCTCACTGCATTGGGGGAAATGGTGTTTTTATGCATTTCCTCCATTCTGCCTCATCAATCGGGTACTAAGGAAAATTCAACAAGATTCGGCATCTGGGATTCTCATAGTACCGGATTGGCCTACTCAACCGTGGTTTCGGTTATACAGGAGATGGTGTTAGAACCATGTTCCCTTATTGGACATAGCCAAAATTTACTAATTCATCCAGTGACTGAGGGCAGTCACCCATGCCATAAGAATATGGATTTGTTGATTTGTAGAGTCTGAAAGACCCACTACACGGCATGGGGCTGTCAGACAGGACTATGAATCCCATCACATCAGCACAAAGACTGTCAACACAAAAGCAGTACCTCGGACATATCAAGAAATGGGGCAATTACTGCTTTGACAACAACCTAGACCAAAGAGCCAAGAACATTCCGTCCGTATTGGAATTTCTAACAAGCCTCCATTGTGATAAAGGATTGGGCTATAGTGCCATTAATAGTGCCAGAAGTGCACTCTCCAATTACCTATCGCAAGGAACGGAGCGGCACACGGTGGGAACGCACCCCCTGGTAACAAAACTTATGAGGGGCATATTTAATGCAAAACCCCAAAAAAACAGGTACTACAGAATCTGGGATGTGGGTGTCGTTTTGACCATGCTGAGAAGTTGGTCGCCCATAACATCATTATCACTTCGGAAACTGACCATGAAGATGGTTATGTTCATGGCGTTAGTTACCGCACAACGAGTCCAGTCATAAACGCACTGCCATCGAATCACTCCGCAAAAACCCAGATTGGGTCATCAAACCAGCCGACAAGGGAGGTGCCGTGGTAGTCTGGCGCGCCGATCTCTACAAAGCTGAGGCCACGCGCCAACTCTCGGACACCTCCTCCTACTTAACCTTGGACCATGACCCCACTGACGAGCACCAGGCCACCATTTCTAGCACCATCACCGACTTCATCAATTCCCACGCCCTACCTGACCAAGCCTCCAACCTCATCGTTCCCCAGCCCCGCACGGCCCGTTTTTACCTTCTCCCCAAAATCCACAAACCGGCTCTCCCGGCAGACCCATTGTCTCTGTGTGTTCGTGCCCCACCGAACTCATCTCCACATACCTTGACTCCATCCTATCCCCCTTGGTCAAATCCCTCCCCACCTATGTTCTAGACACCTCAGACACTCTCCGCCGCCTCCACGCATTCCACTCTCTGGGCCCTCACCCCCTCATCTTCACCATAGATGTCCGGTCACTCTACACCTCCATCCCCCACCAGGATGGCCTCGGAGCCCTCCGGTTCTTCCTCGACCAGAGGAGCAACCTATACCCAGCCACTGACACCCTCCTCCGCTTAGCGGAGTTGGTCCTCACCCTCAACAACTTCACATTTGACTCCTCCCATTTCCTCCAAACACAAGGCGTAGCTATGGGCACACGCATGGGCCCCAGCTACGCCTGCCTCTTTGTCGGGTACGTTGAACAATCCATGTTCGAGACGTACCAGGGCCCCATCCCCGACCTCTACCTCCGTTACATTGACGACTGCTTTGGCGCCACCTCCTGCACCTACACACAACTGACTGACTTCATCCACTTCACCACCAACTTCCATCCGGCACTCCAATACACCTGGACGATTTCCGACACGTCCCTACCATTCCTTGACCTCACCATCTCCATCGCAGGGGACAGACTCCTGACCGACATACATTACAAACCCACTGACTCACATGGCTATCTGGACTACACGTCTTCCCACCCTGCCCCCTGTAAAGACTCCATCCCCTACTCCCAATTCCTCCGCCTACGCCGCATCTGTTCCCAGGATGAGACATTTCATACCAGGGCATCGGAAATGTCCTCGTTCTTCAGGGAACGGGGATTCCCCTCCGCCACCATAGATGAGACTCACACCAGGGTCTCATCCATACCCCGTAACACTGCTCTCTCTCCCCATCCCCGCACACGCAACAAGGGCAGAGTCCCTCTGGTCCTCACCTTTCACCCCACCAGCCGGCAAATACAACACATAATCCTCCGCCATTTCCGCCACCTCCAACGTGACCCCACCACTCGCCACATCTTCCCATCTCCCCCCATGTCTGCCTTCCGCAAAGACCGCTCCCTCCGCAACTCCCTCGTCAATTCTTCCCTTCCCTCCCGCACCACCCCCTCCCCGGGCACTTTCCGTTGCAACCGCAAGAAATGCAACACCTGTCCCTTCACCTCCCCCCTCGACTCCATCCAAGGTCCCAAGCAGTCGTTCCAGGTGCGACAAAGGTTCACCTGTATCTCCTCCAACCTCATCTACTGCATCCGCTGCTCTAGATGTCAGCTGATTTACATCGGTGACACCAAGCGTAGGTTGGGCGATCCTTTCGCCGAACACCACCGCTCAGTCCGCAATAACCTACCTGACATCCCGGTGGCTCAGCACTTCAACTCCCCCTCCCATTCCCAATCCGACCTCTCTGTCCTGGGTCTCCTCCATTGCCAGAGTGAGCAACAGCGGAAATTGGAGGAACAGCACCTCATATTCCGTCTGGGGACCTTGCGTCCTTATGGCATTAACATAGAATTCTCCCAATTTGGCTAGCCCTTGCTGTCTCCTCCCCTTCCTTAACCCTCTAGCTGTCTCCTCCCACCCTCCCATCCGCCCGCCCTCGGGCTCCTCCTCCTCCTCCCCTTTTCCTTCTTTCTTTCCCCCACCCCCCATCAGTCTGAAGAAGGGTTTCGGCCCGAAACGTCGCCTATTTCCTTCGCTCCATAGATGCTGCTGCACCCGCTGAGTTTCCCCAGCAATTTTGTGTACCTTAAACAAACTGAGGCTGGACTGCTTGATGATCTCACCCGAGAAACTGGTATTTGTCATACATGATTTAATAAAACAAAACAGACCAGGTTCATCGGGGCAAGTGATCGAATTTATGGCATATCCAAATGACGAAAGCCTGTGTATAGCCAAACATATCCTATTATACATGGAAAATACCAAGATCATTCGAGGTCAGGAAATGGCTCTGTTAATTTCTTACAAGAAACCGCACAAAAGGGTCACGACCCAAACTATCTCAAGTTGGCTGAAATATGTCCTAAAGATGGCAGGAATAGACACTAATGTTTTAAATCTCATTCCACCAGGGCTGCAGCGACGTCCGCAGCAGAAATTCTGGAGGTGCCCACAGACCAAATCCTCAGAATGGCAGGATGGTCATCGGGAAAGACTTTCCAAAGGTTTTATAACAAACCAGTTTTGGATCCATCATCAATTTCTGAAAGCATGTTACGTTCAATAATATAATTTGCCCGAAAGGTTACAGGGCTATGATTTCAACTTAATCAATTTATTTTTCGTAATATCACACAAGTTTTTGTATGGGTGTGTTCAAAAATTGCTAACGATACCTTTCTCCCAATACTCAAGGCAGTTGTGAAGCATGGACTCGTTCCACGGCATGAGGTCACAGAGCTTTGAAATCTTCACGTAGTTACTCACGTGACTCCGAAGTAAAATAGTAAGATTAAACGAGAACTTACCAGTTTGAAGTTTGATCTGTATTTTATGAGGAGGAACGTTGAGGGAATACGTGCCCTCCGCTCCCACCCTCCTATGATCATATCAAAAACTGGTATCTCTTTGATAATCTTACTATGTTAGGTCATTATAGTTTTCTGTGACCTCACACCGCTGCTTTGAAGAATGACACGCATGCGTTGGAAGCGGGGTTCTTCACGTATTCCCTCAACGTTCCTCCTCATAAAATACAGATCAAACTTCAAACTGGTAAGTTCTCGTTTAATCTTACTATTCTCCCAGAGACCGCATGGTTTTCTCCGGGTGCTCCAGTTTCCTTCCACATTCTAAAGCCGTGTGGGTTGGTCGCTTAATTGGCTTCTGTAAATTGCCCTCAGTGTGCAGGACATAAAAATAGTGTACGGTGTGATTGATGTTTGGCATGCACTCGCTGGACTGATGTCACTGTCTCCACACTGTATCTCTAAACTTTAAACTCTCAACTAAAAGGTTACATTTTAGATCATGGCATTTGTTTAATAGTGTAACGGTACAAGTGAGACAAATGCGTTGTTTCCTTTGAGTGCATTCCAACCTCAGAAGACTGTTCATTTCCGTGAAGGTTGTTCCCCTCTGGATCCTGGGTTATAAATTCGGAAAAAATTATATTAAAATTTAATTTTGCTCTTGGCTATAAAGTTCCACATTGAGATTCGGTGAATTCAGCCAATTTTAGTGGACTTGACTCTGTCACAAGCTTTTATTACCTTACCCTGGATTAACAATCACAGTGCAAAGGGCCATAAAGAAGGTTGGCATGAGTATTGATCGTGTGATTCTAGTAGAATATGAAAATTCACCCCCCCCCCCCGGCTGTGTTGGGACTAAAGGCAGAGCCAACATTGTCTGTAGCTGTTCTGCCAGCGACGGTTTACTGCAGCATCAACACCACTGCGACAGCTCTCTCAGCTCCAGCAATCCAGCTTCAATCACGAGTACACGTTCACGTTATAGGAGTGGGATCAGGCCATTCGGCCCATCGAGTTTACTCCGCCATTCAATCATGGCTGATCTCTGCCTCCTAATCCCATTTTCCTGACTTCTCCCCATAACACTTGACACCCGTTCTAATCAAGAATGTGTCTTTCTCTGCCTTAAAAATAAAGCAGAGACGTTGAAGAGCGACGGTCCCGCGAAGGTCGTGCGCGATTTCATGCGCCCGCACAGCCGTCTGGAGCGCATGACGTCATTTGAAGATGGACACACAATGCTGGAGTAACTCAGTAAGATCAGCGGCATCTTTGGAGGGAAGGAATGGGTGATGTTTCGTGATGAGACTCTTCTTCAGTCTGAAAAGAAGGGTCTCGACCCGAAACGTCACCCATTGCTTCTCTCCAGAGATGCTGCCGGTCCCGCTGAGTTACTCCAGCATTTTGTGTCCATCTTCAATTTTCTTGGCCCCGCTCTGGGAGTAGAAGTGGGGGTGGATTCGGATCGCAACGGCCCTGAGCCCCAAGCCGACTTCGGCGATCATTTGCCTGATTCTGCTGCTGCTGTTGGAGGTGAGATGCTGCGTCGCGCCAAGGTCTTGGGCCTGTCCCACCTTTGCTGTCAGTTACGCGACAGGCCATTGGCGCGCGAGGATTTCGCTCGCTACAGAAATTTCAGAGCCCCGCTCAATGTCGCGCACAACTACATACCCCTCCGCGCTTCTCAGTGGAATCGGCGAAAATGTCATTATGTAAATATATGAACCGGCAATGTTTTTCCTGCCGATATGGGGTTTAAATTCACCGCAAACTGCAACGTTCCAATCGATTGCATTCCACAAAAATCCACTCAAAAGATTATTAAAATGGACATTAATTTACAGGAATTACACTAAATTCATTCCATTTGGCCTATGAATTCATGACAATGAGATTTAAAAATCATGTTATGTTGTGAATTCTTGTGTGAATGTTATTTGGACACTTAGGCTATTTAAAAATGTTAACCTTTTCTTAAGAAATGGATAGATGTTTAGATCTAGTAATTGAATTTTGTAATTAACTACAATTACATAGATACATAGATACATAGAAAATAGGTGCAGGAGTAGGCCATTCCTGAGACCAATTAATTAGGTTACTAACTAATTATATGCTTTAATTTCAGGTCATCCAAGTAAGATTGTTTCACATTTTTTTCAGAATGCTTCAATCTATAATAACTGAAAATTTCATTCAGTTCTCTTAATTTTTAAGAAAGTTATGGGCTTTTGACTGTCCTTGATCACAGCTTTTGAGTTAAGTCAATGGAAAAGCAATAGGGAACAAGATGCTAATTTCTGAGTATGAAAATGGCCATAACCTTTTTAATACTGAAGATATGAAAGTGAATTAGGTGTCAAATTAAACTTCTTTTTATGCTTTATCTGAAGGGATAAATTGCAGACTTGATTTTTAAAATCTCAAAATGTTGTAACTTTGCTAGGCTTAGTTTAGAGTCTCGGGATACGATTCAGCTCTCTATGACTTTGATTGCATTTGGAATATTGCGTGCAGTTCTGGACATCCCTTTACAAGAAGGATGTGGAAGGTTTGGAGAGGGTGCAGAGGAGGTTTACCAGCATGCTGCCTGGATTAGATGGTTTCAGCTACAGGGAGAGGTTGGGTAGACTTTCGATATTCTGGAACATCAGAGGTTGAGGGTAGACTTGATAGAAGTATATAAAATGATGAGAGGCATACATTGGGTCGACAGCCAGAATCTTTTTCCCTGGGTGGAAATGTCCAACACTAGAGGACATATCTATAAGGTGAGAGGGGGAAAGTTTAATGGAGATTTACAGGGCAAGATTGTTTACGCAGGGGGTGGTGGTGACCTGGAACGCATTGCAAGTGGTGGAGGCATGAAGACAATCAGGTCAAACACTTGCACCAGGTAGAGCAAAGAGAACGAAACCAATGTGCAGAATAGTTTCTCAGAATTGTAGCGTAGCAGCCCAGAGATAAAACTCAATGTCTGCAATGAGGTAGGTTGGAAGATCAGGACTGTACCCTAGCTTATGAAAAGACTGCTCACAAGGGAAAAAGCTGTTCCTGAGTCGAGTGGTTATGCGCTTTCATGTTTTTACATCTTCTGCCCGATGGGAGAGCGTAGAATAGAGAACGACCGGGGTGAAAAAGGTCCTTGATTATGTTTAGAAAAGGAACTGCAGATGATGGTATATACCGAAGATAGATACAAAGTGCTGGAGTAAAGAAGGGGTGACATTTCGGGTCGAGACACTTCATCAGACTGAGAACTGCAACAAGGACTTGTTCCAGACTTTCATTGCAAACATCTAATTGATATGAGGTGAAGAATTGGCTCATCTATCGAGAGAGGGTACCCACCATCAACTTTACTCCAAAAACATATTTTATTAATATATTCATATAATTCATAATGTATACGGTAAATACATATATAAAACTAAAAGATTCAAATAAACTTGACTTTAACACACACCAAACTACTGTTAGTTAATTGAAATAATAAATATACACTGAAGGATAGGGAATGCCACCAGTATTAAATCTTTAGTCTGACCTACCAAACCCGTCAGTGTTGCTGTGCTCTGATACACGCTAAGTTTTTATGGCATAGAGGAGTGGAATCTGGGCCTGGTCAAGTCCCTGTGCACAGTGCATACTCTCCGCCTTTCCCCGGCAACTATATGAAAATAAATCCCCATTCCACCAAAGACGACCATAGGTTGTGTGCTAATTGGAAGTGTCAATTTCCCAGCGACCTCCTATATTGAAGTGGTATCACTGCCGGTGTCTGCTATCATCCCCATGGAGCAGGCCGAACCTGTGCCTGCTTTGTTTCACAAGCCTTTTAACATCCCAATTTTAATATTGCTAAAACCTGTTAAAGGAACATAAGGCCCATCTGTTCCTTTCAATCCCTCAAATCTCCATGCAACATCTTATCTTTCATTTACTTTCCTGCCCATGTGTGGAGTCCACCATATACAGAGATACAGCATGGAAAGAGGCCCTTCGGCCCACCGTCCATACCAACCATCGATCAGCCATTCACACTAGTTCAATGTTATCCCACTTCTTCATCCACTCCCTGCACGCCAGAGGCAACTTTACAGAGGCCTTTTAACCTGTAGGCCTCAGTTCAGTTCAGTTTCAGTTTAGTTTATTGTGACGTGTACCGAGCTACAGTGAAAATATTTTGTTGCGTGCTAACCAGTCAGCGGAAAGACAATAAATGCTTACAATCGAGGCAGTTACAGTGTGTGAATTCATGATAAGGGAATACGATTTGGTGCAAAGTAAAGCCAGTAAAGTCCAAGGGTCACCAACGAGGCAGATTGTAATTCTGGAATGTTCTCCAGTTGTGGTAGGTCTTTGGAATGTGGGAGGAAACTGGAGCACTCGGAGGAAACCCACCCTGTCACAGGAAGAACGTGTACTGAACGTGCAAACTCTACACAGACAGCACCCAAGGTCAGGATTGAACCCAGGTCTCTGGGGCTGTGAGGCAGCAGTTTACCAGCTGCACCACTGTGCCGTTTTTTATAGCAGCAAGATTTTGTATCACACGTGCAACATGACAGGTCACATCTCTTCACTCAGCAATATGTTGTTGAATATATATTATAATTGTACAGGACAGCATGGTTGTGCAGTGGTAAAGTGCCTTACAGTGCCAGAGACACGGGTTTGATCCTGACTATGGGTGCTGTCGGTATAAAGTTTGTACATTCTCCCTGTGACTGTGAGGATTTTCCCTGGGTGTTCCTGTTTCCTCCCACACTTCAAAGACGTGCAGGTTTATAGGTTAATTAGGCTTTGTTAAAATTTGTAAATTGTCCCTAGAGTATAGGATATTATTCGTGTTTGGAGATCGCTGGTCGGCACGGACTCGGCGGGCTGAAGGGCCTGTTTCTGCACTGTATCTCTAAATAAAATATACAGCATGCTAACTTAGGTTCGATGTGGAAGTATTCTATAATTTTCCTTCTCCCCTCGTGCTTGAGAGGTCAAATATCTTCTTACTGAAAACAACCCGTGTATCTTTGCAGGCAAACATTTCTGAAGATAGAAGATAAAAAAATAGAACAGGAACAGGCCTCTTGGCTAACAATGTCCATGCCAAACATAATGCCAGGTTAAACTAATTTCACCCGCCATCATGTGATCCAGATCCCTCCATTTCCTGTTTATCCACATGCCTCTATCATATCTGCCTCCACAACCACCCTTGATTAAACATTCCAGGCACCCACCACTCTGGGCAATACATTTGCCCTGCCCTTTTTCTTTAAACCTTGCCCTTCTCACCTTTCCCATGGTGGAACGGTGGAACGGTGAAAAACTAGAGGGCGAAGGTCAAAGGAGAAAGGGGCAAAGTTTAAAGGGGATGTGCGGTGCATGTTTTTTACAATAGACGCCAGAAACTTGCTGCCAGGGGTGGTGGTGGAGGCAGATATGAAAGGGCTTTAAATAGGCTTTTAGTAAGCACATGGATCTGCTGGGGCTGGAGATATATAGATCATGTGTCGGCAAAGGAGATTAGTTTAACTTGGTTTCATGTTCGGCACGGACATAGTGAGTCAAAGGGCTTGTTCCCATGCTGTACTTTTCTATATAGTCTATTCTTTACTATATATATAGTTATATATTCTATAACTATATTCTATAGTTATCCATCATGTATGGATTGGAGTTCAACGAGGCCCATTGCATTCCTTTCCAAACCTTCACGGCAAACATCTATCCAGAGAGGGAGCCCATTTTTAACCTTACTTTAAAAACATATTTCATTCATAATATATGTACACTAAATACATGTCTTTCTCCACATACATTGTACCATCAATTCAATACTATCTCTTGGAGACATGAAAAACATCAGTTGCTGGAATCTGGCATAAAATACAAGGTGTTGGAGAAACTCAACAGGTCAGGCAGCATCTGTGGAGGGAATGAACAGGTGACGTTTCAGACTGATTCTGAGGAAGGGTCACCTCTCCTTGCCCTCCAGAGATGTTGCCTGACTTGCTGAGTTCCTCTAGCACCTGTTATTCTTTGTTCAATGCTTTCTCTTACAATGTACCAAAACCATTCCAATTTCTTCTTGAATGAAGCCTTGGAGTGTTTGAGAGGCTAGTACACAGGGCCCTGCCTCTTGGTGTCCAGTGACTGTTGGAATCATTGGTATCCATGCTTTCCTCTTAGTTTAGTTTAGTTTAGAGATACAGCACGGAAACAGGCCCTTCGGCCCACTGAGTCCGCACTGACCAGCGATCCCCGCACATTACCCACTGTAAGGCCCTTGTGGCTAAAGGGATCAGGGGGTATGGAGAGAAGGCAGGGATGGGATACTGAGTTGGATGATCAGCCATGATCATATTGAATGGCGGTGCAGGTTCGAAGGGCCGAATGGCCTACTCCTGCACCTATTTTCTATGTTTCTATGTTTCTATTAACACAACCGTGCACGCACTAGGGACAATTTTACATTTATACCAAGCCAATTAACCTACAAACCTGTACCTCTTTGGAGTGTGGGAGGAAACTGAAGATCTTGGAGAAAACCCACGCGGTCACGGGGAGAACATACAAACTCCGTACAGACAGCACCCGCAGTCAGGATCGAACTTGGGTCTCTGGCCCTGTATTCACTGTAAGGCTGCAACTCTACCGCTGCACCACCATGCCGCACTCTTACCAACTGAAACTCTCTTCCTCAACAACTGCCCCTCCATTTCCTCTCTTGTAAGATAATATAATCATGCATTCGACTTATTATGTTATATTATGCTCAGCGTCTCTATATTTGGTTAATCTTTCATGAGCTGTGTTGTGATGTTATCCCACAGTAAAGGTGCTATAATGCAACTTGTTGCCTCACTGTTATTTTGGGGAAGGAGTAAAGCTAATTATATTCATGTTATCCTTTTGCATCACTCACTGAAACATGCTTTTAATTAACATTAACCTCCACGCTGAGGCACGATGGAATGCTGCATTCTGAAGTTTGGATGGAAGTTTTCACCATTTAACATGCGATACGAATGACAAATAGTATGGCCCAAGTACTTAGAATTTTTCATTGATGATAGCTGATCTACATATGTAGTTAATATTACAACTACCCTGCATTATCACTGAGAGAGTCATCCAGACTCCAGTGCTGTCAATGTAACAGATCTACAGTTTATTCAGCTGGCACGGTGGCGCAGCGGTCGAGCTACTGCCTTTCAGCGCCAGAGACCCAGGTTCGATCCTGACTACGGGTGCTTGTCTGTATGGATTTTGTCCGTTCTCCCCGTGACATGCTTGGGTTTTCCCCGAGATCTTCGGTTTCCTTCCACACTCCAAAGATGTACAGGTTTGTAGGTTAATTGGCTTGGTATAAATGTAAAATTGTCCCTTGTGTGTGTAGGATAGTGTTATTGTGCGGCGATCGCTGGTCGGCGTGGACTCGGTGTGCTGAAGTCGCTGAAACAGGTCGCTGTTTCTGTTCTGTATCTCTAAACTAGCCTAAACTGTGCAGACACTGGTGGAAGAATCTTCCCTGACTGGACAAACAGGAATTATTCGTTGGAACATGGTCTCCTTTTATTGATTACTTAAAGGGTCAGAATGGTTCAGCACAGGAACCTGACTAGCACGCGGGCTAAAGAATGGATGAAATACTATACTCTGAAATGTACGAATATATCTCGAATGAAGTCTTTTTTATTTTAACAAATTTTTCCATTCTTCTTTAACTACCTTTTTTTTTGTTGTTTTTGTTTTTTGTTTTTCTTCTCTTTCTTTTCTTTCTTTACTTCATCTATCTCTTTAGTTCTATCTAGTTTAAAAAAAAAAAAAAGGCAAAAAGTATTGGAGACAATGTAATAATAATTGACAATATTATCAATTTAAAAATGTAAGACTGTAATGATGTAATTTGGTTATGTACCTATCTCCAATAAAAAATATTTTCAAAAAAAAAAAAAAAAAGAATCTTCCCTGACTCAAAAAACAACTGGAGTGTGGACTAGACTTAGAAAAAGCACCTAACACGATGCAAGCGGGCTCAGTAGACCATTGCTGTACAATTGCCCATTGGGGATAGTACAGTGATATTCTACTCAACTGTTTGTAAGAAAATAATTTCATTGTGTGTTTGCACTTTGTGTATGTGACGATAAAGCACCTTTGAACCATTGAATTGTTTAATTTATATTTTTAGGTAGAAGGGTCAAATTAAATTTCAATGGTGTACCTCAATATTTTGGGTGTGGATAAATGGTCAGATAGAATCATAAGGTAGACAAAAATGCTGGAGAAACTCAGCGGGTGAGGCAGCATCTGTGGAGCGAAGGAAATAGGCAACGTTTTGGGTCTAGACCCTTCTTCAGACTGTTGTGGGGGTGGGGGAGCGGGAAGAAGAAAGGAAGAGGCAGAGACAGTGGGCTGTGGGAGTGCTGGGAAATGGAGCAGAAAGAAGAAGAGATAAGCTTCTGAAAACTGCAGGCGCTGAAATCCTATCCAGCTTTCCCCTCTCTGCTGCAATCAGTCTGAAGAAGGATGCCAGTCCGAAAAACGCCACGTCCATTCCCTCCACAGATGCTGCCTGACCCACTGAATTCTTCCGGCACTTTGTGTATTACCTTGAAGACAAATCCAGATATCCAAAACATTCTTCTTTAACCTCTCTGTGGCAAGGGGTTGATCTCTGGATACACAAATAGCCAAAGTATTGATTAACAGGTCAAGTATAACTACGACCATGTTTCGATGTACTAGTATACCCATTCTGGAACTGTCCCCCCAATGTAATTCCCAGGGTTAAGACCCCCTCTATCTATGGTGCAACATATTATAGTTCTATATGTATAATTATGGTTCTAGTGCAATCATTGTTTCTTACATTCAATGGATGTCACAATTCTCCCGTTGTGACTGGGGTTTTGATGTAATCCAATTAATCCAGCCCTTTGGTCTTTATATTTGGCTCTTACAAGCCCAAACGTGTCACACAGGTATCAGTGGAAATGATGGCCAGACTCCAAAGCATGGCTTATACTGGTGTTCAGCTGTGAGACGCAAGCCCACACACAGATGGTAAACGCTGTCCCTGTTGTTGTCCTTGTAGTGTCAACACTGATCACTGGTCGTAAGTTACATTTGGATGAAAGTTGAAGTCTGGTTCTTGCTTGTATTAATAAAATCAATGCTCACCTTAATTGATATCCTCTGACTGCGGCTTATACATCTCGAACATCCTGACTACTATGATTAATGATTGGCTGTAGCCACACACTGAAAGATCCACTGCGACCTGAAACTGAGACCTTTGAAGATCAAACTCATGAGTTCACATCTCCCAATCTTCGGGCAGCTAAGATCATGTAGCAAATAAATTCTAATACACCATGATACATACATCGCTGCAGAAATTACGTTTCTCTCAGTCAGTTTCAAATTTTGATCTGGTTCGACAATTCGAACGCCTAGGAATGAGGGAGATTAGTAGACAGAGGTGGCCACAGCCTGCTCTACCACAGGTACTGACCTACCCATCATCGACGGTATATATAGGAGGCACTGCCTCAAAATGCCAGCCAATATCATCAAGGATCTACATCACCCTGGCCATGCCCTCATTTTGTTTCTGCTACCAGGAAGAAGGTACAGGAGTCTGAAGACTCTGACCACCAGGTTCGAAGAAGAACTTTCCCCACCAACCATCAGGCTCTTAACACTACACAATGCTAACTATGAACTTCCATAGACTGTCTTTGGTTGCACCAAGGACTTTGAGGTGTAATATTGCATAAGTATTGGGGTGATTTATTGAGTTGTTGCTTTTTATGTATTATCTATGTATTTTGTATTTACAGGTGACTTAAGCTGCTGTAAGTATGAATTTCTATTCCATTGTGGGCACATATGACAATTGAATGACCGTTGATTCATTTGACTTGACTCTCTTGCTCTGGGGATCCAGTTGCTTCTGAAAAGAATCATTGAAGGGTGATTGATGTCTGTTCCCTTAGGACATCTCATGGGCCTGGGAAGTATTACATTACATTCTTCTTCGTGTCGTGTCCATCTTGTTACAAATGTTGACCTCGCTGTCATCGTCCGTCCTGTAAAGGACGCAAGCTTCCGGCGACAATCAGTGGGAGCCATCACTTGTTGCAATAGATGATGGTGGTAGCAGAATTAGCTCAGGATACTTCCAGTTTCCAGCCCTCCGACATGGACGCTTCTGCTATGGGGCCATTAAATTACATGTAAAACTCCTATATTGGTCGGTTGCTTCACACGATTTCTAGTTTTAAATTAATACTTAGTTTAGTTTTGTTTCGTTTGGAGAAACAGCGCATAAACCGGCCCTTTGGCCCACCGGGTTTGCGCTGACCAGCAATCCCCGTAGCCCAGCACTATCCACAGACCCGGGACAATATACAATTACCAAAGCCAAATTAACCTACAAACCCTTAGGTCTTTGGAATATGGTTGTAAACCGGAGCACCCGGAAAAAATCCACGTGGTCATGTGGAGAACGTACAAACTCCATAGAGACAGCACCTGTAGTCAGGATCGAACCCGGGTCTCTGCCGCTGAAAGACGGCAACTCTACTGCTGTGACACTGTGCTGTCCAGTCTGCAGGATAGTGCTACCATACAGGGTGATCATTGGTCGGCGCGGACTCAGTGGGCTGAAGGGCCTGTTTCCGTGCTGTACCTCTAAAGTCTAAAGATGAAAACTATAATTTAATTTTTGTAATGTTATCACATTGTTTTGGCCAATTAACATGCCATAAAATTCTGGAGCTCAGCTCCCTCTGTTGGCTGAGTGGGACTTGAATGCACAACCTCTGACTTCGAGGCAACTTCCAAGGCTCACAGTCACTGGGGTAATGCAACGTTCACCAATGAAGCCTCTCTGGGGCATGTAATTACCTAGAGCTTACTGTCTACTGTCATAGATGCACCGAGCACTTCACCGAGTGCTGAATTGGACTGTTTTATTGTGAGTGTGTTTTGGGATGAATTTGACAAAAGACTCACTAAAATTAGAATGTACTTAAGAGGAATGAGCATTGCTTGTGGGTCTGGGGGAAGCACCTCTAAAAACATTAAGGGTTCACCAGCATGCTGCCGGGGTGGGAGATTGCAACCTTCACGTGGTCCACCCTGTTTCAACAAATGCAATCAACCTGGCGTGCACAAACAAAAGATCAAACAGAACAAGTTGTCTTACAACTTTAGGCTGTGCACGCCATACGCAAGAAGAAGAAGCATGCTGCTGGGATTAGATGGCATTAACTATGAGGAGAGGTTGCACAATCTTGGATTGTTTTCTGTGGAGTGTCGGGGACTGAGGGGAGACCTGATAGAAGTATACAGAGTTATGAGAGGCATAGATAGTGTGGACAGAACCTTATACCCAGGGTGGAAATGTCTACGACTAGAGGGCGTAGCTTTATGGTGAGAGGGGCAAAATTTAAAGGGGAAGGGAAGTGCAAGTTTTTATGCACAGAAGGGTTGCCCAGAAAGTGCTGCCAGGGTTAGTGGTGGGGGTAGATACAAAATTGGCATTTACTGTAAGAAGCTTTTGGTATCAAAGGTATCAAAGGTATTTTATTGGTCACATTCACATACACCGAGGTGTAATGAAGTGAAATGCTTTTTGCCATTTTGCAGCACACAAAGAAAGAATACAGACATAACACCAATGAGAGCCTTAAACACAAAGAACATCCCCCCACAATGGCTCCCACCATGAGGGAAGGCACAAAGTCCAGTCCCCAACCCCAGTTCACCCATAGTCGGGCCTATTGAGGCCTCCACAGTTGCCTCTATGGAGGCCCGATGTTCCTTGCCGCTCTCGCCGGGTGGTGGTGCTCCGGCATCGGGAGAGTCCTCACAGCGGCCTGGGAACCCTGGAACGGCCGCCTCCGTACTGGAGGCCGCGGCTTCCGAAGCCGACAAGGCCGCGCCGGTTGGAGCTCCACAACTGGCGATCTCGTCGCGAGATCCCAGGCTCCCGGTGTAAAGTTCGGCGCCGCCGCCCGCAGCTGGCCGCTCCACAGTCCCGCAGCTCCGCGATGTTTTACCCGGCGGTCTCAGCTCACCGGAGCTCCAGCGCGGCGACCCAGGCAAGGCATTGCCCGCTCCACAATAGCGCTCCAGCGCTGTGCCGCCGCCGAAGCCGAGGTTTTGGGCGGTCCGCGACAGGAAACGCCGCTCCAGGCCCGCTGGTAGGCCGCGAGGACGGGTCGAAGCTGCAGCCCGGAGAAAAGCTGCCTCTCCGACCAGGTAGGGGCCCTGAAAGGCAGTTTCCCCCCCTCCCCCCACCCCCCACACAAAAAAGTCTAGACCTCCAAACAAAACACTTTAACTAACTAAAAATAAAAATAAAACGGTGAAAAGACAGACAGCTGCTGGCAGGGCAGCCGTGCACAAGACAGCGCCCCCTTAGGGATAGACATATTGATATGCAGGGAATGAAGATATGTGAATTACGGGCAGGCGGAGGAGAATAGTTTATGTTGATATCATGTTCAACTCAGATATTATGGGCCAAAGGGTCTGTTCTTGTGCTGTACTGTTCTATGTTGTAAGAGACCTTACTATTTTCCACCCACTATCAATCAATTAGATGTATGGCTTTGGAGGCCACAGAGAAAGCAGATGAAATGCTACCAAATCCTATTGACCTTAATACTGTCTGTGCCTAAAACTGTTGCTTGAAACCAACCAGGATTTCATGTACAGCCAATACTAGGTGGAAAAATTATATATTGTTAGCAATGAATAGGAAATGGAACCTTTCCACTTTACCCACCCCCAGAGGTCATCCATTACAGTGTATAGAGGTATAGAAGATGCAGAGGAAGTGGGCAGCAGATTACAGGGAGTATCAAGTGCTTCGGGAAGAACAGGATGATACATGGAGATGTTGAGGGTGTTTGGAACACATAGGATGTGTGGAGGATATACAGGCAATGGATGTATATGGCAGCTCTGTGAAGGCATGCACTGTGTCTATTGCATCAAGAGAGCTCATGAGATGTGACTCTGCCATGAATATTTAACTACATTAACAGAGTCAGAAGAAGACTGTTCTATGTAAGTGTAGGAAGGAACTGCTGATGCCGACTTAAACTGAAGATAGACACAAAAGGCTGGAGTAACTCAGCGGAGCAGGCAGCATCTCTGGAGAGAAGGAATGGGTGATGTTTCAGGTCGAGGCCGTTCTTCAGACTGAAGAAGCTGTTGCACCTCAAGCTGTTGGATCAAGGCCAGCAATGTGGCGCTGGGGTAGAGTTGCTGCCATTCATCGCCAAAGACCGGAGTTCGATCGTGACTACAGGTGCTGTCTGTACAGAGTTTGTACGTTCTGTGTGGGTTTTATCCGGGAGCTCCGGTTTCCTCCCACACTACAAAGATGTACCAGTTTGGAGGTTAATTGGCTTCGGTAAAATTGCAAATTGTCCCTCGTGTGTGGAGGATAGTGCTAGTGTGCGGGGATCGCTGGTCGGTGTGGACTCGCACTGTATCTCTAAACTAAACTAAAATCAGGCATTGTGCTGCAGAGAATTTATAACTTCCTTGGCTTGGTGAGGCCTCAGTAATCACCCATATATTAAAAAAAACATAAATGTTACTTGCATTGAAGACCAGGTATAAAAAAGGAAATGGGCGATAGAATGCTATTGATTGCTCTTCAGGTTCTGACGTAAATAGTGTGCTATGTTTTAGTTTTTTTATCTTGAACCATAAAAGGATGTTGAATGTTCCTGCACCAATGCCCCACAGCGAACAAGCATCATTGCAGCTTCTCTTTTAATTTAATCTTTTGGAGGATTGAAAAGATGATGGGATTGCTGCTTGTTTTGCCATTGTCATAAAGTCATCGAGTCGCACAGTGTGGAAACAAGCCCTTCGACCCAACTTGCCCACACCGGCCAACATGTCCCAGATACACTAGTCCCACCTACCTGCCTGCGTTTGGTCCACAAACCTGTCCTATCCATGTACCTATCTAACTGTTTCTTAAACGTTGGGACAGTCCCAGCCGCAACTTCCTCCTCTGGCACCTTGTTCCATACAACCACCACCCTTCGTGTGAAAAAGTTCCAGATTCCTATTAAATCTTTTCCCCTTCACCTTGAACCGCATGTCCTCTGGCCCTCAATTCACCCACTCGTGGCAAGAGATTCTGTGCATCTACCTGATTAATTCCTCTTGTATGGCATCTGACTGGAATTCATGTCCATCTTTGTCATAGGTGAGGTCTCAGCTTACGAGGGGAACATGCTCCAAATGAGATCAGTCTACTCTTCCATGTAAATGATCACAAAGCCAAATCTGTAAAGTTCCTGTCTCCATTTCTGGTGAGGTACCTGACGATCAATAGAGATTTAGACTTTGGACTATATTTTAGAGAAACAGCGCGGTAACAGTCCTTCGTTCCATCAAGTTAGTGCCAACTGATGAGCCCCCAAACACTAACACTATCCTACACACACTAGGGACAATTTACAACTTTACTGAAGCCAATTAACCTACAAACCTGTACGTCTTTGGAGTGTGGGAGGAAACCGGAGCACCCGGAGAAAACCCGCATGGTCACAAGAAGAACGTATAAACTGCATACAGACAGCACCCGTAGTTAGGATCAAACATGGGTTCTGGCGCTGTAAGGCAGCACGGTGGCACAGCGGTAGAGTTGCAGCCTTACAGCGCTTGCAGCGTCAGAGACCCGAGTTCGATCCCGACTACTGGTGCTGTTTGTACGGAATATGTACGTTCTCCCCGTGACCTGCGTGGGTTTTCTCCAAGATCTTTGGTATGTAGGTAAATTGGCTTGGTAAATAGTAAGATTAAACGAGAACTTACCAGTTTGAAGTTTGATCTGTATTTTATGAGGAGTTACGATGAGGGATTACGTGAAGAAGCCCGTCAGGACGCATGCGTGTCATTCTTCAAAGCAGCGGTGTGAAATCACAGATAACTGTAATGACTAAACATAGTAAGATTAGAGAAGAGATACCAGTTGAGTATATGATCAAGGGTGGGAGCGGAGGGCACGTAATCCCTCATCGTAACTCCTCATAAAATACAGATCAAACTTCAAACTGGTACGTTCTCGTTTAATCTTGCTATTTTACTTCGGAGTCACGTGAGTGACTACGTGAAGATTTTAAAGCTCTGTGATTTCATGCCATGGAAACGAGTCCATGCATCACGTCTGCCTTGATGACTGTAGGAGGAATTGTGTTAACATAATTTGGACATGAATTCGACATTGAAATCATAAAATTTATTAACACAAAATTATAACCTCTTTTTCTGGGTTTAAGTTAATTTACAGAACTTAAAATTGTTTCTGCAAACGTTCCAGGTTTCATTACTGGTTTGTTGTAAAATAATTGGAATGTTTTTCCCCTGACCATCCTGCTGCCTTGAGGATTTGGTCCATTGGTACATCCAACTGTATCGCTGCCGATGTAGCTGCAGCCCTGGTGGAATGAGATTTAAAAATAATAGTATCCACCCCAGCCTGTGTTAGAACCTGTTTCAGCCATCTTGAGATGGTCTGGACCGTCACTCTTTTGTGTGGTTGCTTGTGGCTGACCAGAAGTGCCTTCTCATTGCCTCTTATGATTTTCGTTTTCTCCATGTATAACGACAAATATCTTACTATACAGAGACGGTCATCTGTTGGGTATGACCTAAATTGTATATTGAGGCCTGCTGATCCCTGTCTGTTCTGCTTTACTAATTCATAGATATGAAACGTAATATTTTCAGTTGAGGAAGTCATGTTGTCCTGTCTTAGTTTATGCAGTGACTGTACCCTCTGTGCCGTGACCAATGCCATTAGCATGACTGTTTTTAATGTCAGTCTGTGTAGGGACAGAGCTGTTGCTGGAGACCAATTCCTGAGCAACTTCAGGACAATACTTACATCCCATATTTGGGAGTACCTGGTTCTTGGGGGATTAGTATTACAAAATTCCCCTCATAGGTTTTGTTACCAGTGGGTGAGTCCCAACAGAGTAACGCTCTGTCCCCTGCTATAGGTAAGTCGATAGGGCACTTCTGGCGCAGTTGATGGCACTGTAACTGAGCCCCTCATCATAGTGGAGGCCTGCCAGATATTCCAGAACAGACGGGATGTTCATGTCTCTGTGGGTGATGTTGTTTTTGTGACAATGCATCTCCCACTTCCTGATATAGACCAGATACTGTTTTTTGGTGGACTGTCTGTGGGCCGCCGAGATCATGTTCACTGTTCGGTCCGTCAGTACCAGTTGTAGTAGAGGTGTTTTTAAACTCTACAAATTAATAAGTTCAAATGGTTATGGCATGGGTGGCTATCCCTTGTTACGGGATGTAGCAATAAATCTGGTCTATGTGGGATGGTGATACATGGTTCTAATACCATGTTTAGTACCACTGGGAACCATGGTTGAGTAGGCCAATCGGGTACTACCAAAATACCAGACGCAGAATCTTGTTGTATTTTCCTTAATACCCGACTGATGAGGCAGAAAGGAGGGAATGCGTAAATAAACAATTTCCCCCAATGCAGCGAAAATGCATCTGTCGCCGCTGCCCCAGGGTCTGGTTCCCATGAAACATAATTTGCTAACTGGTGGTTAAGTCTGGATGCGAATAGATCGATATCTGGTGTTCCATATCTTGCTGTAATATCAGCAAATACTTTTTTATTCAACATCCATTCGGTGTTTTCATTAAATTTGCGTGACCTGGTGTCTGCCACTAAATTTAGTCTTCCTGGTAGGTAAGTGGCTGATATCCAAATATCTCTCTGGATACACCATTGCCAAATTGTATTAGCCAGATTGTCACATGATGTCGATTTGTTTCCACCCATGTGGTTAATGTATGCTACCACGGTGGTATTGTCTATCTGTAGTCTAACATGCTGGTGATATGACCCAGTACAATATGACTTTAGGCCATGGAATGCACCCAACATTTCCAGGTAGTTTATGCCCAGTGTGAGTAATAATGATGCTTCCTGAGCAGTCCACAAGCCTCTATTAAATCTCTAGCCTTTCCCTTAGGCAGAGTCACCGACATGTGAACTGAGTCAATGGTGAACCCCAAATAGTCCATAGTAGTGGAAGGCGTTAGTTTAGATTTAACTGGATGGATAATAAATCCCAGTTTTTCAAATAACTGTTTTGTGGCTGTTACGGTTTGTTTGGCCAATTCCAAAGTTTTGCCCACAATGAGTATGTTATCTAAATATGCCATGACCATGTGTTTTCGTTTCCGTAGAAACGCTAGGGCTGGTTTCAAAATTTTTGTGAACAGCCTGGGGCTGATGATAACCCATTTGGCAGTGCTTTATACTGTCAATGTTGTCCCATCCAGTTGAATTTTAAGTAACATCTGTGGTCACCTCGTATAGGCACTGAATAGTAAGCATCTTTTAAATCGATGCTGACCATGAAGTAACCTTAGGAAATTAATTGTTTAGCAGTAACAAAGGTTTCCATTTTGAAGTGAATATATTGTACAAATGTATTCAATTTTGTCAGATCTATGATGATGCGACAACCACCATCTTTTTTGTTTTTGATAAATATATTGGACACGAATTCTAATGGTTCGTGTTGAGTTTGCTCAATTACACCTTTTACGTAAAGCCGCTCCAGTTCAGCTTGCGCTTCTGATTTTTCTTTATCAGAAAGCACGAACATTCGGTTCGGTATATGTTGAACTGGAGGGTTGTACTTGTGTATAAACTCTATTGTATATCCCTGGATACTGCTTAAGATGTAAGTATCGGTTGTTAACATGCTCCATGCATTCAGAAAAGAGTGTAATCTCCCACCAGCCTCCATGCTCCCTGTACTTTGTAGGGAACCAGACCCACCTACCTCCATAGTTACCAGTGGCAGGTTTACTTCTTTTTGTAGGTTCTTCGCTGCTGTTGTTGCGCTGGTGTCTGGATTTGTGGTTTGGTTGGCGTTGGAGGTCTGCGCATCTTCCAGGAAGGCCGGCCTGGGCCATGGCCTAAAAAAGACTCATGTTTTGAGTACCGGCCTTCGAGCTTTCACCAGTCATTCTTGTTCTGCTGGTGGGTGCGTAGGGGTGCTGTCGTTGGCTGTAGTGGGTTTTTGATGGAGTCCCTTTTATTAGTCCCAGGGTTTTTGCTTCTTCATCGAGCTCCTTGACTTGCTTCGATAGGTTGCCTCCAAATAATAGTATTGGTGGTTTTGTGGTCCCAGCTTTGCACAGTCCCGCAAATTTTGGGTTTAGTGTGGGTTGAATGGCACTCTTCCTGATGTTGTTTATCTCATGTTGAGTGTTGCAGAGTAATGCCAGTGCATCTTGTTGGTCCTGGGACATGTCCTTGTCATCCACTGTGCGGGCAAATGCTGTTATCCCTGCTGTTAGGAGTTTCAATACTTTTTGTAATTTGACGTCCATACTTCTGACTCCTATTCCAATGTGTTTCCATATACAGGTGTTTACTATTGGAACAATCAGGGATATGCAGTTGCCCGGTGCCAGGTGTCTTGATGTGGTGTCCAGTACAGCCTGTTCTTGTAACTGGTTTAGAGACATATAGTCTAAACTGGCAGCTAGCTTTGGCTCCAGATTTTGACCAGTCTGGTCTGGCTGTATGAAATTGGACACCATGTCCAGTAGGTTCTCTCGTTCCTGCACCCCTTGCACACTTGTCTTTCCTTCTGCGAACCCCTCTTCCAGGTCAGCCCAGAACTGACCCGCAGTGTTCCCCTCTGATGAGGTAGAAGCACTGTGCAGCCCTTCAAGAGGTACTGCTGTGGGTTTATCATAGGGCCCACTGTGACCTGACTCCATCTCCCGGAGTCTGTCACGTTGGAGCAAATGCTCCACACACCGCTCCATCCGGCTCCAGCGCTCACGGTCGCTGGCCGCCCGCGGTTGTTCAAAGTCGGACTCCTCTGAGTCCACGACCTTGTTTGTTTTTTGTCTAGCCTTATCGCCCGGCCGTGTGGATCTGGCCGGTGCGGAGGCGACATCGGGCACAGCTGATCCCACAATCGGTGATCCAAGTGCCGCTGGTTGCTGCTGGCTGCCCGCTGCACCGCGGTCCTCCCTCACCAGCTTTGTCGCAGACCTTGTCTTCTTTGTTTCCCATTGGTTTCTCCACCTGTAATCAGCATGGGAAAACACAGCTCTTACCTGCAGGTCCTGGTTTAAATTGTCGCTATGGGGGAACGTCGTTCCACCCCGCCTCCTGCTGTTATCGACTTGTCAAAAGTCGACGGCCCCATTCTGAATAGTCTCCCGCCCGGCCGTGGTGTTCTGGCCGGCACGATATCAAAAGGCGGCACCGCTGATCCCTTACGGGGCTTGTGCCTTCAGCTGCTGCTGGCTCCCGCAACTTCACGGTCCTCCCCAGCCAGCTTCACTCGCAGCACTTGTGGACACTATTTTGTCCAGCTTCCCCCACTGTGTAAAGCAGCGCGGGGACAAAAACTTCCGCAGAGTAAATCACTTACCTGCAGGTCGCGGTTTCAAACTTACCGCTACGGGGGAACGCTCCACCACGCCTGTCGTTTCGCAAGCGTGAAAGCGACATGACACGCATGCGTCCTCCGAAGTAAAATGTAACAATTGTCCCTAGTGTGTGTAGGATAGTGTTCATATGCGGGGATTGCTGGTTGGCGCGGACCCGGTGGGCCGAAGGGCCTGTTTCCATGCTGTATCTCTAAACTAAACTATACTAAAACTAAACTAAACTCTAAAGCTGCGCTGGTAGTGCAGCTGGCAGAGGTGCTGCCTTGCGGGACTAGATACCTGGGTTCCATCCTGACCTCGGGTGCTGTCTGTGGGGAGATTACACATTCTCCCTGTGAGTCATGGATTACTTCTGGGTGCTCCGGTTTCCACCCACATCCCAAAGACGTGCGTATGTGTAGGTTATTTGGCTTAATTAAAATTTCCCTTCATGGGCAGAGAGTGGATGAGAGTTGGATTACATGGAACTAATGTGAACGGGTGATCGAGATTGAAATGTTCCTCCAAAAGAATTCAAGGATCAATCTCATTGCCTACGTTGTCATCTCCGGTTCACAAGTCAGAGTGGTGGGAGTTCAAATCCCAGTCTAGAAATGTGAAGATCCAGGCTGGTATTTCAGCCTAGTACTCAGTGCAGATTTAGGAGATTAGCTTAATTTGGCATCATGCTCAGCATGGATATCGTGGGCTGAATGGCCTGTTCCTGCGCTGTGCTGTTCTTTGTTCTATATTCTATGCCAAGTGCTATGGAAGTTGAGAAAGATACTATAAAGATGCAAGTTTTTAATTCTGTGATATTTACCTCTGAAGTACAGTAGTGTCTTGAACAGTAGTGTCTTGAACCTATCCATTACGTCCCCAGATGCTGCCTGACCCATTGAGTTACTCCAACATTGAGTAGCAATGTTACAAAATTTTGAGATTTAAAAAATCAAGTCTGTAATTTATCCCATCAGATAAAGCATAAAAATAAGTTTAATTTGACACCTAATTCACTTTCATATCTCAAGTATTTAAAAAGTTATGGCCATTTTCATACTCGGAAATGAGCATCTTGTTCCCTATTGATTTTCTATGGACATAACAAAAAAGTTGTGATCGTGAACAGTCAAAAGCCCATAACTTTCTTAAAAATTAAGAGAACTGAATGAAATTTTCAGTTATTATAGATTGAAGCATTCTGAAACAAATATAAAATAATCTTACTTGGATGACCTGAAATTAAAGCATATAATTAGTTAGTTACCTAATTGTAGCTAATTTCAGACTTCAATTACTAGATCTAAACATCTATCCATTTCTTAATAAATGATTAACATTTTTAAATCGCCTAAATGTCCAAATAATATTCACAAATAATTCACAATAAAACATGATTTTTAAATCTCATTTACATTAATTTATAGGCCAAATGGAAGGAATTCAGTGTTCAATTGCTGTAAATAAATGCCCATTTAAATCAGTTTTCCAGTGGGTCCCTGTGGAACGCGCTGGTTTAGAACGTTCACATTGCGGTAGATTTGTGCCCCCAAATGCCCAGAAAAATACTGCGGGATATAATGGGCCCAAAATGAGCTTCTCGCAATATTAAACTTTGTATAAAGGGAGCTTTAGAAGCCCTTTTTAATGTAAAAATATACAACCTACCTTCTGTGGTTTGCTTTATGAGACCCTGCGGTTGCTGGCGGTCGCGGGTGTAGAGATTGATTTTTAAACTACTATAACTATTATTCAAGGCCTTTAAACCTAATAATAGCTTTTGCGACGGGGTCTTCCAGCGATTTTTCGTTAATAATTAACTAGGCTGAACATCTTCGATTTGAACAGCCTAGAGAAAATCGCGTTTTAAACCCGCCCCCTCTAAACGGCGCCAAAATCGCGCACACCCGCAGCGGCAGATTTTCAAAGACGCTTCAGGTAGGCTTTGCAACATACCTACATTGAGTTTCCAGTAGGGTTCCAGCATCTGCAGTACTTGTGTCTCCATATTTGCTACTTCATTTGTAAGCTGGACGTGAGTGATAATGAAATTTTGTTGTGACAAATTACAACTGATGCATAAGAAAGGACAAGAGGTTTCTCAGGACCAGAGAATGCACTGCTGAGAAATGAACTAGCCATGTTTACGCACACTGTAAATACACATGCTTTTTTTTTTTTTTTTTTTTTTTTTTTTTTTTTTTTTTTTTTTTTTTTTTAAATATTTTATTTTATTAGAAGTAAGTACAGTCATATGGCACCAAAGTGCCTAATATATATTTTCATAATACATTTTATGTACAACTTCTTTTTTTTTTTGTTACACTGAAAAAAGATTAGAATAAGAAAAAGAAGTTAGATAGTAAAGGATAGAAAGATGTGAAATATATAGTGTGTGAAAAAAGAAAACGAGTAAATGAAAAAAGTTGAGAGAGAGAATAGAGAGAAGAAAAGAAAAAAAGAGGAGGTCATTATTTATAGTCTTGACCAACCCTCGTCCAGTCCTGAAACAGTTATTTTTTACAATTGTGTTGCACCATATGATTCCAAAAAAACGACGAATGGAGACCAACTCGTTATGAATTGGTCTGATTTATCCATTAGGAGGAATCGCATTTCCTCAAGATGAGCGGTGTCCAACATACTTGCAATCCACATTTTAAGCGTTGGTGTAAATACACATGCTGATGGCACTTTTTACAATAGAGGTCCCCATTGTAAGGTATTGCCCAGTGGTCTCACACCACACTCTATCTACTAAGCACTGATGAACAAGAGTTAAAACAGCGGGGTGGGGTGTCGAATGGGATAGTGGAGGATGGAGTTAAAGGGAAAGGGTTTCTTAAATGTGTGAGCGTAGAGACAGAGGGGTGTAAAATGAGGGTAGAAGCAATAGGTAGCAAGGTGAAAAGTAAAAGTTGCAGGCAGACAAAACCAGGGCAAAAATCAAAAAGGGCCACTTTTCAACATAATTGTATAAGGGGCAAGAGTGTTGTAAAAACAAGCCTGAAGGCTTTGTGTCTCAATGCAAGGAGCATTCGTAATAAGGTGGATGAGTTGAATGTGCAGATAGCTATTAATGACTATGATATAGTTGGGATCACGGAGACATGGCTCCAGGGTGACCAAGGCTGGGAGCTGAACATCCAGGGATATTCAATATTCAGGAGGGATAGAGAGAAAGGAAAAGGAGGTGGGGTAGCGTTGCTGGTTAGAGAGGAGATTAACGCAATGGAAAGGAAGGACATTAGTTTAGAGGATGTGGAATCGGTATGGGTAGAGCTGCGAAACACTAAGGGGCAGAAAACGCTGGTGGGTGTTGTGTACAGGCCACCTAACAGTGGTAGTGAAGTTGGAGATGGTATCAAACAGGAAATTAGAAATGCATGCGACAAAGGCAAAACCGTTATAATGGGTGACTTCAATCTACATATAGATTGGGTGAATCAAATTGGCAGGGGTGCTGAGGAAGAGGATTTCTTGGAATGTATGCGGGATAGTTATCTAAATCAACATGTAGAGGAACCAACGAGAGAGCAGGCTATTTTAGACTGGGTATTGAGTAATGAGGAAGGGTTAATTAGCAGTCTTGTTGTACGTGCCCCCTTGGGCAAGAGTGACCATAATATGGTTGAGTTCTTCATTAGGATGGAGAGTGACATTGTTAATTCAGAAACAATGGTTCTGAACTTAAAGAAAGGTAACTTTGAGGGTATGAGACGTGAATTGGCCAAGATTGACTGGCAATTAATTCTAAAAGGGTTGACGGTGGATATGCAATGGAAGACTTTTAAAGACTGCATGGATGAACTACAAAAATTGTTCATCCCAGTTTGGCAAAAGAATAAATCAGGGAAGGTAGTACATCCGTGGATAACAAGGGAAATAAGGGATAGTATCAAAGCGAAGGATGATGCGTCCAAATTAGCCAGAAAAAGCAGCATACCGGAGGACTGGGAGAAATTCAGAGACCAGCAGAGGAGGACAAAGGGCTTAATTAGGAAAGGAAAAATAGATTATGAAAGAAAACTGGCAGGGAACATAAAAACTGACTGCAAAAGTTTTTATAGATATGTGAAAAGAAAGAGATTAGTTAAAACAAATGTAGGTCCCTTGCAGTCAGAAACAGGTGAGTTGATCATGGGGAACAAGGATATGGTGGACCAATTGAATAACTACTTTGGTTCTGTCTTCACTAAGGAAGACATAAATAATCTGCCGGAAATAGCAGGGGACCGCGGGTCAAAGGAGTTGGAGGAATTGAGTGAAATCCAGGTTAGCCGGGAAGTGGTGTTGGGTAAATTGAATGGATTAAAGGCCGATAAATCCCCAGGGCCAGATAGGCTGCATCCCAGAGTACTTAAGGAAGTAGCTCCAGAAATAGTGGATGCATTAGTAATAATCTTTCAAAACTCTTTAGATCCTGGAGTAGTTCCTGAGGATTGGCGGGTAGCAAACGTAACCCCACTTTTTAAGAAGGGAGGGAGAGAGAAAACGGGGAATTACAGACCAGTTAGTCTAACATCGGTAGTGGGGAAACTGCTAGAGTCAGTTATTAAAGATGGGATAGCAGCACATTTGGAAAGTGGTGAAATCATTGGACAAAGTCAGCATGGATTTACAAAAGGTAAATCATGTCTGACGAATCTTATAGAATTTTTCGAGGATGTAACTAGTAGCGTGGATAGGGGAGAACCAGTGGATGTGGTGTATCTGGACTTCCAGAAGGCTTTCGACAAGGTCCCACATAAGAGATTAGTATACAAACTTAAAGCACACGGCATTGGGGGTTCAGTATTGATGTGGATAGAGAACTGGCTGGCAAACAGGAAGCAAAGAGTAGGAGTAAACGGGTCCTTTTCACAATGGCAGGCAGTGACTAGTGGGGTACCGCAAGGCTCAGTGCTGGGACCCCAGCTATTTACAATATATATTAATGATCTGGATGAGGGAATTGAAGGCAATATCTCCAGGTTTGCGGATGACACTAAGCTGGGGGGCAGTGTTAGCTGTGAGGAGGATGCTAGGAGACTGCAAGGTGACTTGGATAGGCTGGGTGAGTGGGCAAATGTTTGGCAGATGCAGTATAATGTGGATAAATGTGAGGTTATCCATTTTGGTGGCAAAAACAGGAAAGCAGACTATTATCTAAATGGTGGCCGACTAGGAAAAGGGGAGATGCAGCGAGACCTGGGTGTCATGGTACACCAGTCATTGAAAGTAGGCATGCAGGTGCAGCAGGCAGTGAAGAAAGCGAATGGTATGTTAGCTTTCATAGCAAAAGGATTTGAGTATAGGAGCAGGGAGGTTCTACTGCAGTTGTACAGGGTCTTGGTGAGACCACACCTGGAGTATTGCGTACAGTTTTGGTCTCCAAATCTGAGGAAGGACATTATTGCCATAGAGGGAGTGCAGAGAAGGTTCACCAGACTGATTCCTGGGATGTCAGGACTGTCTTATGAAGAAAGACTGGATAGACTTGGTTTATACTCTCTAGAATTTAGGAGATTGAGAGGGGATCTTATAGAAACTTATAAAATTCTTAAGCGGTTGGACAGGCTAGATGCAGGAAGATTGCTCCCGATGTTGGGGAAGTCCAGGACAAGGGGTCACAGCTTAAGGATAAGGGGAAATCCTTTAAAACCGAGATGAGAAGAACTTTTTTCACACAGAGAGTGGTGAATCTCTGGAACTCTCTGCCACAGAGGGTAGTCGAGGCCAGTTCATTGGCTATATTTAAGAGGGAGTTAGATGTGGCCCTTGTGGCTAAGGGGATCAGAGGGTATGGAGAGAAGGCAGGTATGGGATACTGAGTTGGATGATCAGCCATGATCATATTGAATGGCGGTGCAGGCTCGAAGGGCCGAATGGCCTACTCCTGCACCTAATTTCTATGTTTCTATGTTTCTATGAGTCCGTTCAAGCATTTATATTTAACTGAAAATATGTCTCTATGATTTACCATTGCGATTCACTGCTCACAACTCTCAAATGGATTAAAGAATAGTTACGCTGCTGTAAGTAGAAGTGATTTCACCTTGCAAATATCTAGGGTTGGAAATGCAATCAAATTTATTTTTTTCCTTTTTCAGGGTTTATCAGATACTATCAGGCTCCAGGTTCGCTCGCATGTATGTCAGACGACGTTCTGCCATCGCTTTGCTGCAGCCAGCGCCACATCTGTGCCTCTTGGGAAATTGTTCCCAGTGCATGCCTCTCTGCCGCAAGTCAGTAGGTGGGCCATTGTCTGTATCTCTCCACAATTGCACTTGTCAGTGTTCGAGAAGCCCCACTTCTTCAGGTTGAGTCCGCAACGTTCCACTCCAGTGCGGAGGCAGTTTGGGGCTTTCCAGGTAGTATACGGCAGGTGGTGTCCTGGTGCCATCTGTCGTTTGGTTTTGGTGTCTGGCACGGTTGGCTCTAGTTCCATGAAGCTGTTTCGACTCTTCAAGCGTTTCTTGGCATGTTGGTGATTGTGCAAGGGGTGATGGGGGTCTGTGACTAATATTTAATATATAAGAAAGACCTCTTAAAATCTATTCATCAGAATATACTGCCTCAGAATGCCAGATACCCAGATTCTATCCTAACCTGGGGTTCTATTTCTGTGGAGTTTGCACGATCTCCCTGTGACCATGTGGGTTCCCTTCGGGTGCTTCAGTTTCTTCCCAAATCCCAAAGACGTGCAGGTTTGTAGGTTAATTGGCCTCTATAAAGTGCCCCTAGTGTGTAGGGAGTGGATGAGAAAGTGGGATGACACAGAACTCGTGTGAACAGTTCGCATGGACTCGGTGGGCCGAAGGGCCTGTTTCCATGTTGTATTTCCAAACTGAACCAGAGACATGGGCTTGATAACCAGTTTTAACACCGTGAGTCAGACAGGTTCAGTAGGATCGTTTCATATTGCTTTCTTCTTATGTGTTCATTGAAGTGGTAATAAATGTTGCTTGATGGTATTTCAGTGCAATTGCAACTGTGTGTAGACCATAAGGGCGTTAGTTAGGGCTATAGATAGTAGGGAACAATGTGTGGTCAGGGCTTTATGTAGTAAAGGGACAGTAAAGGAATGAAACTTGGAAGCAGACTTATCTCTTGGGTGATGTACAACAGAGGAGCTGTATCATTTGGTGATAGCACAAGGAACTCAATTGGCTTTCCCCAGGCACAATACAAGATTACTTAATAGCACTCCAAATAATTCACGGAGAAAAACTTTTTTTCGTGACCACTTCCATTTAGACATTTAATACAAACTGTTCTCTCTTATCGCCAAATTTCAGGTTTGACCGATCTGGCAGTTCCCAAAGCCATGACACCATTCTTATCTATTATACAGATGATAGCGAGCAAATGGAGGTCGGGTTTATCAAAAAATATAATTATTTTTCTGTTACAGGATATTAGGATTTCTGATTCAAGCCTCAGTGCAGTGAAATGGCTTTTACAGTGTGTGCTCCTTTGTCAATTAAACACAAGCTCTGATTTAAAGCCTGTGGATTGTCGGCTGTGTGATTGTGTTTTTCTCCCATTGTCTCGCCCACATCCCTGACCTCGCCGAAAATGTTAGCTGCTTGAAAATGCCTCCTTTGTGATCGGATCATCAGAATTTGTTTTCTTTTCTTTCTTTTCATCATGAAATCACTGCGTGTGAGTTATCTTGAGCCCAACCGGAGACAAGGGTCTTCCTATCAAACATACAACCCACAAGGGATTAGGAAAGGGGGGGAACTGTTATGGAGAGAAGGTAGGAGAATGGGTTTGGAAGGGAAAAATAGGTCAGCCATGATCTGATGTGGAACGTACTCAATGGGCCGAAGAGCCAATTTATGTTTGAGATACAGCATAGAAACAGGCCCTTCTGTCCACTGAGTCCACGCCGACCAGCGATCATCCGTAAACTAGCTCTATCCTGTACACTAGGGCCAATTTTTACAGATATCAATTAACCGATAAATCCGCACGTCTTTGGGATGTGGGGGGAAACTGGAGCACCTGGAGAAAACCGACGTGGTCACAGGGAGAACGTGCAAACTCCACACAGACAGCACCCGAGGTCAGGATCGAACCTGGGTGTCTGGCGATATGGGGCAGCTCTACCAGCTGTGCCACTGTAATGCTCCTATGTCTTATGGTCTTATGGAAATGGATCACGTGCAGACTAATGAAATTAGTTTATCTTCACATCATGTTTGCCATGGAAATTGTAGTCGAAGGGTATGTTCCTGGGCTGTACTTTCGTGTATACCATGTACCCCAGAAAACAAGGACGTTATTATGTCTCACTCATACCTTTGTCACCTGTTCCATCCATCTCCCAATCAAACCTTCCTGTATCAACATGTAAATTGCCTGCTTCGTCCCACCCCACCTCTTCTCCAGCTTTCTCCACCTCGACTACAATGAGTCTGAAGAACAGTCTTAACCTCAAATGTCACCTGTCCATCCCCTCCCCAGATACTGCTTGACCTGCTGAGTTCCTCCAGCATTTTATGTTTTCCTCGTGGTTCCAGCATCTGCGGTTCCTTGCGTCTCAAAGTTATTGCCACCATTGCCTTACCTCCATCGTTCCTTTATCCAATCTATACATTGGATTCAAACTGCTGGAGTAACTCTGCAGGTCAAGCAGCATCTCTGGAGAGTATAGGTGGAGATCCTTCTTCAGACCAGACTTTGGATTGTTTGCTAATACAATTAGCATCTTAATAGTAAGTCTCCCTGTGGTATTGCTCTTGGTGAGTTTAGTTTAGTTTAGTTTAGAGATACAGTGCGGAAACTGGCCCTTCGGCCCACCAAGTCCACCCCGACCAATGATCACCGCACATCTACACTATCCTACACACTAGGAACAATTTACAACTTACAGAAACCAATTAATCTACAAACCTGTACAACTTTGGAGTGTGGGAGGAAACTGGAGATCCTGGAGAAAACCCACGCAGGTCACGGGGAGAACGTACAAACTCCGTACAGACAGCACCCGTAGTCAAGATCGAACCCGGGTCTCTGGCGCTGTAAGGTGGCAACTCTACCGCTGCGCCACCTTGCAGCCCAGTTGAAATCACTGTTTGCAGACATTGGGAATATAACATCATGATAGAAATTGGACCATATGTAGAATGAATATAAAGATGACTTTTCAAGATCTCTGACTGGATCTGGCATACGTTGGAAAATGAAGCAACGACTCCCGGGTGAGGAACTCAATTGAATTCATGATCATTGTTCTATGCAAAGGTCCATCAACTTGCACAACAAAATAAAAAAATTAACTGACTCACTGGGTCTGCTGCCAATACCCCCAGATCAAAAAATAAATGCTTCTCTTAAAAAAGCTATAAAATAAAACAAGCTATTAAATTACTAAACAGGATTGCACAGTGTTAGAGATACTGCCTTAGAGCACCAGAGGTCTTGGCTTGAACATGGCTATGGGCATTATTTGTACGGAGTTTTTACGTTCTACCTATGACCGCATAGGTTTTCTCCAGGTGCTCTGGTTTCCTCCCTCATTCCAAAGATGTGGGCGTTTGTAGGTTAATTGGCTTCTGTAAATTGTCCCTTGGGTGCAGGGTAGAATTAATGTAGAGATGATCAGTAATGGCACGGTTTTGGTGGGCCGAAGAGCCTGTTTCCACGCTGTATCTCTAAACTAAAGGGTCTGTCCCACACGCAATTTTTTCAGCGGCTGCCAGCACCCGTCATAGTCGCGGCAGGTTGCCGAAAATTTTCAACATGTTGAAAATCCAACGGCGACCAGAAAAAGGTACGACTCTTTGGGCGATTACTCACGACCATACACATGCTGCGACTATAACGGGTGCGGACGGTCGCCAAAAAAAGCGCGTAAATGGGACAGGCCTTTAAACGTAACTAAAATAAACTAAACAAATAAAGGCACAAGAGACTCCAGGTGCTGGAATCTGTAACAACAAACATTCTGTTGGTGGATCTCAGCAGGTCAGGTTGCATCTGTGGGTGGAAAGTAATAGATGATTACTTAGTTTAAGGATAAGAGGGAAGTCTTTTAGGACCGAGATGAGAAAATCATTTTTTACACAGAGAGTGGTGAATCTGTGAAATTCTCTGCCACAGAAGGTAGTTGAGGCCAGTTCATTGGCTATATTTAAGAGGGAGTTAGATGTGGCCCTTGTGGCTAAAGTGATCAGGGGGTATGGAGAGAAGGCAGGTATGGGATACTGAGTTGGATGATCAGCCATGATCATATTGAATGGCGATGCAGGCTCGAAGGGCCGAATGGCCTACTCCTGCACCTATTTTCTATGTTTCTATGTTCTATGATGTTTCAGGTTGAAACCCTTGTATCAGTCCTGTTAGTTAATGGATTATGCCGATTGGGTGTCTCTTATATCTTTACTAAGATACATCTCTCTCCTCAGTGATCATAGAAAGTAGAATATAGAACTGTAAGGCAGGAAACATGCCCTTCATCCCACAATATCTTGCCAAGCATGATGCCAAGTTAAACTAATCTCCTCTCTTGAATGTGATCCATATCCCCCCATTCCCAGTGGATCGATCCTATCTAAAAGCCTCTAAACAGACACTATGACAACTGCCTCCACCACCACCCCTGCAACCCACCACCCTCTGTGTGAAAAACCTGCCCCGCACTCAACTTTTAAACTTTGTTCCTCTCACCTTAAAGCTCAGCCCACTCTGACAATTCCACCCTGGGAAAAAGGTTTTGACTGTCTACCCTATCCATGCCTCTCATCATTTTATATACTTCGACCAGGTCTCCCCTCCGTCTCTGATGCTCTACAGAAAAAAATCAAAGTTTGTCCAACTTCTGCTGAAAGCTATTACCCTCTAATCCAGGCAGCAGCCTGTACGGAGTTTGTATGTTATGGTACTTTATTTGTCATGTGTACCGAGATACAGTTAAATTCATTTTTGTATACAGTCCAGTACAAGTATCACTATACATACGCACTTAGATACACATTAGATAAGCATCTCAGATACAATACAAGTGTATAGCAGCAGTACACTGAGGCAGTGTACAGAGTGGCCAGTTTGGTGCCATCTTCAAACCCCAGTTGTTGTAAGTGCAGGAGTCTTGACCAGACCATGAAGGTCTGTTGTCCTGGCGGCGTTTGCAGGGTCAGCCTGGTTAAGCACAGCCGTGGTGTCTCTGCCTGGTAAACCTCCCCAGTGCCCTCTCCAAAGCCTCCACATCCTTTCTGTAATGGGGCAACCAGAAGTTTGCACAGTGGGAAATTCTCATCTGGCCACCAAGTGTAAGGGTTTATTGTAGTGGTTGCTCCTGTGGTAAACAGTGACCAGACACAATGATTTGATTAGTCATTGTGTCATCTCCTTGCAACCTGCATTACCCTTGTGTGCTGCACTCCCTTTGCCCATTTCGTCGCAAGCCCACAATTGTGCACACTGGCGCGGCAACGCTGCCTAATTCTCCTGCATGTCATGATGCAAAGAAGTTCATTCACTCATTGTTTTTTTTACAACAACCTCTCGAATTGATCGGTTCCAGTGTGTGCCTTATAAATATCTCCCACTGAACTCACAATAACACAAACCATTGAATAAATATTAAATGCCAGCCTGCTGTTGTACCCCTCAGGGCTTGCTAAGTGAGATCCCATTTATTACAACCTGTGAGCTGTGTCATATTAGAACGCTACAATTTTAAAGGTCATCTTTCAGGCACAAAGTAGCTTTTGCTACACTTGATTGATTGCACAAATAACTCTGATTAAAGGTCAAGTGACAAGGTTTTCTATTTTCCTCTCCAAATTTATGTCAGCACTGCAATATGGAATGCCACTAGGTTGAAATCTTAATTATCTCCATCTGCAAAGTCGTCGACTCCTGGCTATGAGCGGCAATGGGTTAATGATAATTCACTATCCCGTTACACCTCACTAGTATTCACATCATCCAATCCACAGCATCGGTGAATGTCATAACTAAATAAATCGACAAACACTTTGACGTGGAGCATCTGATTCGTAAGGTGCAAGTGAGAATGTTGTGGGGAAGAGCACAGACATTCTTAAAGACATATTTATATTAATTTTTCACACCTTTCATGACCTAAGGATGTGTCAAAACATTTTTGATACAGCGTGGAAACATTATTGATACAGAGACACAGCATGGATCAGGCCCTTCGGCCCATCGCGTCCGCGTTGACCTGCAGAGGTTCTGACTTGGAATCGTTTTCTTAAAGAACAGAATTGCTTACAAGTAAACATAGAAACATAGAAACATAGAAAATAGGTGCAGGAGTAGGCCATTCGGCCCTTCGCGCCTGCACCGCCATTCGACATGATCATGGCTGATCATCCAACTCAGTATCCCATCCCTGCCTTCTCTCCATGCCCCCTGATCCCTATAGCCACAAGGGCCACATCTATCTCCCTCTTAAATATAGCCAATGAACTGGCCTCAACTACCTTCTGTGGCAGAGAATTCCACAGATTCACCACTCTCTGTGTAAAAAATGATTTTCTCATCTCGGTCCCAAAAGACTTCCCTCAACATCTTCATATTTTCTGGATTGTGATGATCAGAAAGATGACTTTAGGAATTAGTATTGAGCTTTCCAATTGAATAATTAACCTTGAGACTGGTTAGGGATAAGGGAAATAAGTCATTGAGATATTGACGATCTCTCGTTTCTCTTATCCCTAACCAGTTTGAAGAAGGGTCTTGACCTGAAACGTCACACATTCTTTCTCTCCAGAGATGCTGCCTGAGCTGCTGAGATACTCCAGCATTTATGTCCACATTTTGATTAAAGGTCTTACACCTTCTGATGAATGGTCTTACCCAGTCTGAAAAAGGTCTTAAGATCATAAGCAATGGCGGCAGCCCTGTCAGCAGCGCGTTAATTTTTTCAACTTTTTTTTTTTTTTTAGTATGTTTTGAAGTATGTTTTTAATGTTTCTTTGTGTGTTTTGTGTGAGGGGTTGGTGTGGGGGGGTGAGGGGGAAACCGCTTCGGTCGCCTCCTCCACGGAGAGGCGACTTTTTCCAGTTCGCCTCCCTCGTGGCCTAACAGCAAGGATCGGCGCGGCCTTTCCCGGAGACGCGCCCGGGGCTTCAGCGGCGGGCGCAGCGCGGACTCTCGGCGTGGAGCGGGTGAGCCCTCGCTGGGGCTCGCTGGAGGGGAGCGCTCCGTTTCGCTGGCCTACGGCGGCCGAAGCCTGAAGCCGCGCACGGTCTGCACAGCTCCAGCGGGCGCGGCGTCTACAGCCCGGGATCCCTCGTGGGGGACCCGGGGGGAAGAAGAAGCTCCATCAGCCGGCCCGCGGCCAACTTCTACCGCGGGCGCGGTGGCGACTTACCATCACCCCTGGAGGGGAGCTTCGACCGCCGGCCCTGCGGTCTGCGGTGTTTCTGGCTGCGGCGCGGCGGGGACTTTAAATCTTCGGCCGCCGGCCTGCGGCCTACACCAACTTAAAGCCGCGGTCTCCGGTGGCGAAGAGCCGACTCTGGACTTACCTGGACTTGTACCTTGTCCTTTTACCATCTGGACGCCCGCAGCAACGGCTGCGGAGGGTTGAGGTCCCGACCACAGGGGAAAATGGAGGAGGACTGGCCAAATTGTGTGCCTTCCACCACAGTGATGAATGCTGTGGTGGATGTTTGTGTTAAATTTTTATTGTGTTTTTGTGTGTGTTCTTTATAATTGTACCGCTGCTGACATATTCATTATGTGCAATGTGACAAATAAACCGTATTGTATTGTATTGTTGTATTGATAGGAGCAGAATTAGGCCATTTGGCCCATCAAGTCTACTCCGCCAGTCAATCATGGCTGATCTATCTCTCCCTCCTAACGCCATTCTCCTGCCTTCTCCCCATAACCCCGGACACATGTACCTTTCAAGAATCTATCAATCTCTGCCTTAAAAATATCCATTGACACCCCCCAGAGTCTTCCACAGATTCATCACCCTCTGACTAAAGATATTTGTCCTCATCTCCTTCCTAAAGGAACATTCTTTAATTCTGAGGCTATGACCTCCACTCGTATATCCTCCCACTAGTGGAAACATCATCTCCACATTCACTCATTCTAAGCTTTTCACTATTCGGTAAGTTTCAATGAGGTCCCTGCCTCCTAAACTCCAGCCAATAGTGGCCCAGTGCCATCAAATGCTCATCATATATTAACCCACTCTTTCCTGGGATCATTCTTGTAAACCTCCTCTGGACCTTCTCCAGTGCCAGCCAGCACATCCTTCCTCAGATATGGTGCCCAAAGAAGAGTCCTGGCCCAAAACATTACCTGTCTATGTACTCCAGGAATACTGCATGACCCGCTGAGTTATGCTAGCACTTTGTGTCTTTCTTTGGTTTAAAGGTCTTGTCATGTTCTCATGCTTGTTCATGCAGTTTAATGGGAAAAGACATTCACAGACCAAAACTGATTCCCTACACAAAACCAAAATGTAATTAAAATGAACTGCAAGTGCTGGTATATAGCAAATATAGACACAAAATGCTGGAGTAACTCAGTAGATCAGGCAGCATCTCTGGAGAAAATGGATAGGTGATGTTTCGTGTCAGGACCTGAAACTGAAGAAGATCAATCTGAAGAAGGTTCTGAACCAAAGTGGTCACCTATCCATGTTCTCCAGAGCTGCTGCCTGACCTGCTGAGTTACTCTAGGATTTTGTGACAATATATACCAAGTTGACTTGATATCTGATAGCAACACTTGATGGTGTGTTGTATTCTTAAACCCAAAGTGCAGTCCTTCCACTATGTCCTTTGTTAAACCATACTGTGGGAGCAATTTTAAAGTAATCCAAGAGCTGGAATGGAGAGGGTTCAACTTGGGCATGAGTTCCATGCTCTGTTTGAACATGTACACCATCTGACAAGGGGGCAATACAGGCCCCTCACGCCACTCTGCCTTGTTCCCATCAAGTTGGCTCAGTTAACTATCACTTCTATTCTTATTTCATCAGCACAGCAAGAGTCAAGTCAAGAGTGTTTAATTGTTATATGCACCTGGACCAGAACAATGAAAGTCGAAAGGGCTTGTCCCACTTGGGCGTCACTTGTGTGTCACGCAGATGGCGCGCGAAGATTTTGTGAATCCCAAAATCATGGTGCGCCATGCGCTCATCACATGCGTGTCATGACCCGTGTGTCGTGCATCGTGACGCATACATGATGTCACTTTAAATGAGGCCCAAGTGGGACAGGCCCTTAACTTGCGGCAGCATTACAGACACATTATTGCAACAACACACCAAATAAAGATACAATAGACAATAATGTAGTCAATTATCGGTTTGTACTAGATAAACAGACCACAATAGTGCAAGACAAAATATGTAGTGCAACCTTATACAAAGTCCATTGTAGTTTGTAGCTGAGATAGGGTTGTGGTTAGGGTTGTGCAGTGTGGCTCAATAGCCTATTCGTTGGTGGGAAGAAGCTGTTCCTGAACCCGGAAGTAACAGTTCTCAGGCTCCTGTAAACTCTTCCCGATGGTAGCAACGAGATAGGAGCATGGCCGAGGTGGTGAGGGTCTTTGATTAGTTTAGTTTAGTTTAGTTTAGTTTAGAGAAAGGAAACAGGCCCTTCGGCCCACAGGGTCCGCGCCGACCAGCGATCCCCGCACATTAACACTATCCTCCACACACTCGGGACAATATTACATTTGCCAAGTCAATTAACCTACAAACCTGCACGTCTTTGGAGTGTGGGAGGAAACCGAAGATCTCGGATAAAACCCACACACGTCAAGGGGAGAACGTACAAACTCCATGCAAACAGCACCCATAATCGGGATCGAACCCGGGTCTTTGGCGCTGCATTCGCTGTAAGGCAACAACTCTACCGCTGCGCCACCGTGACTGCTCTGACGATATTAGCTGCCTTCCACAGTCAGTATGGTTTCCAGTATACAGCTGTAGAAGTTAGATAGAGTGTTTGTCGACATGTTGAATCTGTTCACCCTCTGAGAAAGCAGATGCAATGATCAGCTTCCTTTGTGACACTGCAAATGTACTGGCATGGAATAGATTGTTGGAGATATGCATGCCCAGGAGCCTGAAGTTGATGATTCCCCCCCCCCCCCCCCCCCCCCCCCCCCCACTGTTGTCCCGCCAGTGCAGTGAAGGCAGGTGCATGGATCCTCGTCTTTCTCTTCCTGAAGTAAACAATCAGCTCTTTGGTCACTAACGTCCGTGGTGATGAAGTGCTTTAAGAGACGGTTTATGGTGCATATCAACTCCAACCCTCAGCAAGAACTTGGACTCAATGAAATTTGTCCAAGGGCGGGCGATATGATCTCACCAGCTCTCCACTCTGCACTGGACCAATTGGACAATAAAACCCAGTTATATCATAAAAGAAAGATATTACTCTGTGTGAGCTATGATCTGCGTTAAGCGATTGTCTTTGCTTTATTTTTGACAAGACCATTACAAGCCACTGCAACTATGCTATTTTATTGAAGTTTAATGCGGCTATATAGCTGCCAGAGCAAACTAAATAAAGTAAGATAGGAGATACTACAGTTTCTGCAGGATGAACTGAGATAACAAAGATTAATTGTACAAACGGCTCTTACCTACATTATCTCTCAATGTTCATTTAAAATAAAATTTACAGTTTCTCTGTCTGGTTGAGTTTAGTTTAGAGATACAGCGTGGCAACAAGCCCTTCGGCTCACCGAGTCCGCACCGACCAGCGATCTCCGCACATTAGCACTATCTTACACTAGGGACCATTGTTACATTTATACCAAGCCAATTAACCTACAGACCGGTACTTCTTTGGAGTGTGGGAGGAAACCAAAGGTCTTGGAGAAAACCGACGCAGGTCATGTGGAGAATTTACAAACTCTGTACAGACCAGCACCCGTAGCCAGGATCGAACCTGGGTCTCTGACGCTGTAAGCACTGTAAGGCAAGAACTCTACCGCTACGCCACTGTGCCACCCCGTGCCATCCAAAAATAAAATTGCCCGTCTCTCTGCCTGGTCTGTACAGGATTAACATTCCTGTAACTGATCATTCTCTACCGACTAATGAAGAGTCAAGAGTGTTCATATGTACTTACATCAGAGCAATGACGTTCTTACTTGCTGCAGCGTAACTGGCCTGTAAACACAATATACACACATAATATATAATAAACAAAAATCAATAAGGTAATAACCTCAATACTAGAGCAACATAGCCTGAGGCCATTAGTGCCGCCAAACACAGATTGTAGTTCATTAGTGATGTGTCGTGTTCAAGGCTGTTGGTTTTGGTTTTAGTTTTAGAGATACAGTGTGGAAACAAGCCCTTCGGGCCATCGAGTCCACACTGACCAACAATCACCCGTACACTAGTTCTATCGTGCACACCCGGGACAATTTACAGAAGCCAATTGACATATAAACCTGCATGTCTTCAGAATGTGGGAGGAAACCGGAGCATCCGGAGAAAACCCATGTGGGCACAGGGAGAACATAGAAACTCTGAACAGACATCACCTGTATCAGGATCAAACCCGGGTCTCTGGTGCTGCAAGGTGGCAACTCTACCACTGCGCCACTGCACCGCCGGTTGTTGGGAAGAAGCAAGTCTTGTACCTGGTGATCATGGTTTTCAGGCTCCTGTACATTCTTCCCAATGGTCGGAGTGAATTGAGAGTGCGGACAAGGTTGTGTTGGTCTTTGATGGTGCTGGCTGCCTTTTTGAGGAAACACCTCCTGTAGATTCCTTCAATGGTGAATGTATACCATTGAAACATGTTCTCCTCGAAGCTAGCATGGGTCACGGTGCTATTCAGAGACTTATCTTCTGTCAATGTTCCATCTTTGGCAGACAATAGACAATGGACAATAGATGCAGGAGTAGGCCATTCGGCCCTTCGAGCCAGCACCGCCATTCAATGTGATCATGGCTGATCATCCCCAATCAGTAGCCCATTCCTGCCTTCTCCCCATGTCCCCTGACTCCGCTATCTTTAAGAGCCCTATTTAGCTCTCCCTTGAAAGTGTTCAGAGAATCTGCCTCCACTGCCCTCTGAGGCAGAGAATTCCACACTCACAATTCTCTGTGAGAAAAAGTGTTTCCTCATCTGCGTTCTAAATGGCTTACCCCTTATTCTTAAATAGTGGCCCCTGGTTCTGGACTCCCCCAACATCGGGAACATGTTTCCTGCCTCTAGCCTGTCCATGCCCTTAACAATCTTATATGTTTCAATGAGACCCCTCTCATCCTTCTAAACTCCAGAGTGTACAAGCCCAGCCGCACCATTCTCTCAGCATAAGGCATCCCGGGAATTCACCTTGTAAACCTATGCGGCACTCTCTCAATAGTAATAATGTCCTTCCTCAAATTAGGGGACCAAAACTGCATACAATAATCCAGGTGTGTTTCACTAGGGCCCTATGCACCAGCAGAAGGACCTCTTTCATCCTATACTCAACTCCTCGTGTTATGAAGGCCAACATGCCATTCGTTTTCTTCACTGCCTGATGTACCTGCATACTTTCTTTCATTGACTGATGAACAAGGACCCCCCAGATCCCGTGATACTTCCCCTTTTCCCAACTTGACACCATTTAGATGATAATCTGCCTGCCTGTTTTTGCTACCAAACTAGATAATCTCATATTCATCAGCATTAAACTGCATCTGCCATGCATCTGCCCACTCACCCAACCTGTCCAAGTCACCCTGCATTCTCATAGCATCCTCCTCACAGTTCACACTGCCACCCAGCTTTGTGTCATCTGCAAATTTGCTAATGTTACAATGATTCTAAATCGTTGATGTATATTGTAAATAGCTGCGGTCCCAGCACCGAGCCTTGCGGTACCCCACTTGTCACTGCCTGCCATTCTGAAAGGAATCCGTTGATCCCTACTCTTTGTTTCCTGTCTGCCAACTAATTTTCTATCCATGTCAGCACTCTACTCCCAATACCATGTGCCCTAATTTTGCCCACTAATCTCCTGTATGGGACCTTATCAAATGCTTTCTGAAAGTCCAGGTACACTACATCCACTGGCTCTCCCTTGTCCATATTCCTATTTACATCCTCAAAAAATTCCAGAAGATTTAGTCAAGCATGAATTCCCCTTTGTAATCCATGCTGATTCGGACCGATCCTGTTACTGCTATCCAAATGTGGCGCTATTTCATCCTTTATGATTGACTCCAGCATCATCCCCACCACCGACGTCAGGCTAACTGGTCTATAATTCCCTGTTTTCTCTCTCCCGCCTTTCTTAAAAAGTGGGATAACTTTAGCTATCCTCCAATCCACAGGAACTGATGCTGAATCTATAGAACATTGGAAAATTATCACCAATGCATCCACAATTTCTAGAGCCACTTCCTTAAGTACCCTGGGATGCAGACCTTCAGTCCCATCAGTCTACCCAACACCATATCCTGCCTAATGTGGATTTCCTTCAGTTCCTCTGTCACCCCAGATCATCTGGCCATTAGTACATCAGGAAGATTGTTTGTGTCCTCCTTAGTGAAGACGGATCCAAAGTACCTGTTCAACTCATCTGCCATTTCCTTGTTCCCCATAATAAATTCACCTTTTTCAGTCTTCAAGGGTCCAACTTTGGTCTTAACTAATCTTTTCCTCTTCACATACCAAAAGAAGCTTTTACTATCCTCCTTTGTATTCTTGGTCGATCATCTTGGCCAGTCACTGCCAGGACCATGTTTCAAATGTGAACTCAGCAGCTTGATGAAAATGAAGAAGCTCCATGAAGGACAAGAATGAGCCGCCCACGTGTTCTGTATGTTTATGTCTTGATGGCAAGGAAAATATTTCCTTCAGTCAGATCAGACAGAGGATGAATGCTTTTAAAAAACAAAACTGAAGGAAAATTAATTGGCCTCTGTAAAATTACCCTCAATGTGTAGGAAGTGGATGGGGAAGTGGGATAAGATAGAACTAGTCTGAGCGGATAATCATTGGTTGATGTGGACTCGGTAGGCCTTTTTCCATGCTGTACCTTTCAACTAACCTCAACTAAACTCTCGTTAATAGGTTTAATGGCAACGGTGATGTTGGATCTTATTACAAGAGTGCCCCAACTTCAGAGCAAAGGGATGGAATACGTGAGTTGATATAAAAATATTGCTATTGTCCAAGTCACCCCGTCAATATTAATTGAATAGACCTGAAGAAGGTAAGAGACCATAGAGTCATAGAGACATACAACATGGAAACAAGCCCTTCGGCCCAACATACCCTTGCCGACTAACATGCCCTATCTACCCTAGTCCTACCAGCCTGTGTTTGGCCCATGTCCCTCTAAACCTGCCCTATCCATGTACCTGTCTAACTGTTTCTTAAACGTCTCTCACACCAGAGGAAGGAAACTCGGTGACCGAGAATTAATTTGTGGGATGTTTTATTAATGGTGATTATAATATCAGCCGGTATCTTTAAAATTGCCCTGAGGACGAAGCACTTTAATCCAGCGTGCCATTATTCCCAGAAAGTCTAGAGAAGCAATCACTTACCATTGCAATTTATACACTGTGCTTCCTCATTTGTGCTTAATTCCACCTTTGTAATCTCTGCATTATTGTGCACCTCACGCCACACTGAGTTTTATATGCGTCATGCATACTTCTCAGATGCAGAGAGCAAACAATATTGTACCTGTTGACAGTATTGATCCAGCTTTGTTTCTCCAAATTAATAGAACATAGAACAGTACAGCACATGAACAGACCATTCGGCCCACTATGACTGTTCTGGATACTATGCCAAGATGAGAAGGATCACAACCCAAAAACTCATCTGTCCATTCGCTCCACAGATGCTGCCTGACCCGCTGAATTCCTCCATACATTGTGTTTTGGTCAAGGTCCCAGCATTTGCAATTCCTTATGTCACTAAACTATGTCTGCATTTCTTCTTCTTGCGTATGGCGTGCGCAGCCTAAAGTTGTAGGACAACGAGTTCTATTTGATCTTATTTGATTGTGCACGCCAGGTTGATTGCATTCATTGAAACAGGGCAGACCATGTGAAGGTTGCAATCTCCCACCCCATGCCTGCACTTGATCTATATTTTATAACATTTTTATAACATATACTTATTCCCATCTAGTTCCTTGTACCTCTTCATATCTCTAGTTTCCCTCTCCCCTAGCTCTCAGTCTGAACAAAGGGTCTTGCCTTGAAACATAATCTATTCCTTTTCTTCAGAGAGGTCGCCAGACCCACGGAGTTACACCAGCATTTTGTGCCCATCTAAACCCCCACCGAGTTCATGCCAAGCTTCGGTCACCCATTCATACTAATTCTCTGTTATCCTACCTTTTCATTCTCTCCCGACACATTAGGGGTTATTATACAGAAATTAATTAACCAAAAGGCCTTGTGTGGCGTTTGCATGTTCTCCCTGTGACTCTAATTCACAATGTCGCCAAGTTCCTGGTTTCCCTGCTCCCAGGCCCACATTTCCTACACTCCTATTAAACTTCTCCGTGGATTGTCACCTTGTCGTGGTGGAGAATCTGGTGAGGACCTGAGATCCTGAGAGCGATGCCGTCTGGAGCAATGCACCTGGTAGGGCCACCCATGGCGGTAAGGTCGAGGGGGAGGTCTCTGACAAAGAGCAATCCAACCAAGACCTCAACAGTGGAACAGGCGGAGGATGATGGCTGACCTTAGTGGAGCGTCACAACGGCTGGGAAGGCGGATGAAGGCTGCAGCAGGAAAAGGTCTCCGGTCGTCTTGGACTCCATGCCACTGGATCCTGACCCAGGACCGTCAAGGACCGTGTGGTGGCTGTCTGTGCACCAGTCTCCACACGTTAAACAAAGTCACACACGGGCATCCTCCATATAGGTAATAGCACCCTGGAGACATCCATGGTCAGCCATGACCGAAGGGGGCCTAAGAAGAAATTAAACTCGCCTTGTTCACTGGAACATTTAATTTAACCTTCTAAAATCCAAAAAAGAGTGAATCAAAAGTGTGCTTGGGTATTAATGGTGGTGGAAGGGGACTGGGCTGGGAAAGAGGGGCAGCATAGAGGGTGGAGGGGAGGTACAGGAAAGAGAGAGGGGGAAGGGCAGGTATTGCAACCCAACAGCTTGAATATTGAATGCTCAAGATTCCAGCATTTTCAGTTCTTTAGACCTTAGAGATACAGCGTGGAAACAGGTCCCTTGCCCCACCGAGTCCACACCAGCCAGCAATAATTCCGCCCACTAGCACTATCCCACACACTGGGGACAATTTACAATTTTGCCAATGACAGTTAACCTGCAAACCTGTACGTCTTTGGAGTGTGGGAGGAAACCGAAGCACCCGGAGAAAACCCACACAGTCACAGGGAGAACGTACAAAATCTGTGCAGACAGCGCCTGTAGTCAGGATCGAACTCAGGTCACCGGCGCTGTAAGGCAGCAACTCCACCGCTGGGCCGCCCTATATCCTTGTGTCTCTAGGAATCAGGTGCCTGGTGAGACAGCCAGTGAATGCATCTTCTCCTTCAAAGACCAGCCTCATCAGGGCAGCTTTTAAAGACAGCAAACTAAGTGATACATTTACTTGTGGTTTAATCAATGAGCAAATACAATTGAAGTTGTTAAGCGTAAAGAGTCTCACATTAGATCTTGCGTGTAAAATCATGACATCAATGGACAAATGCTAAGGGAATTTGCTCTTTTAATATGGCAGTAAACAACAATCAGAAAACCGCAGATGCTAGAAATCTGAAATAAAAATAGAATATTCTGGAAACACCAGGATATCAGACCACACATGTGGAAAAACTTTAGGCTTTAGACTTTAGAGACACAGCGCAGAAGCAGCCCCTTTAGCCCATGGTCCATGCCGACCAGCAATCAACCCGCAAGCTAACACTATCCTACACACACTGGGGACAATTTACAATTTTACCAAGCCAATTAGCCTATAAACCGGAGGTACACAAAAATGCTGGAGAAACTCAGCGGGTGCAGCAGCATCTATGGAGCGAAGGAAATAGGCAACGTTTCGGGCCGAAACCTTCAGCACGTCTTTGGAGTGAGGGAGTAAACCTGAGCTCCTGGAGAAAACGCACACAGGTCACGGGGTGAACGTACAAAGTCTGCACAGACAGCACCCAAAGTCAGGATTGCGCCCGGGTCTCAGGCGCTGCAAGGCAGCAACTCTACCGCTGTTCCACCGTGCCTCCCTGATGAGCAAAATAAATCAACTACATTCATGCATATTGAAGATATGTGAGAAAGTTTTCACAATTGAGAAAGTGAAACCAGAAGTTATATTTGAAATGAAAAAGTGTTATCAATTCTGATTGAATGGTTGTTTCACTTTGACCACAGACCACAAGCCTTTATCAGCTTGGTGGTGAGTTGGCAAATGCTGACTGCAGCTTCACCCAGAAAGTGCAATTGGATGTCCTTCGATCCCAATGTGGTTACATGATCGAATATAGACGCTCAAAGTAACATTCATTATCAAGGTGACCCAGAGAAATCCTGAACTTCACATTGAAAATAACAGAGAAAGATTTTTTTGGTGACAAAAATAGAGATAACCAAGATGAAGAACAGAACGATATTGTTCAAAAATAAATCTGTGAAATAACTTTGAAAGGACAGACTGAAATAGACAACTGTCGGGATGAAGATACGTGGCAGAATTATGTGACAATGAGAACTGTTGATAGAACCAGGTTGCATTAAATGGGGTCACAGAGTTGTCATATCAAGTACATTGAGAAGATAAATTGAGAGGAGCATCACATGGATTATTCAGATATTATCAGTGAGAGCAATAGTCAAATATTGTGTCTGTTGTTTGGAATTAATTAAACGTTAGTAAGTGTATTGTTTTGCCAGGACCACATAGACACTTTGGAATTTAGGCTTTAGAAATACAGCATGGAAACAGGCCCTTTGGCCCATCGAGTCTGCGCCGACCAGCGATCATCCCGTACACTAGTACTATCCCACTACACTAGGGACAATTTACAATTTTTACCAAAGCCAATTAACCTGCAAACCTGTATGGCTTTGGAGTGTGGGAGGAAATCGGAGCACCTGGAGAAAACCCACGTAGTCTCAAGGAGAACTTACAAACTCCGTACAGACAGCAGCCGTAGTCAGGATCGAACCCAGGTCTTTGGCGCTGTTAGGCAGCAACTCTACCGCTGCATGGGAGGAGGGTGTTCAGGGTTTTTGGGTTACGGCCCATGTGCCGTAGGTTGCCGAACCCTGTCCTAGATGTTTGGCCTCATTGTGATCCTCCCCATGTTTTACAACCGATTCACCTGGTTAGTTTTATCTCCGGCTGCTTCATGTTGTCAGCGGCTGCACATCCAACCAAGAAAGAAGAGAAGAGAAGAGATTCAACGTCACTCACAGCCGCCAACTGACGCGCTTCCACAGACCGCACAGATCGTTGTGATATGGCGCAAAAAGACAAACTGTGCAGGGACTGAAGACAGCGTGAGAATTCTGTCATCAGCGTGAGAATTGGCTGAAATGCGTGACTCTCACGCTCAAAGCGCTCAAAGCTCAAAGCGTGAGAGTTGGCAGCCCTGTCTAAGGCCAGGATGTGACAACAGACGCACAGCGAGACACATACACAAAGGAAGACACACACACACACACACACAGGGAGACAGACAGACACACACACACACACACACACAGGGAGACACACACACACACACACACACACAGGGAGACAGACACACACACACAGGGAGACAGACACACACACACACAGGGAGACAGACAGACACACACACAGGGATACACACATATACACACAGGGAGACACACACACACACACACACAGGGAGACACACACACAGGGAGACACACACACACAGGGAGACACACACACAGGGACACACACACACACAGGGAGCCACACACACACACACACATAGGGAGACACACACAGGGAGACACACACACACACGGAGACACACACACACACAGGGAGACACACACACACACACACAGGGAGACACACGCACACACACACAGGGAGACACACACACACAGGGAGACACACACACACACACACAGGGAGAGACACACAGGGAGACACACACACACACAGACATGCACACACTCTCAGGGAGACACACACACACACAGGGAGACACACACACAGGGAGACACACAGACATGCACACACTCTCAGGGAGACACACACACACACAGGGAGACACACACACAGGGAGACACACACACACACACAGGGAGACACACAGGGAGACACACACAGGGTGATCCTCCCCATGTTTTACAACCGATTCACCTGGTTAGTTTTATCTCCGGCTGCTTCATGTTGTCGGCGGCTGCACATCCAACCAAGAAAGAAGAGAAGAGAAGAGATGCAACGTCACTCACAGCCGCCAACTGACGCGCTTCCCCAGACCGCACAGATCGTTGTGATATGGCGCAAAAAGACAAACTGTGCAGGGACTGAAGACAGCGTGAGAATTCTGTCATCAGCGTGAGAATTGGCTGAAATGCGTGACTCACGCTCAAAGCGCTCAAAGCTCAAAGTGTGAGAGTTGGCAGCCCTGTCTAAGGCCAGGATGTGACAACAGACGCACAGCGAGACACATACACAAAGGAAGACACACACACACAGGGAGACAGACAGACACACACACACACACACACACACACAGGGAGACAGACACACACACACACACACACACACACACACACAGGGACACACACACACACACACACACACACACACACACACACACACACACACACACAGGGAGACAGACACACACACACAGGGAGACAGACACACACACACACACACAGGGAGACAGACAGACACACACACAGGGATACACACATATACACACAGGGAGACACACACACACACACACAGGGAGACACACACACACACAGGGAGACACACACACACACAGGGAGACACACACACACAGGGAGACACACACACAGGGAGACACACACACACACACAGGGAGACACACACACACACACACACACACATAGGGAGACACACACAGGGAGACACACACACACACGGAGACACACACACACACAGGGAGACACACACACACACACACACACACACACACACAGGGAGACACACACACACACACACAGGGAGACACACACACACAGGGAGACACACACACACACACAGGGAGACACACACAGGGAGACACACACACACACAGGGAGACACACACACACAGCAAGACACACACGCACACACACAGGGAGACACACACACACACTGGGAGACACACACACACAGGGAGACACACACACACACACAGGGAGACACACACACACACACAGGGAGACACACACACACACAGGGAGACACACAGACATGCACACAGGGAGACACACACAGGGAGACACACACAGGGAGACACACAGACATGCACACACTCTCAGGGAGACACACACACACACAGGGAGACGCACACACAGGGAGACACACAGACATGCACACAGGGAGACACACACAGGGAGACACACACAGGGAGACACACAGACATGCACACACTCTCAGGGAGACACACACACAGGGATACACACATATACACACAGGGAGACACACACACACACACACAGGGAGACACACACACACACAGGGAGACACACAGACATGCACACACACACAGGGAGACACACACACACACACACACAGGGACTGAAGACAGCCTGTCAGCGTGAGAATTCTGTCTTCAGCGTGAGGGCGTGAGAATTGGCTGAAATGCGTGAGTGTCAAGCTCAAAGCGTGAGAGTTGGCAGCCCTGCATTTGGCACATCGAGCGCACTCCGCCTTTCAATCATGGCTGATCTATCCTTCTCTCTCAACCCTATTCTCCTTCCTTCTCCCCATAACTCCGGACCTCCAGCATGTGGATAGATACAAAACGTTAGAGTAACTTCGCGGGTCAGGCAGCATCTCCTGAGAAAAGGAGTAGCTGGAGTTTTGGGTCGGAACCCCTCTACAGACCCGGACCGACGCCTATTCCTTTACTCCAGAGATGCTGCCTGACCCGCTGTTAATCCAGCACTCCGTGTCTATCTTTGGTGTTAGCCAGCCTTCCTACAGAAGTGGCATGTAGTTTGTTCAACCAAATCTTGAGGGATGAACAGTAGAGAGGCTGTTAAGACAGAAGCTAAATGATGACTCAAGCTGTGGAGAGAAATATTCACTCTGCACCATGGAGAGTGTGTGTGTGTTAATGCCACGAATCAATAAGATGTTGATGTTATTGAGGAATGTGATCCAAAGAAATACCTTGTAAGATAAGAGATAAAATATTAAAATGTGCACCTGCGTCCACTAAACTCCAACAAGCAATTTGCAAGAGAATATTGAAGAGTAACGTGATGATGTATTTTTGTTTAGTTTAGTTTAGAAATACAGCGTGAAAACAGGCACTTTGGTCAGCACCGACTAGCGATCCCCCGCACACTAACACTATCCAACACACACTAGGGACAATTTTACATTTACACCAAGCCAATTAGTCAACAAACCTGCACATCTTTGGAGCATGGGAGAAAGCTAAAGATCTCGGCGAAAACCCAGCAGGTCATCGGGAGAAGGTACAAACTCCGTACAGACAGCACCCATAGTCAGGATCAAACCCGGATCTCTGGCGTTGTAAGGCAGCAACTCTAC